>NC_136794.1:4353193-4384132 GCF_951216825.1 Electrona antarctica | reverse complement strand
AACCACCCCCCCCCAACCCCCCCCCCCCCCCCCCCCAATCCATGTGTGATCTCTTCTTAAGCAGCACCTGTCATGTGAGAATCTTGAAAAGATCCCTCCCTTTGTCCCTTTGACGAAAAATAAGAAGACACCCAACTATCTTGTGCTTCATCACTGCTATAACCCAGCCCAGTCTCTGGAGTCTTTGAATACAAAATGCGAAAAGATTCACAGTGAACTCATCCATGGACGATGATCTCAAAGCGCTTAACCCATTTTGACCTGGGAACGATGTTTTCTGAAGTTTTCTGAAAAACCCTATGTTTCTATGTCAGTCGTTATCAAACATTTTCATGTCAAGGACCCTCAAAAATATATGTAATTGGCCGCCGACCCCCCATCTGAAAATATGTTGTTCCAGGGACCTCCCCAGAAGCAAAGATTTGAGTTAAAAACGTTGGCTCTGAAAGAATATATATTCAAAGATTTGTGCCACATTCACAATTTTTCAAAAATAGCAGACCTACAAGCTCATAGCGCGGCACTCGTGCCGCGCTATGAGCTTGTAGATCTGCTATTTTTCAATGGCTAAAGTATAACAATGCTTAAAACACCAAAAGGGGGTTCCCGCCCAGAATGGGTTAAGCGTTCTTTGTCCCCTCAGTCCACGTCTTCGTGCCTGCGAGTAATAGTTCCGTGGTTTGAATGGACCCTTACAATACTGACGGGACAAGTTGAAGCCGTGAAGTGCCGAGTCTGTGTCCCATTTTAAATCGCTCCTAAAGACTCATTTTTACAGAGCTGCATTTAGCCCATTACCCATGTGATTTCCGAATGTTTAAATTTGTTATTGTTATTTTATGTTGTGTTCTATCGACAAATCTCTTCTATTGTATTCTATGCCTTTTTGATCCATGTTTTTCTCTATATATTTTTCTGTTAAGCACTTTGTGACTTGTTCTTAAAAGGTGCTATATAAATAAATAAAGCTTTACAAGTGTGAGAGTGCCTTAGACAAAAAGGTACTGCGAGAGAAAGATGGGTTTTGGGAGAGAAAACGACAAGCTTGTCACTATTAGCGTTCCTTCCTTCTTTCAAGTTTGGAGTCCAAAAATAGTTATTTTGGCCGTTCTTTTAGGAGAAGGGGATGGTGTTTTCGAAATTTTAGAATGCATTAGTCGAAAAAAGGAACAAACACCCGCACACCGTCTTCAAATGCAGTGAACCAACTTTAATAGGGAAACAGCAACGTTTCGGCCTTTTAATAAATAATTTAATCATAAAAAAAATAGCCTGATGAAGGCCGCATAGGCCGAAACATGGCCGTTTCCCTATTAAAGTTGGTTCACTGCATTTGAAGACAGTGTGCGGGTGTGTGTTCCTTTTTCATTGTCGGGCACCGTACCGTACCCTCTCCTACACACCTGTCGGTGTGCAAAAGCTTTGCTTTTTATTAAGAATGCATTCGTCACAACCTAAAAGTCAAAGTTGTACGATTAGTCACTCACGTTTCATTGCAGTGGAATTTGTTCTCCGCATTTGACCCATCTCTTGGAACGGTGAGCCGCAGCCGTGCGCCGCGCTCGGGAATCATTAGTTGATTTGACCCCCCAATCCAACCCTTTGATGCTGAGTGCCAAGCTAGGAAGGCATTGGGTCCCATTTTTACAGTCTTTGGTATAATGACCCGGGCCGGGGATCGAACCCCCGACCTCCCAGTTTCAGGGCGGACACTCTAACCACAAGGCCACTGTCTCGGCACCGGTTTAATCAGCCGCAGGGTAGACGTGAGGAGGACTCAGCCCATGGGGAGACGTCGTCCTGCCCTAACACTGGCTGTCAGAGCATGCTGTTGACAGATGTTGAGCAACTGGGCTTAATACCCTGTCAACATCTCTACCGGCGCATTTCACATCTGATTTTAAAACAGGAGATATGGTCTCCTCTGTGCGCTGCCCTTATAACCCATGCTGGGCGGGAACCCCCTTTGGTGTTTTCAAGCATTATGTTATACTTTAGCTATTGAAAAATAGCAGATCTACAAGCTCATAGCGTGGCACCGAGTGCCGCGCTACGAGCTTGTAGGTCTGCTATTTTTGTGAAACTGTGAAAATGTGGCGCAAATCTTAGAATATATATTCTTTCAGAGTGAACGTTTTTAACTCGAATCTTTGCTTCTGGGGGGGTCACTGGAACAACATATTTTCAGAATGGGGTCGGCGGCCAAATACAGATAAATGTTTGAGAACCACTGGCATAGAAACATGGGTTTTTCAGGAAACTGTCAGACATTTTGTAGAATCGTTCCCAGGTCAAAATGGGTTAAAACAGGTTCCCAAGAATCCCAACCACTGGTACTAGTGGTACTTGAGCCCCTCCCTCTGGTGGTACTCAGAGGAGTCGCCCCAAAAAATAATTCAAAAAAGACCAAAGTGGAATGAAATATGTTATATTAATACGGGTAGTTCCTTCTGACCAAGCAATTGGTTGAAATAGGCTGTGCTGAAATGAGCATGACAGCACGCTGCACGCCTAGCCGTTAACACATTCCGTCCGTAGGACGGTTGAAATCTAGGGATTTCAACCAACGCATGCATTGGACGTGTGTCCTATAGCGCATCCTCAATGATACCAGGCGAGAGAAGAATATTCTGAATATTTTCCTTTTTTTATTTTTCAGTCCGACTCTCGGCCACCGTACGCGTCACTCTGCAGTCATATTAGCTTACCGTTCACTTAGCTGTTAGCGCGGCGGAAATAATGCCTCGTCTCTCCTAATCCAGGGCGCTCTCCATGGTTTTGATCTGATGGATATACTAGCGCTTCATTTCTGCTCCTCATCCGTCTCTCACACAAAATATGAACGCTTTTTGGAGCTTCTAGCGGTATAATAAAATCGAGACCATTTTCCTCCTGTGTTAACAGAATGTTACGTGCGGTACTGAACATCAACCAGGACCAGCACATCACCAACAAGCGTCTGTACGGGGCATTACCAAGTGTATCAGAGAAGATAGCAGTAAGGAGGACGAAACTAGCTGGCCACTGTATGGGGCATTACCAAGTGTATCAGAGAAGATAGCAGTAAGGAGGATGAGACTAGCTGGCCACTGCCACCGACACCAAGAACTCCCGGCCAAAAAAGCTTGTACTGTGGGAACCAACACACGGCCATCGATCGAGAGGACGTCCCACACCTACCTGCGTGGACGTACTAAAGAAAGATGCTGGTGCAGAAAGCACAAATGAGCTGGCCAGATGTATGGAGAACCGAGATGACTGGAGATGCCGATGGAGGGCTCGTCTGAGGACGACGTAGTGAGTTAACAGCTGAATAGGATGAGGCCAGGTCTACGCTCCTGTATTTTAACATCGGTTATTATGGTGGTACTTGGAATGCCAGATATTTTCTGTGGTGGTACTTAAAATAACTGCCTTAAAAGAACAGCGCTTTGGTTGGTCGATAACAGGCACCGCTCACTAGAGATGGAATGTTTGAGGACCCAGACTTATTGTCTGACGCAGACAAAAGAAGAGGATGAGGACAATGATTAATCAATATTGGGTGAGAATTGTGAGAACTTTGAAGTGTATCATATTGTTTAAAGTATTTCTCCCCCATTGTTTGGGTTTTTAAAGCCGAGTGGTGAAAGCAGGACTGGAGCACAATCCTATTGTTGCCACTTTCATATTGAAATAAACATCTAGTTATAGGCTAGAAAATACAAGCACACCATTCCCGATGAAGCCGGTCGAGCGTCCAGACTGTGGGAGGAGTAGTGTTTCCAAAAAAAAAGGTTACTCTAGAAAGAATAATAAAGCGTTACAACTTAAGTGCCCTGTTAGGGCAACCACACTAATAAAGTGTCTCAGCGATAATATTGTCAGGGAGTTGTCTTTGTGTCGTCACAAATGGAAATAAACCGTCTCAGGAATGTGGAATATTTGGACTGCAGTAACATTAGCGTTTTCCCTCAGTCAGTTGATTCTTTATATCCATATGAGTCAAACCAACCGCGATCATGGGTAATGGATGGGAATGTCATAAGACCTTTTGTGTCAATATAAAAACGTTATGAAGGGGTAGGAATTTATAAGCATTCTCTTCTACCTGCTCCTTTTCGAACACACCAATTGTCTATTGACAATGACATATATATATTTTTAAGATATTTTGTATCTTTACTTTTATTGTTTTATTGTATGGTGTTCGAAACAAATAAAAAGAAAGAAAGAAAGAAAGAAAGAAAGATTTACCTGGCAGTCAAAATGCCCAAAGTACTAGTACGAAGCTAAATTATAATAATAAGCTGCACCTCAACACAATCCATCCATTATGTATTCTGCCAAATAAACACTTTTTTTTGTCAGTATCACAGAGTCCTTGTGATGTCCTGGTTCACTAATGTGTTTCACATTATGTCATCGAAGCAGACTGTGTGCGTGCGTGCGTGCGCGCGTGTCAGTGTGTGTGTGTGTGTGTGTGTGCATCCGTCCGTGCTTGTTACCTGGCTGACTTTGGCTGGCGTAAGGATCATATCCAGGACTCCAGACCAGCCAGCCATCACTCCCGTGGGGACGGCATACGCCAGCGCAATTTTCAGGAACTGCAGGTTACTGCAAGGATAAAAAGAGACATATATTAAACCCATTTAGACCTGACGTCGAAGTCTTCTGAAAGAATATATATTCAAAGATTTGTGCCGCATTTTCACGATTTTTCAAAAATAGCAGACCTACAAGCTCCTATGAGCTTGTAGATCTGCTATTTTTCAATAGCTGAAGTATGACATAATGCTTAGTTAAAACACCAAAAGGGGTTCCCGCCCAGAATATGTTAATTCCAAGTCATATCAAATATGATGGTGAATTTTCAGAAGGGACAACAAATACAAAGATTGTAAAAACAAAGCACAAAATAAATAAACGAATACTAGAAATCTCGTTAAGATTGACTACCGGAGAGTACTTTTTTTAAGGTAAATTTACAAATATATTAAGGGATAAGTAAAGCTCTTAAAATGTGTCTATGTAAAAGTGTCTATGTAGCGAGTTAACCCTAAACAGTTTTGTTTTTGGCAGCACATTTTGATTTTAGTTTTAGTCATAGTCTCTTGAATAGGTTTCATTTAGTTTTAGTCACATTTTAGTCACCAGGAATGTTTTAGTCGACTAAATATCATCTACAGTTGATTTAGTCGACTAAAATGTATTTTGGCGGGCCTTGATGCCGTCGTAATGACAGATTTTACACTTGCTGAAAATAGCCGATCTACAAGCTCACAACGCGTAAAATGACTTATACTGGATCTCTTGTCCACTAGTCCCTTCCCAACATTTTAGTCTAGTTTTTATTTGTTGACGAAATTGTCAATATATTTGGTCTTAGTTTTAGTCATCATGGTTTAGTTTTCATTTAGTTTGTCAGTGAATTTTTTTTAGTCATAGTGTTAGTCGACAAAAACAACACTGCTATGTACTATGCACAAATCCTCTTCACACATGGTCTATCTAACGCCAGGGCTCCACCGGACGCGTTGCGTTGCGTCTGCGTCGCGTCAAAAAACGCACCGGTTCAATTTTAATGCACGCGTCGCGTCTCCGTCAACGCGGGCAGTGGAGCCACCCTTCATTGATTAAAAAGGGAACATTCCCTGACGGTGACGGAGACGCGACGCTGACGCGCCCGGTGGAGCCCGGCCGTAGGAACAATCTGCACTGACAAAAAACGTTTTCAGATTTCTTTTTTCCAATTGACTGAAGCAGGCAGCAGTCACACATGGCCAAAAAGGCTGGACAATGCCGGCCAAAGATGAAAGGGTGGAAGCAGCACATCTCTGTCCATCACTGTCCACTGCTGTTAGGAACTTAGGATGCCTGCCAACAGCCACTTATCATCGCTGTCTGTCGAGCACAAACCTCGTATCTGCATCCTACTATAAATGTGCCACGGTGACGTCTCTGCGTGCGTACGTGTGCGTGTGTGCGTGTGTACGGTTGTTGTAATGCACGTAACTCGAGAACCGTTTGACCCACCGACTTCAAATTCCACACACACGTTCCACACCCCCACAGGGAGTGCAGTGCCCGGTATCGAGTCGGTCGGACCCACGGTTCTCCAGAACCACCACAAAAGGCTCTGCTCAGGCTCTGCCAGTGGGCCTAATGAGGCCAACTCCTTTCAGCTGTGCAATTTCCAGCCTCTGCCTCAGCTAATTGAGGCTCAACCAATCATGCTCTGCCAGTGGGCCGAATTGATTGCCAAATACACTTTTCAGTTTGTAGTCTTCACATACAGGCACATACACAGATCTCCATGTGGGACACCGGCTGACAGTTAAAACGGGTGCTATGACAACGTATATCATTAGGTTCCCAAGTTGCATTGTTCCCAAGTAGGCCGGTGGCCGACTGCGACGGGCACGTACAGGTCTAGTATTTATTTATTTTTTGTCACTTAGCCCATTTAGACCTGAGGCGGATTCTACACTCTTGTCCACTAGTCCCTTCCTAACATTTTAATCAATTCAATATATTTAGTATTAGTTTTAAGTCATCGAAGTTTAGTTTTTATTTAGTTTCCATTTAGTTTCCGTTTAGTTTTCGTCAGTGAAAAAAAGGTAGTCGACGAACTTTTTTTTGTCATAGTCGACGAAATCAACACTGATGCAAACAGAACAAACATTACAGGTAAGAAAGAAAAGCAGGCGTGCTTACTCAGGATGCCTTTTCTATTCTTTGATAAATATAATAACTTAACACAATTTTGGCCATGGACGTGTATACACCGTAACACGTCTTTTAAATCAAAACCATGGGGTGCCTTGGACGTGTATAGGCATCATTGGTTGGCCTCTCCTGTTGATTCGCGCATTGCCGTTCACACTTCCTTGTTTGTGGCTCGAAAAGAATGGCCTTGTATCTCCTAATCTAGGGAACTCTCCGTGGTTTTGACCAGATGGGTAATGTTCTGTCTTAATTTCTGACTTCAGCATTCCTCTCGTTTGGAATATTAACGCTTCTAGAGAGACTTTAGTGTGACCAGCGCGAGGACCCCCATCTGAAAATATGTTGTTCCAGGGACCACCCAGAACTGGCAGAAGCAAAGATTTGAGTTAAAAATGTTCGCTTTGAAAGAATATATATTCAAAGATTTGCGTCGCATTTTCACGATTTAAAAAAAAATAGCAGACCTACAAGCTCGTAGCGTGGCACTCGGTGCCGCGCTATGAGCTTGTAGGTCTGCTATTTTTCAATAGCTAAAGTAGAGCAGAATGCTTAAAACACCAAAAGGGGTTCCCGCCCAAAATGGGTTAAATCAAATACCACCGAAGTGGAAGAAAAGCGGCACTCCCAAAATAAAGTTTTGCAAGACTGGCTCAGAAAAAAATCCTCGTTTATCGAGAACACTTGTGACGCGTTTCGGCTTCGGCCTTACCTCAGAGCACATTAAACAGACGCTGGGTGAAAAAAAAAGAAATCCAATTAGACCTCTACCCAATTACAATCATCCGTCACGTCCATGCCAATCAACTCCAGCCTGTAGTAGAAACTCGAGAAACTGGCAAGGCTCGTGGAGTAGACTGCGAATTGATTTGATCCCCCCCCCCTTTTCTCTTTGCTTATTAACCCATACTGTACAGGAACCCCTTTTGGTGTTTTAAGCATTATGTTATGCTTTAGCTATTGAAAAATAGCAGATCTACAAGCTCATAGTGCGGCACCGAGTGCCGCGCTACGAGCTTGTAGGTCTGCTATTTTTGAAAAATCGTGAAAATGCGGCGCAAATCTTTGAATATATATTCTTTCAGAGCGAACGTTTTTAACTCAAATCTTTGCTTCTGAGGGGGGTTCCTGGAACAACATATTTTTCAGATGGGAGGCCAATTACATATATTTTCGGGGGTCCTTGACATGAAAATGTTTCAGAACCACTGACATAGAAACATGAGGTTTTTTCAGAAAACTGTCAGGATTTAAAAGACATTTGTAGAAGCGTCCTCAGGTCTAAATGGGTTAAGGGCTCAGGTTTTTCCTCCTGGCATTTTGATTTTCCTCTGCTGTGTGGCATGTGACACAGGTGCCATCCTGAGTGGGACATCTGGAGAACGCTCTGCTCTCTCATCCTGCACCTCCTATAGGGCTTACGTAACGTTGCCAAAATTAACCCATTTAGACCTGTCTTCTGAATCCTGACAGTTTTCTGAAAAATCCCATGTTTCTATGTCAGTGGCGCTCAACCTTTTTCACGTCAAGGACCCCCAGAATGATATGTATTTGGTCAAAATGGGTTAAAGGAGTAGTTCACCCCCCCAATTTTTTTTACTAATTGTCTATCAATTAAACGCAGCCTAAAGCCTTGAATTCATGGAGATTTTTGTTTTGTTATAGATGATCTAATTTTAGGATTAGGAACGCGACCAAAACTAAAGAATCTTTTTTGCAATTAGAAATATATCCGGTGGCTTGCAGGGATATAGCAGCATCAAAGTACCACACCCACGCCCCACACCCAGACAAAACAATGGATCATTCTTCATTTAGACAAAGACTGAACTCCATGGAGACGCTCTCCAGCGTGGAGCCGGTCTCGTCCGCGGCGTCTCGCCCTCGTGGCCTTGGTAGGAGGAGGAATGGAGCACCGACCACTTGATGGAGCACCCTCTCTCTGCCTTTCTCGCAGCAACATTTTCATTAACTTTGCCACAACGGCAGAAAATCAATATCCGTGCACCTTTTTTTACCCCCCCGGGCCCGCAAGCTTATTCCGATGACCCAGTTTAACCCATTTAGACCCGAGGACGATTCTACAAATGCCTTCTAAATTCTGACAGTTTTCTGAAAAAAACCCCCATGTTTCTATGTCAGTGGTTTTCAAACATTTTCATGTCAAGGACACCCAAAAATATAGGAATTTGGCCTCCGACCCCCCAATCTGAAAATATGTTGTTCCAGGGACGATTTGAGACACATATTCACGATTTTTCAAAAATAGCTATTTTTCAATAGCTAAAGCATAACATAATGCTTTAAAACACCAAAAGAGGTTCCCGCCCAGAATGGGTTAACCCACTTAGACCTGTGATCAGATTCTATAAAATGTTGTCTAAATTCTGACAGTTTTCTGAAGAAAAAAAAAAAGAAAGAAAAAAAACTATGATTCTATATCAGTGGTTCTCAAACTATTTCATGTCAAGGCCCTCGAAAATTGTATGTATTTGGCCCATCTCTAAATATGATGTTCCAGGGACTCCCCCAGAAGCAAAGATATGAGTTAAAAACATTCACTGTGACAGAATATATATATATACTGTGTATATATATATATATATATATATATATATATATATATATATATATTCAGAGATTTGCGCACACATTTTCACGATTTTTCAAAAATAGCAGATCTATAAGCTCGTAGTGCGGCACTCGGTGCCGCGCTACGAGCTTGTAGATCTGCTATTTTTCCAACAGCTAAAGTTTTAAATAATGGTTAAAAAGCTAACGTGACCCCCGTTGCGTCCTCGGGGTCTAAATGGGTTAAGTAAGCAGGTGGCTGGCCGCCGAGTGTGCGTGCGTGCGTGCGTGCGTGCGTGCGTGCGTGCGTTTGCGTGTGGTGGTAGTGGGGGTGAAGTATTTGAGCCGATGTTTCAAATCCTGCCGGCGTCATCAAGTGCCATTTGTCCTTGGCAGGTCCCATCGGAAAAATCAATCCGCCAGGATTAGGGCTTTCCGAAAAATAAAATGGGGAGACGGATTGAGGGTGGGGGGAGGGGGAGGGGGTGCGGCGGATTGAGGGTGGGGGGAGGGGGTGCGGCGTGTGCTGCTGCGTTCTATCAACACTCAGGCGGCATGCCACTCGCTCACTGTGATCAGGTATATTATACCCCATGTGGGGATATAAATACAGGCTGCTCATTAAAGACAGCTGTGGTTGAAGCAGATGTGAACAGCTGGGTGGAAAAAGCTCAATCAAGCGCAGGATCATTAGGCCATTTTGGGCGGGAACCACTTTTGGTGTTTTAAAGCATAATGTTGTACTTTAGCAGATCTACAAGCTCGTAGCGCGCCACCGAGAGGCACGCTACGAGCTTGTAGATCTGCTATTTTTGAAAAATCGTGAAAATGTGGCGCAAACATTTTTTAACTCGAATCTTTGCTTCTGGGGGGGGGGGGGGACAACATATTTTCAGATGGGGGTCGGAGGCCAATTACAAATCATTTTTGGGGTCCTTGACATTAAATATTGAGCACCACTGATACAGAAACATAGGAATTTCAGAAAACTGTCAGAATTTGGACATTTTCTTTAATTTCGACGTCAGGCCTAAATAGGTTAACCCCTGATCCTATTCGGACAGGCTGGATGGCTGGATGGCTGGATGGATGGACGGACAGACGGACGGACGGACGGACGGACGGACGGACGGGCGGGCGGGCGGACGGGTAGACAGACAGCATTATCTAGTCGGCTGGCATCAGCAGTGGTCTTGAGGCCACTTGAATGGTAAAGATATTGCCACTCGCACTTTACAGCGTGAAGCTGCTTCGTAAGAACGACGAACTGCGATGAATTGCCATTTATTCAACATGAATTGTAACGTCTTCTTATTTATTGGTTCCTCTCTCATGAATTGTAACGTTTTGCACTATTCTTATTTATTGGTCCCTCTCATATGATGCTTGTACTTTTGTATCTTTTTCGGTACTGTCTGAACATGTGATGTGAATATGTGTCTATTTGATTTTAGAGCACTTAAAACAAATTCCAATCAACTCTGTTGACATGGCAATAAAGTCTTGAATCGGCCTGGGCCGTGGCTCAGCGGTCCAGGCACCTTGGCTGGTAATTCAGTCTGGCAGTGTGCCGCGGGTTCGACTCCCGATCCCGACGGCCTTTACTGCAAGTCTTCTCCCCCCCATTTCCTGTCAGCCTACTGTCTGTCCCTCCATAAAAAATATAAAATAAAGGCGAAAGCCACAAATTTTTTTTTTTAATAATGTCTTGAATCTTGATTTCTGTTAGGGTTTTGGGAACACCGATTGTTGCCGTTCCCGGAATAGAGAAGTGAGGACAAGAGACGGAGTTAAAGCTTTGCATGCACAAATTGCACAATGAATGCACACCCCTAGAACAATTTTCCTTATTGCTTCTTCAGTTTCTCACAGAGAAACACCCCCGAGGCATCGGTATACTGCAAGACATGAGATATAACGCGCAGTAGAGAACAGCGGATGAGCTTTTTTGTCACCCGAATCCGCATGTGCATAATTATAATCCGCCCGTTATCCGACCGCAATTTATTAATTAATCCAATTTATTAATCCGCACCACCCGCAATCCGCTGCGCAGGGAAGCGCCCAGCGTATACAGTATAGCCAATCTACAAGCTCACAACGCGACGCTGCGACGCGTTGTGAGCTTGTAGATCGGCTATTTATACTACTTGTACAAACAATGTCACTCACCACTCTCTCGACAGTTCACCAATGTTACGTAGTGGTTGTATATATCCATTTCCATGGTAACACGCCGTCCACGTTTTCGCGACGTATTTTCATACAGCATATCCAGCGGTCATCGGCGGCAGGGTAAAGAACTTAATCACTCCCAGTCCCACGCCGAACGTATATTCCTCCCTTCTGTTTTACTTAGTTTTAAGTTTCTCTCAGACTCACTAGCTGCCTGTTAGCAACTTTAGCGTAGCTGCCTGTAGGCTGTAGGAGACCACGGTGTTGTTGTTGTGCAACAGGACCCAACTTCATAGGCGGCTAATTTGTGCCAGATCATGGAAAATTATTAAATTAAAATACTACTACTAACGCACGCACGCCGAGATTGTGTGCGTTTTAAAAGCTATAATAAGCATATTTATATACTTTATTATGCCATTACTTTATTTCCCGCATTATTTCACCCGCGGTTTATCCTATATTAATTTATAATAAATTGAATTGACCCTAATCCACCCTAAACTGCGGTTCACCCGCGGCAACCGCGGCTAAATCCGCCACCCGCTGGTCGCTAACGCGCAGCTCAAACTGGTCAATGTGAGTGTGTGCGTGTATCGCTTAGGCATCACTCAGACCTTTACTGCATTGCTGTATGCTTGTTGGATGAATGTTGTGTAGTGTCATGGCCGCCCCAATGCATTTCCAATGGAAGTCACATGGTTTGTAGTCCACATTTTGGACTACAAGCTGTTGTATGGCTTTCGGCTGTGTTTCGACTGCGCCCCTCCCCCTCATACAACACAAATGTTGTGTCAAACCATGTGACTCCCATTGGAAATGCATTGGGGCAAGCTGTGTCACACCCTTTGTATACAACAAGCATACAGCAATCTGTTGCGACCGTGTGAGTGAGGCCTTAGAGGAACAGATAGTCATGCGTTCTCAAACGTGTGGTTTTTAGCCGACTTTGTGAGTTGCATGCATACCGTTTCACCTCCTCCTGTCTGTTTCAAAGGTGTCAAACTGTGTATCGAGTTGGTCCCAGCCTGGCCCCTCTATCTATCAGTCTCGAGCACTAAGCTGCCATGTTATAGCGAGAGTCACGGAGCGGGGACGCAGTGACTGTGTCAAGCTATGCCTCGTTGCATTTGGGAACAGTGTTGGCTGTCCACTACTACACTACTATACATTCACAGAGCTGGTGTTGCTGCTGTGGCTGCTTGTCTGGCTAGTGCTGTATAGGGTATACCAAAACTCCTGGAGGGGGCGTCAACATATGTGTCACGTGGTAGCGGCCGCCATACTTGCTGGCTTGTCTGGTTTGTTTACATTGAGCGACTATCCGTGTGCTTGTATACGTTCTTTTTTTAAACTGACCTCACAATGGTGCAGACTTGCTCAGTAAATAAGTGCCACAGCAGGTCGCGTCGAGGAAATGAGCCAGACAAACGGAATTAGATGTTCAGCTTTCCAGCATGGAGACAGCATCAAGGAACCCAGATTGACGAGTTTACAAAAAGACGTAGAATGGATTGGACCTCGGCTGTACGGCGCACGGGCACAGAGACATAACGTTCAACAAAGTATCTAAGCACAGCCGTGTTTGTTCACAACATTTTCCTTGTAATGTATTTGGGCCCGACGTTCTTTCTATCAATCCTGGTGTTGGTTCACTATGTTGTCGCCCTGAACGAGCTCAATATTTACAAAAACATACCACCGTCACTCTATTCTGAGTGATGTGGGCTAGAATTGAATGCCCACGAGAGGGCCGTCCCTAGCTTTTCAGACGCCGCCTCCCTCTTGGTGACGTACACGTTTTCACACGCTATAGGCCAAGTTGTCTTCACTCCCAGCCCAGTGTTGATTTCGTCTACTGAAAACTAAGACGAAAAATGTTCGTCGACTACCTTTTTCCACTGACGAAAACTAAATGGAAACCAAGCTATGATGACTAAAACTGAGACCAAGTATACTGACAATTCCGTCAATGTTTGTCAACATATTAAGGCAACCGGCTGGTTCCACGCGTTGCACAAGGTGCCCTTTTTTCACTTGAGCACCTGCCGCTCTAAATGTCTGTGCACGTCACTGCTTGACCATCTCTCATAGAGTATAGAGACGCCTTTACAACAGACTGATGACTGGTGCCTGACAGTAGAGAAACTGATGTATTTTTCAAACGGTGACACAGGGCCAGCTTTAAAGCTTGGGTAATTAATCTAGGGGGGGGGGGGAGCCGCCTGCTACTGTATTTGTTTGAAGCCCATTAAATAACAACCTCAGCTGATGGTGTGAAGCAGACACATGGCGACGAACTCTTCATTAACCCATTTTGGGCGGGAAAACACCTTTTGGTGTTTTTTTAAGCATTATGTTATGCTTTAGCTGTTGAAAAACAGCAGATCTACAAGCTCGTAGCGCGTCACCGAGTGCCGCGCTACGAGCTTGTAGGTCTGCTGTTTTTTGAAAAATCGTGAAAATAGTGGCGCAAATCTTTGAATGCGTATTTTTTCAGAGCGAACGTTTTTTAACTCAAATCTTTGCTTCTGGGGGGTGACTGGAACAACATATTTTCAGATGGGGGTCGGCAGGCCAAATGCAGATAATTTTGGGGGTCCTTGACATGAAATAGTTTGAGAACCACTGACATAGAAACAGAGGGGTTTTCTGAAAACTGTCGTGATTTTTGAAGACATTTGTTGAATCGAACTTAGGTCTAAATGGGTTAAGATTCCATATCCTTTCCTAAAGTTAACATTGCCTCACTCTCTCTAACTTTCTAACTTAACCCATTTTGGGCAGGAACCCCTTTTGGTGTTTTAAACATTATGTTATCATTTAGCTATTGAAAAAATAGCAGATCTACAAGCTCGTAGCGCGCCACCGAGTGGCGCGCTACGAGCTTGTAGGTCTGCTATTTTTGAAAAATCGTGAAAATGTTTTTTTCAGAAAACTGGAGGATTTAGAAGATTTTTGAGTGGTGCAACCACTCCAAGGAACAGCAATGTCCGTGTTGTTCACCTATGTTTGTGACTATGTATGTATGTGTGTGACCAGTAGGGGCGCTGTTGGCCAGAAACAGAGAGAGAGATAGTGCTGCACTGTTGCCTGCTAATGAGAGAGAGAGAGAGAGAGAGAGAGAGAGAGAGAGAGAGAGAGAGAGAGGGAGGGGGGGGGGGGGGGGGGGGGAGTTGCACCACTCAGTTCACACGGGTGTGATTTTTTTTAAATTTTGAGGTCAGGCCTAAACGGGTTAAGACAGGAACAAATGTGCACACGTCCCCAAATATTAAGGAACCAATCTTAGTAGTTAGTGAGGACCGTTAAAGGCTCCCTATTGCTCTCTTCCCTTTATGTCAAATATAATTGGACTGAAAGTCATTTCAAATTAAGCACTTTTTTTTAATTTTCTTTATCTCCACGTCTTTGCCAAAAGTAGAATCAAAGACATGTCAAGTTGGATGACTCTAAATAATGCATCAAAAGACCCATTTTATTAGAGAACTTGGATGGAGCCAGACTTTTACATCTGGGGGTTTTCAAACAGTTTCAGGTTCACAGACCCCCCCCAACATTTGTATTAGGTATTAACACAATCAGTGCTGGAAGTCCTTCAAAATAGGAGCTCTGGGGTGCCGGAAAGACATGGCCGCTTTTACTCGGAAACCCACGACCCGGAAACAATCCGCTCAAAAAAGTTCTCTTTACATTGCTAGCTTACATTGCTATCGTTTTAATTTATACGATATATGATCCAAAAAGCGTTCATATTTTGCGGGAGAGACGGATGAGGAGCAGAAATGAAGCGCCAGTATATCGATCCGTTCAAAACCACGGAGAGCGCCCTGGATTAGGAGAGACGAGTCATTCTTTCTGCCGCGGTAACAGCTAAGTCAATGGTAAGCTAACAAGAGTCTAGAGTGTAGCATACGGTAGCCGAAAGGCGAACTGACAAATAAAAAAAAAGGAAAAAAATCTGAATATTCTTATCTCGCCCGGTATCATTGAGGATGCGCTAGGACGTCTGAGGACGTCGTATGTACACTTCGATTGGGACCCCTAGGACGTGTGGTGACGTCCTACGGACGGAAACGGTTAATGTGGCCAAATTTGACTGAGGGACTGCCATTGGATTTTTTCTTTTAATTTTCGTTTTTTTCATGTCATATGAAAGCTTGGTGGTTTGACCCACCAGTTTTGGAGATATGGCTTATAGAGTCATGTCTTGCAGAGAAACAGTGAGTTGAGAAAACAGGCTTGAAAAGGTTCACTTCTGTGGACTCTAACATTACACCTAGCTACATGTTTAAGCATTTATTTCATATTTACATGTCGATTTCAGCTCTGCCACTTATTTCAGACATGCTCTAGTATGTGAACAGTCTGCCTGTGCTATTAACCCTAAAAAGGTTTTTCTCCTCTGGTGAAAAGCTGGATGTTGCGCGATGGCAGGCTCTCAGTCAAATCTGGTCACAAATGATGACATTCCTGGTGTACCTATATCTGTTATGTGATATGATTGTTGTTGTGATGCCATTTGTTTTTCATATCAGTTTATTTTTGGCTTTTTGCCTTCATTGAAAGTATCAAGTGAAGATAGACAGAAAAGAGAGAGAGAGAGAGAGAGAGAGAGAGAGAGAAGGGGAGAGACACACGGCAAAGGTCATCATGAACGGGACTCGAACACGTGACACGCCGTCACGAGCCAGTGCCTATATGTGGCATGATGCGCCTGGACCGCTAGGCCAGCGGGTGCCCCATTTGTCATTTATTTTAGTGTTTGTTTTTCTGTTGAAGAGGACCGCAATGGAAAGCCCCCAGGCTTGATTGTGTTTTCATCCTCGGTGATGCATGCTTGTTCTCTTCTTTTATGTCACCAAATAAAATTAATCAATCATCAATGTGTGTGTGTGTGTGTGTGTGTGTGTGTGTGTGTGTGTGTGTGTGTGTGTGTGTGTGTGTGTGTGTGTTTGTGTGCGCGTGCGCGCGTACCTAAGGAGTTTGCAGATGCTACTCCTGTAGCTGAGTCTCTGGCTGGCAGCGGCTACGCTCGGGGGCATGGGTGGTCGTGACGGGAAGTAGAGCAGGACGGCGGCAAATAGCACGGCGATCGCTCCGAACTCTGGAGCCAGGGTGTTCAGACACACACGGACACGAGAGAGAGAGAGAGAGAGAGAGAGACATGGGGGGGAAACAGGTTATTTTTATGGAGAAGAGAGCTGTAATCATCATCATCACCGATCACCTGACCAGACCGATCCATCCAACGTGACCAGAGTAATCTAGTAAGAGAGTGGCGACACTAGCGTTGACTCCCATTGTAACAATGGAATGCGGAAGTGCTCATTCTATCTCAATGGGATAGTTCCAGCCATAGGAGCAATGTTTGGAACTATAGCCCATAGAGCGTTGCAGTCTCGCCCCATACCATGGCCCAGGAAATGAATCCCAATGCATTTTTCCCATAGACATTTCAAAAAGTATTTATTTAAAGACGGTTAAGCCGCGGACAAAGCCAACTCGAGTCGTGACAACTCATGACAATAAACACAATATTTTGGACCAAACAAATAATTACAAAGAAGAAAAACAACAAAAAAAGTGTTGTAACCTGCCGTTTTTTTCTTCTTTCTAATTATTTGTTCGGCCCAAAGAATTGTGTTTGTTGTCATGATCTGTCACGACTCGAGTTGGCTTTGTCCGCGGCGTAAACGTCTTTAAATAAATACTTTCTGAAATGTCTATGAGGAAAATGAACGGAGAATCATTTCCTGGGCCATGGTAGGGGGCGGGACTGCGACGCTCTATAGGCACCCGCTTTGCGGCGAGATCAAAGCGTGTCGCTACTCTCCTACTCTGGCGGTGACATTGGGAACTTATGATGAATTCCTGTTCTGTTCTTTGTCTATATAGAAGTGTCTATTTGTACGTCTCTAAATGTTTTGATGAATTGAACATGGTGGACCCTGTTGTAAACAAGTGTAATGCTTAATTGGGTCGTCCACTCACAGTTAACAGCCTTTGTATTGAGTTTGTGCTTGAAATGTACTGTAATTCTGCAAACTGTTAATACAATTTTCAATCAATCAATCAAAACGTTTTTACATGCTGTTCCTTTCAGCAGTGGACAGAACTGGGTATGTTAAAAATATAGTCAGTCAGTCAAATAGTCCATTTTAGAGCCCGACTCATTTTTTTACCAACAGATTCACAGTGAGTATATTCATATTTTATGAAAGTTTCTATTTTTGGAACGTTTTAACTAACTAAGCAAACAAGTAAGGATAAATATAAATAACACTGTAAATGTGCGTTCAGACTTGAATTGAAATATTCGCCTCGGGTTCGTCCCGTTTGTGCCAAAAGTTGAATCAAAGACATGTCAAGTTGGAGGACTCTAAATAATGTATCAAAAGCCCCATTTTATTAGAGAACTTGGATGGAGCCAGATTTTTTGATCTGCAGGTTTTCAAACAGTTTCAGGTTCACAGACCGCCCACCATTTTTATTAGGTATCAACACAATCAGTGCCGGAAGTCCTTCAAAATAGGAGCTCTGGGGTGCCGGAAAGACATGGCCGCTTTTACTCGGAAACCCACGACCCGGAAACAATCCGCTCAATCCACTCAATCCCAAGTCTGAACGCATCTTAAAACGGGAACCCCTTTTGGTGTTTTAAGCATTATGTTATGCTTTAGCCGTTGAAAATAGCAGATCTACAAGCTCATAGCGCGGCACCGAGTCAGATTACAACTTGTCCAAAATGTGTCAGCCAAAGTTAAACTAAAAATAAGATGAGAGAACATATTACTCCAGTTTTAGCTTCACTGCATCCGGTTCCGGTTATTCTTAGGATTGATTTTAAAATTATTTTACTTGTTTATAAAGCTCTCAATGGTCTCGCACCTTCCTACCCACATGACTGCCTGCCTAAACATGTCCCAAACCGCCCCCTCAGGTCTTGGTGGCCACTGCTGGCCTGCTCGCTGTGCCTAAAAAAATGTCAACTAAAAAACACGGTGAAGCAGCTTTCTGCTTCTAGGGGCCGACGGCGTGGAACAAACTCCCACTGTACCTTCGACAGGCAGCCTCTGTAGACATTTTTAAAGCGCAGCTCAAGACCTTCTACACTCTTGCTTTTAATTGATCTTTTAAATTCATTAGTTCACTGTATTGCATTACTGCTATTATTTTAATGTTTTATGCCTAGGTTTTTTTTTCTTTCTCCATTGCTCTGTAAAGCACTTTGAGCTGCATTTCATGTCATGAAAGGTGCTATACAAACAAAGTTGTATTATTATTATTTCTGGCAGTGCTATCCTCCTGTCACAGAAGGGGTCGTTGCCATGTTAGGCCTCACTCAGACCTTTACTGCATTGCTGTATGCTTGTTGGATGAATGTTGTGTAGTGTCATGGCCGCCCCAATGGAAGTCACATGGTTTGTAGTCCACATTTTGGACTACAAGCTGTCGTATGGCTTTCGGCTGTGTTTCGACTGCGCCCGTCCCCCTCATACAACACAAATGTTGTGTCAAACCATGTGACTCCCATTGGAAATGCATTGGGGCGGCCATGACACTACACAACATTCATCCAACAAGCATACAGCAATGCAGTAAAGGTCTGAGTGAGGCCTTAGGCTGAGCTCACACCTTTCATGCAATTCTCTGTGCTCGTTGGGTGTTGTGTCATGGCCGCCCAGCGGCCCAATGCATTTCCAATGGAGGTCACATGGTTTGACCCAACACGACTGCGCCCCTCCCCCTCACACAACACAATGTTGGGTCAAACCATGTGACCTCCATTGGAAATGCATTGGGCGGCCATGACACTACCCAACGAGCATCCAACGAGCACAAGAATTGCATTAACCGTGTGAGTGCACCCTTAGGGTGCACTCACACGGTTAATGCAATGCTCTGTGCTCGTTGGATGCATTTTGTGTTGTGTCATGGCCGCCCAATGCATTTCCAATGGAGGTCACATGGTTTGACACAACATAGGGGGAGGGGTCTGTTGTATGGCTTTCAGCTGTGTTTCGACTGTGCCCCTCCCCCTCATACAACACAATGTTGTGTCAAACCATGTGACCTCCATTGGAAATGCATTGGGTGGCCATGACACAACACAACAAGCATCCAACGAGCACGAGAATTGCATTAAAGGTGTGAGCTCAGCCTTACAGGGATCCGGTAAGGAAAGCGACACTCGCCTCCCTGTAGTGTATAGACAGAGTAAACACTGCCAGTCCCCTCTTACAAAACTCTCCCAACCCCATCCGACTTGGCAACGCGCCGCGCACAGCTTGGCATGAGATCCTGGTATAGACACATCTTGTCACACAACAAGATGGAGTGGCAACAAGGACTTTTTTCAACTAGTCCCATTTTCCAGAAAAAGAATCCCGCAAATCACTCTCCTTCTGTCCCCTGCCATAACCCATTCTGGGCGGGGAACCCCTTTCGGTGTTTTAAGCGTAACGTTATACTTTAGCTATTGAAAAATAGCAGATCTACAAGCTCATAGCGCGGCACCGAGTGCCGCGCTATGAGCTTGTAGGTCTGCTATTTTTTGAAAAATCGTGAAAATGTAGTGCAAATCTTTGAATATATATTCTTTCAGAGCGGACATTTTTAACTCAAATCTTTGCTTCTGGTGGGGAGGTCCCAACATATTTTCAGATGGGGGTCGGCGGCCAATTACATATAATTTTTGGGGTTCCTTGACATGAAATATTGAGCACCACTGCTATAGAAACATGAGGTTTTTCAGAAAACTGTCATGATTTAGAAGACATTTCTTTTAGAATCGTTCCCAGGTCTAAATGGGATAATATGGTGGATTGATTGAGAGGCAGCTGCACATTACTTGCCGGCAGGCAGGGTTATACATGCCAGCATGCATCAATCTTCCAGTCACCCTTTTCTCGTCCTTTCATTTTAAAGCTGTTGATTGGTGGCTTTCCACAGGTGTGGAACATTTTGCACTTCAAAGAGGAGAACCTTTCATTCTCTCCAAAATGCCTGACCGACCTTATATTAATACTTCCTGACGACCTCAAACTCTCAGGATTTCTTTTGCAAAAACGTGTCTGTTTTGTCCTTGTGAAAATTAAATGGGAATGCAATCTTTAGGTCAAACAAAAAGCCTCAAATCTATTACTGTGTGTGAGGATTCTATTTTTCCCCGGCATGCTTTTTAATTTTCTGAATCAGTTAAGCAGAACATTCTGGGCAATCTATTTTTCAGAAAGGCCGTTATGAAGATTATTGTCAGGTTGTTTTTTACCCCCTCGGTATTGGTGAAAAGAACTCTCTGCCTCCCGCCTTCGAACCATATCGTATTATTAGTATGTCTCGGCTGAGCTGACAGACATGATGCACTGTGACACTATCGATCCCCCCAACACCTCGAGAGTGTGTGTGTGGCTGTGTTTGTGTGTGTGTGTGTGTGTGTGTGTGTGTGTGTGTGTGTGTGTGTGTGTGTGTGTGTGTGTGTGTGTGTGTGTGTGTGTGTGTGTGTGTGTGTGTGTGTGTGTGTGTGTGTCATGTTCCTTTCCTGTCCGTCAGATTTTAGTTTTAGTCATAGGGCTCCATCTTGCGCCACCCCTTATCCCTAAACGTATTTTGCCATTTTTTACTATTTTGATTTTTTTTTTTAAATAGTTCAACTAGCCGATCTACATTGAGACGTTGTGAGCTTGTAGATCGGAGATTTGAACTATTTTAAAAGGTTTTTTAAATAGTAAAAGATGGCAAATTAGTTTAGGGATAAAGTGATAAGGGTGGCGCAAGATATAGCCCATAGTCTCTTCAATAGTTTTCATTTAGTTTCACTCACATTTTAGTCACGCAGAATGTTTTAGTGTTAGTCTAGTTTTAGTCGACTAAATATCATAAGATCTTAGTCGACTAAATCTACAGTCGATTCAGTCGACTAAAATGTATTTTGACGCACCGCAGCGTGACACGTTGTGAGCTTGTAGATCGGCTATTTTCAGCATGCAACCAAGTGTAAAATGACTTATACTGATCTCTTGTCCACTAGTCCCCTTCCTAACATTTTAGTCTAGTTTGTATTCGTTGTTCGTAGTTTTAGTCATCATAGCTTAGTCTTCATTTAGTTTCTATTTAGTTTTCACCAGTGAAAAAAAGGTAGTCGACGAACATTTTTCGTCTTAAAAGGACCACTTTTCAACCCATCTTCATATAACAGTCCCTCACTAACAATCATGATAAAATGGCGCCATTTCTTTCCTACTCGGTCTGTGTCTCATAGGAGGGCTGTGGGCAGTTCAGAAACCCGTTCCTCCAGTGACATCATCGATGGGGGAATCCAAGCTAATAGAAACTGCAGGCTTTCTAGCAAATGACCTCCTCTCATCCACTCTGCAGGGAGTTCCAACTACTTCCCTCTGGTAGACAGTACAAAGTACCAAAAGCTAACCGTAACATTTTTTTAAATCCCTTCATCCCAAATGCCATTAAGGCACTAAATTATACCATGTCTCGCTAGATTTGTTGTTTTTTAATGTATTTGCCAAAAATAATTGTGTAAGTGTTGTTACTGTTGTTGTAGCCGATTGTTTTTACTGTTGAGACCGAAGACAAATTTCCACACGTACCCAGGGGGCAAACCACCCTTTTTTTAGGAAACCTGCATTTGTCATAACATACAAAGTTGTCCACCAGAAATAATATCTATGACCCCATAGGATCACAACCTATATGGACAACTCGGTCAATTTTGTTGCGAAAGTCCAATATGGCCGCCCCCAATATTAGCCCCTATTAGTTATAATGGGGGGTGAATAGGGCAATTTGTTAAACTGAGAGATATTTCCACGAAACTTCTCAGGTTGATCAATGATATGAATACGAACATGTTTTGTATTGCAAGTTTCCATGAAATCCAATATGGCCGCCACAATATGGCCGCCACATTATTAGCACCAAAAAAAAAGGTTTTGGCTCTAACTTCTGAACCAGATAAGCTAGAAATGCAAACTTGGTGTCTATTTCATGGTTTCTGACCATGAGAGACTCAATGGAATACCTCTTTTCATTATTGGGTGTGTCTGGACCCTTATTGTGCATATTTACAAGATGGTGGCTACCCGAAATAGTGTTTTACCATGATTTCTACCATGATTGTTGACTGTTTTGGCAAACACAAGCAATATTAATCCATTGGCTAAGATTCATGGCACAGAAGGAACATATTTTCTTGAGCTTGCATATTGTCAAAATGGCTGCAAACATAAAAAAAAGAAAAGACATTACATTTCCTGTCAGATCCTATTACCCAGGGGGGCAAACCACTCCTTTTTTGGATACCTGCATTTGCCATAACATCAAAGGTTGTCCACCAGAAAGATATATGACCCAATAGAATCACAACCTATGTGGACACACCGGTCAATTTCTTTGCTGGAAATCCAATATGGCCACCACAATATTAGCCCCCATTAGCCTATAATGCGGGTGAATAGGACAACATTTTTAACTGAGGGATATTTCCACAAAACTTCACAGGTTGATCAATGATATGAATACCATATTTTTTTGTATTGGAAGTTTCCATGATATCCATTATGGCCACCACAATACTAGCACCCAGAAAATAGGTTTGGCTCTAAATTCTGAACAAGATGAGCTAGAAATACAAACTCATGGTTTCTAACCACGAAAGATATTATTGTTCTGGGGTGTTTCTTTGCAGAAAGACGTCCCTCTGGCTGTATTTTGGTTTTGTTCTACTGTTTGTTGGCATTTCCTCTGTTTATGTTGACAATCATACCTGGCAGGGACGTGCATCGCCAAAGACGCATCCATAGTGCATGTTTACAAGAGGAAAGGGGATGGGGCATACTGCGATAACCATCATGGTATAGCCCTCCTGAGTCCTGAACATCACAGGAAAGATCTTAGCAAGAATCATCCTCAACCGGCTTATCAGCCATGCTGAGAATGTTGTCCCTGGATCCCAATGTGGTTTCCACGGAGGCAGAGGTACCTGTAACATGATCTTTTCCATTTGCCAGCTGCAAGAAAAGTGCAGAGAGCAGAAGGGTCTCTATATGGTGTTTGTCGACCTCACCAAGGCCTTTCACACAGTCAATCGTGAGGGCCTGTGGCAGATCCCTGGCAAGTTTGGCTGTCCAGGGACATTGATCTCTCTCATTGCGTCCTTTCATGACAGGATGCCAGCCAGAGTCCAAGATAATGGTGATGCATCCCCAGTCAGGAATGGAGTGAAGCTGCTGCATGCATCTTGTCTCCAGTCCCTGGCACATGAACAGATTTTCTGGCATAGGCCATGCTGGCTCTAGATGGACAGGGGACCATCACTGAGAGACCATCCATACTCAGTGAAGGAAGGGATGTCCGGCTTGACGATGCACGTCCCTACCAGGGATGATTGTCAACATAAACAGAGGAAATGCCAACAGAAACAGTAGAACAAAACCAAAATACAGCCAGAGGGATGTCTTTCTGCAAATAAACACCCCAGAACAATAATACTTAATAGAGGGAAAGTATGGCTAAAATATGTATATATCTCTCTCGTGGTTAGAAACCATGAGTTTGTATTTATAGCTCATCTGGTTCTGAATTTAGAGACAAACCTATTTTCTGGGTGCTAGTATTGTGGTGGCCATATTGGATATCATGGAAACTTCCAATACAAACCATTATGGTATTCATATCATTGATCAACCTGTGAAGTTTCGTGGGAATATCCCTCAGTTAAAATGTTGCCCTATTTACCCGCATTATAGGCTAATGGGGGGCTAATATTGTGGTGGCCATATTGGATTTCCAGCAAAGATATTGACCGGTGTGTCCATATAGGTTGGGTCATAGATATTTCTGGTGGACAACCTTTGATGTTATGGCAAATGCAGGTATCCAAAAAGGGGTGGTTTGCCACCCTGGGTAATAGGATCTGACAGGAAATGTAATGTCTCTTTTCTTTTTCATGTTTGCAGCCATTTTGACAATATGCAAGCTCAAGAAAATATGTTCCTTCTGTGCCATGAATCTTAGCCAATGGATTAATATTGCTTGTGTTTGCCAAAACAGTCAACAATCATGGTAGAAATCATGGTAAAGCACTATTTCGGGTAGCCACCATCTTGTAAATATGCACAATAAGGCTCCAGAAACACCCAATAATAAAAATAGGTATTCAATTGAGTCTCTCATGGTCAGAAACCATGAAATAGACACCAAGTTTGCATTTCTAGCTCATCTGGTTCAGAAGTTAGAGCCAAAACCTATTTTCTTGGTGCTAATATTGTGGCGGCCATATTGTGGCGGCCATATTGGATTTCATGGAAACTTGCAATACAAAAAATGTTCGTATTCATATCATTGATCAACCTGAGAAGTTTCGTGGAAATATCTCAGTTTAAAAATGTGCCCTATTCACCCCCCATTATAACTAATAGGGGCTAATATTGGGGGCGGCCATATTGGACTTTCGCAACAAAATTGACCGAGTTGTCCATATAGGTTGTGATCCTATGGGGTCATAGATATTATTTCTGGTGGACAACTTTGTATGTTATGACAAATGCAGGTCAACCCCCTTTGCCCCCTGGGTAACGTGGACAATAAATGAAACTAACTAACTAACCTGAAAAGTTAAATTAGTCAACGGATTTTTTGTGTTTTTTTTGTTATTATTATTATTATTTGTTCTGTAAATATGGACATTTCCTGATGTTTCTTCGAAGATTTTGTTTGTATTTGCGCTGCCATGGGGATGTGGGGGGGAAAATATATGTGAATAATTGTTTTGAAATTACTATTGTTGTTGTAAAGAAAAATCAATAAACATATGTTAAAAAAAAAATTCGACGAAAACAACAACACTGCTTGTACCGTACCCGAATACATAAGCAGCTGGATCCTGTCTCGGATGTAGTCGTCGGAGAACGGCGCCACCGGCGCCGCCGCCGCCTTGTAGTGGTGAGTGATGGTGTCGTTGGGCGCCGGCACCAGCAGCGGCCCCACCACAAAGGACGTGGCCGCCGCCTTGTAGTGGTGAGTGATGGTGTCGTTGGGCGCCGGCACCAGCAGCGGCCCCACCACGAAGGACGTGGCGGCGCCCAGGTAGCTGACGAGCGAGGCCACGGCCGTGGCGGTGGCCCTCTGGTCGGGGGCGAACCACGTGGTGGAGAGCAGCGGACCGGCGCTCATGATGGTGGGGCCGGCCAGGCCGTTGAGCAGCTGACCGCCGTGGATCAACCTTGGAGGAGGGAGAGGGGAGGTGAGGAACAGTGTTTGTTTTTGGCAGCACATTTTGATTTTAGTTTTTACTTTTAGTCATAGTCTCAATAGTTTTCAAAACTTTTCATTTAGTTTCAGTCACATTTTTAAGTCACCTGGAATGTCTTAGTGTTAGTCTAGTTTTAGTCAACTAAATCTAGTTTTTTTGTCGACTAAAATGTATTTCTGCGGGCCTTGATGCCGTTGTAATGACAATAGCGACGCGTTGTTAGCTTGTAGATCTGCTATTTTCAGCATGCAACCAAGTGTAAAATGACTTACACTGGATCTCTTGTCCACTAGTCCCTTCCTAACATGTCTAGTTTTTATTTGTTGACGAAATTGTCAGTATATTTAGTCTTAGTTTTAGTCGTCGTAGCTTAGTTTTCATTTAGTTTCCTTTTAGTTTTCGTCAGTGAAAAAAGGTAGTCGACAAACATTTTTCGTCTTAGTTTTAGTCGACGAAACCAACACTGAGGAAAAACACCAAAAAAACTGTTTATGAAAAACATTTTAAGTGCTGTCGCAATAGAAAAAGGAGGGGAGGGGAGGGGAGAGGGATTTAAAAACAGGCTGCCATCCTGGTGCTGCCAACCCCCGCAATCCAAAGTTCCAGACCGGACCCATCCCCGTCTTGCACAATCCGTGTGAGTTGTGCAAGAAGAAGACAGAGAATCAATCAGAAGACACTCGGAGACGTCCCGCGATGCCCTCACCAAAGCACCACACCACCACCCTCTCAGCTGCTCAGCGGACAGCTCCCTCTAGCCCATTTTGACCTGAGATCAGATTATAAAAATGTCTTCTACATCCTGACAGTTTTTATATGTCAGTCCTTCTTTGATTTTTCAAAAATAGCAGACCTACAAGCTCGTAGCGCGCCACTCGGTGGCGCGCTACGAGCTTGTAGCTATAAAGCATAAGATAATGATAACACCAAGAGGGGTTCCTGCCCAAAATGGGCTAGAACAGTCTGTCTGAGACTGCCAGCCCGGTCCCCCGGGGACCCCCCGTACCGTACGGCTGATTGATTGTCTGTCTGTGTGCTCAGCGAGGACACCGTTGTTCACCCAGAGCCATCTCACAGGGGCTAAGCCAAGACAGGGGGGGGGGGGGGGAAGTACAAGGAAATGATAGGAGAAAGAGAGAGAAGGAGAGAAAGAGAGAGAGAGAGAGAGAGAGAGAGAGAGAGAGAGAAAGACTGACGTGACCAAGGATGGGTTACGTGGTCAAGAGTCATGAATCACAAGGTCAATTTGTCACTGAAACATACAACATACTACAACATACTACAAGCATACTACAACATACTACAACATACTACAAGCATACTACAAGCATACTACAACAACATACTACAAGCAGTGAAATGTAAGTTTGGCGATTTCTGCAATACTGTAATGATATGTCAACCGAACAACCATAATAATAAAGCTATGAAAATAAAGATAAAAACGAATTTGTACTACTAATGAGCATTGCGCCTGTCACAGACATGCACGGAGCAAGTTCACTCGGGAAACTCAGTGCAGTTAATTGCTGCCGGCCGTTCATTGGGCCACCTCAGCATCACGTTTTCATTCACATGATTCACTTCATCCAATCACACACTCATTCCATCTTCATACCGGCTATTTAAACTGGAGGTTTACCACCTGCTACTTTACCACAGCTACCACCTGTCTCACCCTCCTCCACCCCAGCTACCACCTGTCTCACCCTCCTCCACCCCAGCTACCACCTGTCTCATCCTCCTCCACCCCAGCTACCACCTGTCTCACCCTCCTCCACCCCAGCTACCACCTGTCTCACCCTCCTCCACCCCAGCTACCACCTGTCTCACCCTCCTCCACCCCAGCTACCACCTGTCTCACCCTCCTCCACCCCAGCTACCACCCGTCTCACCCTCCTCCACCCCAGCTACCACCCGTCTCACCCTCCTCCACCCCAGCTACCACCTGTCTCACCCTCCTCCACCCCAGCTACCACCTGTCTCACCCTCCTCCACCCCAGCTACCACCCGTCTCACCCTCCTCCACCCCAGCTACCACCCGTATCATCCTCCTCCACCCCAGCTACCACCCGTCTCACCCTCCTCCACCCCAGCTACCACCCGTCTCACCCTCCTCCACCCCAGCTACCACCCGTCTCACCCTCCTCCACCCCAGCTACCACCCGTCTCACCCTCCTCCACCCCAGCTACCACCCGTCTCACCCTCCTCCACCCCAGCTACCACCCGTCTCACCCTCCTCCACCCCAGCTACCGCCTGTCTCACCCTCCTCCACCCCAGCTACCGCCTGTCTCACCCTCCTCCACCCCAGCTACCGCCTGTCTCACCCTCCTCCACCCCAGCTACCGCCTGTCTCACCCTCCTCCACCCCAGCTACCACCTGTCTCACCCTCCTCCACCCCAGCTACCACCTGTCTCACCCTCCTCCACCCCAGCTACCACCTGTCTCACCCTCCTCCACCCCAGCTACCACCCGTCTCACCCTCCTCCACCCCAGCTACCACCCGTCTCACCCTCCTCCACCCCAGCTACCACCTGTCTCACCCTCCTCCACCCCAGCTACCGCCTGTCTCACCCTCCTCCACCCCAGCTACCGCCTGCCTCACCCTCCTCCACCCCAGCTACCGCCTGCCTCACCCTCCTCCACCCCAGCTACCACCTGTCTCACCCTCCTCCACCCCAGCTACCACCTGTCTCACCCTCCTCCACCCCAGCTACCGCCTGTCTCACCCTCCTCCACCCCAGCTACCACCCGTCTCACCCTCCTCCACCCCAGCTACCACCCGTATCACCCTCCTCCACCCCAGCTACCACCCGTCTCACCCTCCTCCACCCCAGCTACCACCCGTCTCACCCTCCTCCACCCCAGCTACCACCCGTCTCACCCTCCTCCACCCCAGCTACCACCCGTCTCACCCTCCTCCACCCCAGCTACCACCCGTCTCACCCTCCTCCACCCCAGCTACCACCTGTCTCACCCTCCTCCACCCCAGCTACCACCTGTCTCACCCTCCTCCACCCCAGCTACCGCCTGTCTCACTCTCCTCCACCCCAGCTACCGCCTGTCTCACCCTCCTCCACCCCAGCTACCGCCTGTCTCACCCTCCTCCACCCCAGCTACCGCCTGTCTCACCCTCCTCCACCCCAGCTACCGCCTGTCTCACCCTCCTCCACCCCAGCTACCGCCTGTCTCACCCTCCTCCACCCCAGCTACCACCTGTCTCACCCTCCTCCACCCCAGCTACCACCCGTCTCACCCTCCTCCACCCCAGCTACCACCCGTCTCACCCTCCTCCACCCCAGCTACCACCCGTCTCACCCTCCTCCACCCCAGCTACCACCCGTCTCACCCTCCTCCACCCCAGCTACCGCCTGTCTCACCCTCCTCCACCCCAGCTACCACCTGTCTCACCCTCCTCCACCCCAGCTACCACCTGTCTCACCCTCCTCCACCCCAGCTACCACCCGTCTCACCCTCCTCCACCCCAGCTACCACCTGTCTCACCCTCCTCCACCCCAGCTACCACCTGTCTCACCCTCCTCCACCCCAGCTACCACCCGTCTCACCCTCCTCCACCCCAGCTACCACCCGTCTCACCCTCCTCCACCCCAGCTACCACCTGTCTCACCCTCCTCCACCCCAGCTACCGCCTGTCTCACCCTCCTCCACCCCAGCTACCACCCGTCTCACCCTCCTCCACCCCAGCTACCACCTGTCTCACCCTCCTCCACCCCAGCTACCACCCGTCTCACCCTCCTCCACCCCAGCTACCACCTGTCGTTTTGGATCTGCTGTTTAGGTACTGGGGATTCAGAGTCCCTTTATGGTTGGGACTGATTCGCTTGATCAGAGTACCTAAAAAAACAGATCCAATTCAATCGCCAAACCATAATAAAATATATTGCTCATTTTATATTCAATAAATATTATTCCATTCATGAAGTTGTCCTCCTTACTATAGTATGAATAGGCCTTGACTGACTTTGCCTGTCTTAGATCCTCAGGCACGGCATTACAAAGCCTTGGTGGGACCCAGGCAGTGAAAGCCTGATTGCCCCGTTTTTAGTGCAAAACTAATGCTTGGAATGGGTTCAGAATCATGAAAACCCCCTAGTTTGACCATAGCCACTTGCCCAAATATGCCCAAATGTGCTGACCTCATCACATTTGTGATGACGGCTATGGACATTTTTAGCCCAAGGAGTGTTTTTCGTGAAAAACGAATGCTTGGGAATGGATTCAGAATCATGTAAACACCCTAGTTTGACATGTCACATGCTACTTAAAGCATTATGAAATTTAGAACTTTTTGCCATATATTGGCTGTTGATGGTACCCCAACTTTCAGCAGCTGTCAAAAGTTCCCCTATGGGTGGTTGAATATAAACCAATGTGGGATATGTTAGTAGACAACTTTACAAACACATTGGTGAAGAAAATTCTTGGTAAGACATGTATTCCCAGATTGTATTAATATCCACTGACTACAGGTAATGAAGTGAGATACAACCCTAGAGAGATCTCACTATCTGACGATCTAAAGGTGGCCTTACACTAGCCGATTTTTTTCAATCTGAAATCTGATAGCGCCACACACTACAGGATAATCGGAGCAGGGCAGAGCAAATATCAAACATTCTTGATCGGGCCGATCCCGATCGCGCTTTGAGCGGCCCCGAGCAGATCGATTGAGTCGGGCACCCCCCGAGCGTCAAAAAATGCCCGATTATCGGCTAGTGTAAGGCCACCTTTAGGCTGTACTCCGGTTCATATCTGGACCAGCATATCTAAAATGTAACTAAGATCCTGGGATATTTAGGGTTTTCAATTAACCCATTTAGACCTGAGGACGATTCTACAAATGTCTTCTAAATCCTGACAGTTTTCTTGAAAAACCCTATGTTTCTATGTCAGTGGTTCTCAAACATTTTCATATTAAGGAGCCCCAGAAATATATGTATTTGGCCGCCGACCCCTATCTGAAAATATGTTATTCCAGGAACCCTCCAGAAGCAAAGATTTGAGTTAAAAACGTTCGCTCTGAAAGAATATATATTCAAATTTTTGTGCCACATTTTCACGATTTTTCAACAATGGGACCACGTACAGGTACACACATACATAGACACATAGATACAGACAAAGCTGGTTGTTGGAGTGGTTTGCACCACTCAAAAACACCAAAAGGGGTTCCCGCCCAAAATGGATTAAAA
>NC_136794.1:4329385-4352993 GCF_951216825.1 Electrona antarctica | reverse complement strand
CAGCTTCTATATACTCATCGGATGAGAGTGAAGGACTCTCATAGTCAAGAGCTTGATCATTGCTAATGCCATTGTGAAGAGTGACACCTACTGGTGGATCTGGGGAACAACCGCTTCATTTTCCTTAATGTCCTGCACTATACATTGTTATGAAACTATGTGGCATCGAAGAAACATTCAACAAAATAGTGAAAAACTGGATTTACAAAAGCACTCGAATGCATATACTATACTATTATGTTATGGTTCATTCCATTGTCTTAATTGAAAAGTAGACTACAGTAACTAACAGTTTGGCATACATATGATGTGTCATTCTTCTTCCACTACATTCTCACGTTTAGGGATTAAGTGGTAAGACATCGGCGAAAATAGGGCCCCAAATCTCTTTGCTGAAGTGAAAATAGCCGATCTATACACTCACAACGCATCGCGTAGCAACAAGTGATAGCAACAACTATTCCATTTATCAAATGTTAACCTATTAGTTCACCCCCCAAAATTACTTTTTTTCCTTTTTTTTTTGTATTACTCATCCCATGGAGACTTGAATTTGTGGGTATCTTTTAGTTGTTGTCGCATTCTTAAGCCAATAATTTGATGACCAGCTCCCTATGCTCTCTATACTCCCTATGGAGACATAAAGGAGACTCAAAGGCTCCATTCCCACCAAAATATCGAGTCGAAAATAGTCGAAAATCGTTGTTCCAGGGACCCCCCCAGAAGCAAAGATTTGAGTTAAAAACATTCGCTCTGAAAGAATATATATAAAGATGTGCGCCACATTTCACAAATTTAGAAAAAAAATAGCAGATCTACAAGCTCGTAGCGCGGCACTGTAGATCTGCTATTTGTTAACAGCAAAATCACAACATAATGCTTAAAACACCAAAATGGGTTCCCGTTCAGAATGGGTTAAGCAACTAGTCGACTATTGAACTAGTCGACTAGTAAATCCACAAGTTGACCTTGTTGGTACTATGTTGACAAAGATTTATTTTTTTCTTTTTTGTAGGCCTCAAGATCAGCTAGATTATATAGTCACCAATGTACACAGTTTATAAATCGTACAAATATTATAAAAAAAAAAAAAACAACACTAGTCGACTAGTAAACTAGGCAACTAGTCAACTAGTAAAAAATCACTAGACAGTGAAAGCCCTAGTCTCCATAGAAGGGAAACCACTGCTGGTCATCAAATTAGTGGCTTAGCGAAATTGCGTAACAAAAACTATCCATGAATTCAATTAAGTCTCTATGGGGTGAGTAATCGATAGAAAAAAAAGATTACATTTTTTTTTGTGACACTATCCGACATGCCCAGAATATGGACGCAATCGGGTTCAGGTGGTTCAAACTTCAAACTCACCAGTGACAAAGGGAGCTACTCACTGCCTTCAGTGTGAGGCAGGAAAAAGCTGTTTTGGAGTGGACTGACAGACACTCGGGTAACTGACAAACTGTCCTATAGAAGTGAGTTTGTTGGCTTGAGTTATTTGGCTTGAGCCAAATAACTGTCAAATATAACATGGAGAAACTGAACTAAAGTGAATAATTTCAATAGACACCAGGCAGGTCGTTTTTTCTGTGTTTTTTCTGTGTTTCTTGGTGAACTCCATCTACAGTTTTATCTTGTGTTTACTAGTTAACCACAGTTCTGTCTGTGCCATAGTAAGCACATAGCCGATACAATCTAAACCAGGACATTCTATGTCCCTTTAAGGGCACATAACAAACCCAATCCATAACATTGCCAGTGATGCATAGACAAAGTGGGCCAGCCCCATTGCAGATATAGAGCTTACAGTCAATACTAACATCCTGATCATTTAAGCTCTCTCTCTCTATTCCACTTTTAGCCGACGTGCAAAGCACTGTTCAATGACGCTATTACATGGGCGGAGGAGAGTTTCTTCTCCCTCCCAATAAAACCATCCCGGTCCTCTAAAACAGGGGTTCTCAACGTTTTTGGCCGGGGACCCCCGAAAATGCTTTGGCATCGTCTCGGGACCCCCGCCCCGCCCCCTCCCGACCCCCAATATAAATTGACTGCTACAATAACCTTAAACCATTTTGGGCGGGAACCCCTTTTGGTGTTTTAAGCATTGTTATAATTTAGCTATTTAAAAATAGCAGATCTACAAGCTCATAGCGCGCCACCGAGTTGTGCGCTACGAGCTTGTAGGTCTGCTATTTTTTTTTTTTTTTTTTTTTTAATAATTTGGGGACCCCCCAAAATAATTTGGCGACCCCCCCGAGGGGTCGCGACCCACGGGTTGAGAACCCCTGCTCTAAAATAAACGTTCCCAACACGACAAACAAACAAGCCCTCTTGTCCTGTGCCTCTTCAGCGCATGACCCGTCAAGTTTTTCACTCAATGACGCCGTGTTACAAAAGGATAAGTCCTCACTCAGCACTACAGTACCCTGTAAAAAAAAAAAAAAGAAATTACAGCTGTAAAACACTGAGCGGGTTATGTAACGCACAACCCTGGACAAGGTTCTGTCTTGAGATAGGAAGTCTGCCCATGCATAAATCAGCATTTTAACCACTTTTGGGCGGGAACCCCTTTTGGTGTTATAAGCATTATGTTATACTTTAGCTATTGAAAAATAGCAGATCTACAAGCTCATAGCGCGCCACCGAGTGCCACGCTACGAGCTTGTAGGTCTGCTGTTTTTTTTTTAATCGTGAAAATGTGGTGCAAATCTTTGAATATATATTCTTTCAGAGCGAACGTTTTTAACTCAAATCTTTGCTTCTGGGGGAGTCCCTCGAACAACTTATTTTCAGATAGGGGTCGGCAGCCAAATACATGAAAAAGGTTTAGCAGTAGCACCACTGACATAGAAACACAGGTTTTTCAGAAAACTGTCATGATTTACATTTCGACGTCAGGCCTAAATGGGTTAACACAAGTAAGAGAGGTGACCCCCATGTCAAAAGACTGTGTTCTTGACTCTAAGAATCTAAAAGCAAATTAGCTTGGGACTTGGAAGTACGGCTAAAACCCAATTTGGACCTTCCAGTACTTAGCAGTAAAACTATCACAGGTCATTGTAAAAGGTTGCCATTTTTGCTGCAAAATGATAAGAAGAGCTGCTTTCACTGCCAACTTTCAATTATGAACGGACAGGCTTCCATCACAGCGGATACCAGGGGTCTCATTTTCCAAATATCCTTAATCCATTTTGGGCGGGAACCCCTTTTGGTGTAAGCATTATGTTATGCTTTAGCTATTGAAAAATAGCAGATCTACAAGCTCATAGCGCGCCACCGAGTGGCGCGCTACGAGCTTGTAGGTATGCTATTTTTGAAAAATCGAAGGACGACTGACATAGAAACATAGCTTTTTCAGAAAACTGTCAGGATGTAGAAGACATTTTTAGAATCTGATCTCAGGTCAAAATGGGTTAAATGATGAGTGACTTTTCATTCCCCGTACAATTTTGTCTAAATTATTGGAAAGCTGGTTATAAACCTGACAAATGGTCTTAATTTGCCGGTCTTATGGGACGGACACTATGGAGACTAGAGAGAATGGAGGCTACCTGCTCATTGAAAGCCCAATATTAAAAAATAAAATCCATGTGGCCCAATTTAACCCATTTTGATCTGAGATCAGATTCTAAAAATGTCTTCTATATCCTGACAGTTTTCTGAAAAAGCTATGTTTCTATGTTATGTTATGCTATGGTTCTTCGATTTTTAAAAAATAGCAGACCTACAAGCTCGTAGCGCGCCACTCGGTGGCGCGCTACGAGCTTGTAGATCTGCTATTTTTCAATAGCTAAAGCATAACATAATGCTAACACCAAAAGGGGTTCCCGCCCAAAATGGGTTATTAAAGAAATACAATTTCCTTCGGCTATTGGAATTGTATGATGTATTTTTTATCAACTCATTGCGAATATTTAATATTACATATGTGGCAGATTACCCAGGAGGAAATAATCATTGAAATTACAGCTTTATATCCGCACCATAATTGGAATGACCTTTCCCGAGCCTCTGCGTGTAATAAAATAACTAAAGCGTAGTATATGGAAAATGAAAACAGTAAGAATATGTATTGTTTTAGTCTTTTGTTACCCCTGATGCAGTAAGGAAATGATGGTTTAACTCTTTGAGAGTTTCATGGATTTCTATATAGTTTTTAGACTTCTCTATGGCAGAATGGCGTTTTTGAATGATTTATTGAAAATTCTCTGTTGTGAATGTGTGACAACGAAAGACCTTCAGAGAAAGCTTGGCTTGTCTGCTTCCAGGAAAAAAATGAACTGAGTTGATAAAATGTTTAGTTGTGGTGTTGGAAGCCATTTAAAAGAGCCTGCATTTACACTGGGTAGTGTTTCTAGGACAACAAAAAAAGTTATGACCGGTTGAAGTTTTATTTTCTAAATAACTTTTTTTCTGCTGGGCGTACATAGCCATGCAATATCTCATTTTAAAGGGTGAGTTGTCTAGTTCAATTAAAATAAAATAAAAAGTTTCTCACATGTACCACTGTAGATATTTTGCCATCTATAAATAGCATGGTCAGTCATGATCAATCTGACCTATCCAGCTAAAAGTCCCCCTAGCTCTGAAATGGAACATCATATAAACTCAATTCTTTTTTGGGGTAAAATTAGACATTCTAACGCACATTTTGATATATACCATGTTTACATAGTCTTACCAGTACCGTGTCTATTCATGCATGTATCTCAAAAACCTGTTGTGAAGAAACAGTTTTGATAAAAAACTCATCCAAGGACATTGTTTTGATATGACTTTGTGCCCATGATATGTATCAAAATATAGACTTGAATGTATACTGTATTATAACAAAAAAATTGGGTTCTTACCATCTACCGTTACAGAGTAAATCACAGTTGAAACTCGCTTAGTCAAACCATAAACCTCAGACTAGTGAACAAAATAGCCATGACAGGTCTAACTCATTGTAAAAGCTTGTCTTTTATTTTTTATGACTACTAACATAATACAATTATAATAAATATTACAGAAAATAAATAGGCCTACATACAAAACAGTTGTCCCCAAACTCCCCAGTGTCCCCAAACCACTGCATTCCAGTTGTTCTTGACGGTGTGTGTGTGTGTAGGCTAAATTTTAAAAAAAAACAACAACTGAAATGAATGAATGCATCCGGTTCAGTGTCGGAGAACTCCATCGCAGTCTTGACTCTTCGTCTTCATCATCATCATCATCATCATCATCATCATCCTCCTCCTCCGATGCCAGTTCTAAATATATAAAAATAAACATTTAGCTGTAGTCAGCCCGGCCAATAGCCAGTTGGGGGGGGGGGGGGGGGGGGGGACGTAGGCTATCTGACATCATCGTCATCATCATCATCACACGGAGACACACTAAACAATGTACAATCATGATTGTATACAATATACAATGAATGCAATTATCATGCAAGCTCAGACGTCAATGAAACGTCATACAGATCTTATATAATACGCTACTGTTAGCTTCACTCCCCGTCCCCCCTCCGATCCTTGTAGCAACGTCATCATAACCACGCGTTGCTTCAGTAAACGATGCATGTTTGTTCTCCGTCTTTGTAGACAGTAAATAAAAGGAGCGAACATTACTCTAAAGATCAGATCGCCTATAAGGCACGCTACAATATAAAATACTTGTACTGCCATGCGTGCATGCCTGCTACGATACATTTGTACTGCACCAACCAACCGATCGTTTCATTTCATCGACACCAACCCCCCCCTCCAGCCCTTAGCCAGCACCAATGCACCGACCAACACCATTAGCCAGCACCTTCGGTGCTGGCTAATGGCTGGGGGCCATCGTGGTGAGTCATTCTGGCGTCATGATCTGACTAGTAGTAGTAATTATCCAAGCATCTATTTGTAGCGATCATCTTATGATTTCTGATCACTATAGAAGGGCATTTTCTACAATAAGATTACCTCAAAACATTCCGGGTTGATCGTCTTCTTCAATGGTTTCCCGGTATAGCTCATCGGACGACGATGGGGAGACAATGAAAAAAGGAGGGAGGGAGCAGCGAGTCTCGCTGTAAGCACTGGACCAGGGCTACTCCGCCTGGAGAAGGCGACTGGGACGCGTATGGATCAATACTACTACCACAAAACTCGCTCAAATAAATAGTACTGCTTTCAACTTTTTCTGCTAGAAAATCGCTCGGGCGAGACGGCAAACAGGCAAAACAATGAAAACTATGAAGACTCCCTCTGCCCCCACTGTTTACAGGGGGTGGGACCAGCTTCCAATGGCAACACGTACACGTGTGTCACGTGACACGGGTTTTCTGGGTAATGTAGTTGGAATATAAGCTCAGGAATTTAAACAGCGCTTCGGAGCATATTAATATGTTTAGATTAATCAAAAAAGAGAAAGACGCCAATTGGCGTCATTGCTCATTTACGGAATTCTGATGAAGACGCCAATTGGCGTCTTTGCTCTTCTAAGGGTTAAGAAACATTTTACTGATCAGGGAGACAGCCGGCAGCAGTAAAGGTGGAGTGAGGAATCCACACAAACCGTCACATCTTTTACAATCCAAATCTCCAGGTGAAAATTGCACGCCCCCATCGATGTGATTTTTTACATCACAAAAAGGCAGGTCTGCCGACGACAGGGAGGCGAGCGATTGGCCGTGCCGAGCAGCCAACAAGTGGCCTATCTATGTTGATAACCGGAGGTGGACCAGATTATCAATGACCTCTTCAATCTAAATTACATATCACATTGACAATGACAATTACCTGCGTTTTGGGCTAGCTTAACGTTAGTGATCTCATTAGCTAGCTACGTAATGTAAACAGATTGGCTTTTTTTTTTTTTATGAGGGGCGCTACTAGCCCCAAATGTCCAGCTTTTGGTGTATGTGCTCAAACTTTGTCCTACACAAACATTAAATGACAATGAATGGGACAATTTTATGTCATAGTGTCTAGTTTACGCCATGATGACATGACGCAAATTGTGATTGGCCGGAATGAGATGACGCATGATGATGTACGATGATAAGAGCGCCATTTATGCTATTCAGTGGGAATAGCGTAAATGCGTCCAGTGTGGTACTACCATATGCTTCAAATAACTATATTGACATTGTCGAACCAATGGGTTCTCTTGTCTAATCTCTACATTTCTCAATGGAAGAGTAGGGAGACCACCTCCTCCAACCACTGCAGACCTGCTAGTTATATTGGACAACATATTCAAATAACGTCACAACACGTGTCACATTTGCCATTGACAATGAAGGGATAATTTACGTCATACGTGTCCGAGCAAATCGACTTTTCTAAACACTGAATGACTGAATGGTTTATGAATGAATGTATGGTTTATTTCGATCTCATGCCGTTGGAACGTTACAAGAAGAATCATGTATTAAACTCTTTAGACATGATCGAAAAGGTATAGGCGGAAGCTAGTAGCTTATTAACCCATTTTGGTGTTTCAAGCATTCTGTTATACTTTAGCTATAGAAAAATAGCAGATCTACAAGCTATGGCGCGCTATGAACTTGTAGGTCTGCTATTTTTGAAAAATCGTAAAAATGCGGCACAAATCTTTGAATAGGTATATATTCTTTCAGAGCGAACGTTTGTTTTTTGAGTGGTGCAAACCACTCCAACAACTGGCTTTGTTAGTACCCGTGTGTGTTTGTGCCTGTACGGGTGAGCATGGTTGCTATGGTTAGTATGTGACGTCACTGACACATAATGTACAGTAATTATAACAATAAATGTGTAGTTGCACCACTCAGTTCACACGGGTGTGATTTTGTTTCAACGTCAGGCCTAAATGGGTTAATGCCTATCCTTATTACATGGTTATATTATATATATTACTTTTATATAACTTATATAAAAGTAATAAGGAAAAAAACCGAAACAAACGACAAAATAAAGGAAAATAAAACAAATTTTAAACACAATAAACAAAACATTAAAAAAAGAACTGTTTTAATTCAGCTCAGGGCTTATATATATTATATATATCACATGAATTCAGTTGTCATCTTACATTTCATATAAAGTTTAGAATGAGAGACTGTCTGGTAGTGACTTGAAACATGGAGACTTACCATCGTCTAATTACGGGATCGCCCAATGGAACGCTGCGCACGGCGGCTCCCAAGACCATGAAGAAGGCCGACAGCAACAGGGAGATCCGTAGACCTGGAACATAATAGGGACTTTAACCATTTCGACCTGAGAAAGATTCTACAAAATGTCTTCTAAATCCTGACAGTTTTCTCGAAAAACCTATGTTTCTATGTCAGTGGTTCTCATACTATTTCATGTCAAGGACCCCTAGAATTCTATGCATTTGGCCACCGACCCCCATCTCAAAATATGTTGTTCCAGGAACCCCCCCAGAAGCAAAGATTTTAGTTAAAAACCTTTGCTCTGAAAGAATATATATTGAAAGATTCGTGCCACCTTTTCACGATTTTTTAAAAATAGCAGACCTACACGCTCGTAGCGCGCCACTCGGTGGCGCGCTTTGAGCTTGTAGATCTGCTATTTTTCAATAGCTAAATTATAACAATGTTTAAAACACCAAAAGGGGTTAACTTCCCGCCCAAAATGGGTTAAGCAACGACGGCTACGGCAGTCCGCTCCGGCAACCGGAAATGGATCAGTGCTCGATAAATAAACCTGCTTGCCGTGACGTCGCAGCCCTTTCTACTACGGCAGAACCTACACTTAAGTTACACGTAGCGTCTACAACGCCATGTCATGATATGATATATGATGATATAGTACTTTATAGTCAGTTCACACTGAAATTTGTCTTGCGACACAGCAGCCAAGTATGTAGAACATATATACACACATTTGACATACAAAGAACAAGACGATTTACATACATAAAGACATGAAGACAAGAGCAATATCCACCGCTTAGATTACCCCGTGGCTACTACAACTCCTGATTAAGCCTCAAGGCCGTCATACATTTACACCGATTGCTCCATCACCTCTCTTATGTTGTGTAATGTGTTGGCATGCTCTGAATGAAGAAATAACACTAATACCAATGTGTCATATTAACCATGTTCATTAAAAAGTTTTTTAGAATAACACAGATTGCTCCATGCAGCACCTTCCTCTTTTCCACTGCTGATCATGTCCAGGCTAGCGCATGTAAGAATTAGGCAATATCGGCAAGTTAGCTGGCGCTATTATTATTTATTTTGTGTCACCATGGGAACCAAAAACGGGTGGTAACCCATCGCAGACGGCTGTTTGCTTAACGATTTTGACAGCTACGGCGATTGCGTCATAGCCACCGTACTGCTCTCGGTTTCATGCACATGATGATATGATGCCCATTGCAGGGAACAACTCTCCCCACTTCCTTGTTCTCCAGTTCCCACTTTAGCCGCCACTCACTGTAGCTGCTAGTCTGGCAGGATACTGTTATCACTATAGCCCGGGGGGGGGGGGGGGGGGCACAGGCACCAAAAGCTCAAGGAATAGAGATCAGAGATTAAAAACGCAGTTTATAGTTAAGGGACGCAATAAAACAACGACCTCTGCATCCACAGGATGCACTACTGTACTGTCTTTTATTCTAGTTTATTTTTGCTAGCTTTAGTTATAATAATCATTTCTTCTTCTGTTTTCTACATGAATATAACCACATTATAACCATATAAAATGAAATGGGAGTTAAATGCTGCAAAATATGACTCCAGTCCTAACGTCGTTGAAGTGTCCCTGGGACTCATCTAAAAGACCATCCTTGCGCATCCCGGGACTCATTACATTGAAAACCTATTTACATCACTGAGAGATTAACCTGTGATGTCATGACGTACTTTTTATTTGTGTTTTTTCTATTCACTTGGTCATTAAGGTCCACAGAATGAGAGGCCTGCTCTGCCGGAAACATTGCAAAAAAAAGTTATGGCCATATTTGTATACTACAGTACACCACACCATAGACAACCTGAACCAATATAAGACAAAACAATCCAATTTTCATCATACTTTAAGTAGCATGTGACATGTCAAACTAGGGGGTTTACATGATTCTGAATCCATTTAAAGCATTAGTTTTGCACAAAAAACACTGTGCCCAATTTATGTGCTTACCTCATCACATTTGTGATGACATCAATCTACCATCAACAGCCTCCACACAGGGCTGATCCCCAGCTAAGCGGGCTACATGGTTGCATGTCTGAAATGTCTCCCAGTACATTCTGTTATTCACACACACACACACACACCAGTATACTATAGTGTATGTATCAGACAGTGGCCTTGTGGTTAGAGTATCCGCCCTGAAACTGGGAGGTCGGGGGTTCGATCCCCGGCCGGGTCACACCAAAGACTGTAAAAATGGGACCCAATGCCTCCCTGCTTGGCACTCAGCATCAAAGGGTTTTATTGGGGGGTCAAATCTACTAATCAAATGATTCCCGAGCGCGGCGCACGGCTGCAGCTCACCGCTCCAAGAGATGGTTCAAATGCGGAGAACAAATTTCACTGCGGTAACGTGTATGACTTTGACTTTAGTTTGTATACTGTATATAGCACTTTTTTTCTGAAATAATGTCATTGTCTGTGACAATAGTAGACCTACAAGTTCACAACACATTGTGAGCTTATAGATCTGTTATTTCCATTACTTTGGTTTCTTTAACCCATTCGACGTCGAAATTAAAAAAAGTTTTCTAAATCATGACAATTTTCGGAAAGATTTGAGGCACATTTTCACGATTTTTCAAAAATAGCAGACCTACAAGTTCATAGCGCGCCACTCGGTGGCGCGCTATGAGCTTGTAGATCTGCTATTTTTCAATAGCTAAATTATAACATAATGTTTAAAACACCAAAAGGGGTTCCCGCCAAAAATGGGTTTTAAAGCCATTTCACAATAGCGGGTTATGGCCTCAGGTTGGGTTTATATGGCCTCAGGTTGGGTTTATGGCCTCTGGAACCCCTGCTGATCCCAGCACATCAAAGGGATCCCAGTTTAACACAAAACCAGTTGGCCTGGCAGTTCTAGTCCTCGTCTGTACAGGCCCCTAGACCTCTTCAGTCAACCAGGGACTGAAGGGCTGCAAAAGTTCTAATGTAAAGAAAATAAAAGATAACAGTAATGCGCAATGTTATGAAAGTTGATGGACCGGTATAGGTGTTGCGCTCCACCTGCACCTCAACAATCCATCTCCTAGGGGTCTGACTGGCACATTGAAAAAGGGAATAGACACCCACGTTCGTATTTAATGTGTTGGTCAGCAGCTTCCTCTGACAACGTTCTACCACTGTCAGCGCCTGTACATGCAATGCTCTTAAGCACATTACATGGGCTTATCCCCGATACCTTGGATCACATAGCTTAAGCTAGTCTAGTATCCATCTAGTCTCTGGATGATCACCTACCACCACTGTACTTGCTTTTCCCCAGGGAGATTAGGGTCCGGGTGGGATACATGTTTGTGTATGCCTAGCTCTGGTCCATAGCCCTAATAGCCCCCCCATAGCCACCTTTGTATACACAAAGGGAGATTAGGGTTCGGGTGGGATACATGTTTGTGTATGCCTAGCTCTGGTCCATAGCCCTAATAGCCCCCCCATAGCCACCTTTGTATAGAGGGTATGCGCATGACATCATCATCATACCCGGAAGTTATGCGATATGCGGGAATGCCTACTGAGTGGCAAACAACTACTTTCTGGCCTTGACAGCCCATACATTCAAACAGAAAAGTCCTATTTGATTGCATTACATGACTTACATTACATGAACAATAAATTCACGTTGTCACTCACTTTGCCACTCGATCTGCCATTCACTTTATGCATGCGCATACCCTCTATTGGTGAGTAGGTAAAACGTTATTTTTATTTCCACAACAGAATAGAGGCTGGTCTGCATTTCATGCGAGCCAGGAAGAGAAGAGTAGCAGAGCTAGTGTATGCCCTAGACCCTAAGACCCTGTTACGGAGTAACCTCTGGGTTTCATGTTCTCATGGTGTTGTGCGTAAGGCATGAGCCGTCTAGAATATCTTTCGTATGTATCCTGTCTCTCTACTATCTGATTCCTACCTAAATAAACTAAAGCTAAAACGACTTTAAATTTAAAAAAAGAAAATAAATCACATGTGTATGAAGTGAGGGGTGTTCTTAGAGTCTTATCATCACATTCCGCCAATCACTTTTGGCGAAATTGGCGTCCTCAATTTTTCTGTCCTCACATCCTATCCTCAATTCCGTGGCTCGGCCAATCAAATCATCGCTACGGGGTACACATGCACACACAAACCTGGGCATAGAAGGGGCTAGCGCCCCTCAAAATTAAACTAAACCCTACCAGAGATGAGATGATGAACTCTGAAACAATACAAGATCAAGCACCAGATACTGTAGTAAGTAAAGTAAAGGCTAAAGGTCTTCCCCTTTAGTTTCACATTGTATAATATAACACAATTTTATGTCAGTGCATTCATTGTGTTTGAATGACACTCCCTTGACCAATCATTCTGAAAACAACATGACAGTCACAAGATCTTCTGTTTTCCTTCTGTGATGACAGACATAATTCAAATAAACAGTGTAATGTTTATGCCTGCCTGCTACCTGATGCGTCAGACGAACAGGGATGTTGTACAACAGTCAGGTGATGCATGGCAACCGGTTTGGGGAGTTGCATTTATTTCTGACACAGCAGCTCAAGTCAAGAGGTGAGCAGTGCACTGTACTGGTGGCTGCTTTGTCTGTGGCTACCATTTTTATATGACGTTTGAGCAACACACTTGGAATATTTCACAGAGGAGTACGCCACTGAAGTGGCCCTCTTGTCTTTTAGTTAGGAGGACTCTAAATGAGGCAGTCCTATTCTTACTAGCCTGTTTGTTGTTACCACATGAGGACCATCGCTCATATGAAAAAGACGGTGCAATTAATGAATAATAGCTCCTAACCTTACATTGGAAAATCCCAAATGTTGGGTTTAACAGGACTGACATTTCTTTGGGGTTGTAAAACATTATGTGCATCTGTCTTGTTCAGTAATCAGTGGACAATAATCGTTTTCTGAAACTAACATGACCATGTACTACTTCATGTAACATTACACAAACGTGCATAACGTTCATTTTTGATCAAATCGATTTTAAATCAATGGCAGAGTGAGACTGTGAGGTTGTTTATAATTAATTACATAAGTCTGATGCCTGTTGGTCAGCTTGTTCTAGTTTTAAACGCTGCATGTAACAAACAGTCAACACACAGAACTCTATGGGCCCCCTGGTGTGTCTGGAATAACGTTTTAATTGTACTGAATATCGATTTTTAACTCAAAGAGACAATATGACCGGTTACAGCTAGCATCACATACAATCACAGACAGGGAGTCAGTCTGCTGTCAGAGCAGGACACTGTGTACCCTATTGTAAACAAGTGTAATGGTGTCGTCCACAGTTGTTGTATTGAGTTGTGCTTTGAAATGTACTGTAATTCTCCAATATGTTATAATAAATTCATCAATAAATAAATCAAAACCACACTGGTTGAAGAAAAAATGAAAATAAAAAAACCACTCACCCTTCTTATCCATGAGCCACATAAACAGGAGCCACGGGATGAACCCGACCGGACCCCACAGCACCAGCACGGCGATGTCGGACTTGCCGAAGTCGAAGGCGCGAGCGGCCGAGTTCTGGATGGGACCCCAGGTGTTCCACACCATGCCCTGCATGAAGCCCAGCATGGAGAACAGGGCCAGGACCACCCATCTTCGGCCGTAGACCCTGCTGTACACTGGCCGTGGTGTGGTGTTGTTATTGCTGCTGGATGATGGCTCCGACGGTTGAGAAGGGACGAGGAGAGGTTCTCTCTCGAGTCTCTCCGCGTCGGTGGTGCTCGAACCCGCGGCACCCATTTTATTAAATACTACTAGTGTTCTTTATTTTTTCCCTCTGTCGTCCAGCAGCAGGAGTTTATAGTAGATCTCCTCGATAAGGGGGAAGTAGTCAGTGTCGGGTTACTTTGTTTTCAGTCTGCCTCTCTCCCAGCAGAGAAACAATAACAACAGACGCTCATGTCATCTGCTGCTACGGTCTGGGAGTTTTACTACTGCGCATGCCCCAGATCAGTGTTGCCAGATTGTGTGAGAGAAGCAAGCAACCAGAAGGTCTATGAAAACAAGCCCAAAAAGAAGCGAGCACTTTGATTAATTGATTGAATACTTTATTGGTAAAAGTTTCATTTATGTAATCGGTACAGGGTACAGTCAAACAGAAATGTAATCAGTACACGTACAGGGTACAGTCAAACAGAAATGTAATCAGTACAGGGTACAGTCAAACAGAAATGTAATCAGTACAGGGTACAGTCAAACAGAAATATAATTGACTGTTTGATTGATTGATTGAAAATTGTATTAACAGTTTGCAGAATTACAGTACATTTCAAGCACAAACTCAATACAAAGGCTGTTAACTGTGAGTGGACGACCCAATTAAGCATTACACTTGTTTACAACAGGGTCCACCATGTTCAATTCATCAAAACATTTAGAGACGTACAAATAGACACTTCTATATAGACAAAGAACAGTAGTACAGGAATTCATCATAATGGAGGTAAAAAGGGAAAATAAACATATACAGTGAGGGGAAAAAGGGGGCGGTGGGGGGGGGATTCAGATTTTACGGGGGCCAGTTTCGAATTGCAGCCATCCGTAGGTGCCCTTTGAGAGCGGTTTTGAAGGAGTCAAGGGATTCGCATGTCTTAATGACTGTTGGTAGGGCGTTCCACATTTTGGTGGCATAGGAGCGAAAAGAATTTAGTCCCTTGTTTGTGCCGAATCAGGGTTGAACATGGTTCGTTGCACTCCCTCTGGTGTTGTGGGTGTGGACTTCGTTAACATTAAGGAAGTATCTACACAGGTACATGGGTATCTTGGTGGAGTATCGAATCTTGTGGACCAGACCCATTGCAAGATGCTGTACTCTGTCGCCGACCCTAAGCCATGCCAGTCTGTCAAAGTGGGCAGGGGTGAGGTGGGTTCGGGGGGTGAGGCCAAGTAGGAGCCTGACCAGTTTGTTTTGGGAAGTCTGGAGCCTAGTTTTAAGGGCCTTTGAGGTGCTGTGGTACCAGGAGGTGCATGCATAGTCAAAGAAGCCTTGTACGAGGGCTCCTGTTAAGGTCTTCAAGGTGTTTTTGTTGACCAGTGAGGAGATCCTGTAAAGGAATCTTGTTCTTTGGTTGACTTTTTTGATTACGTTGGTGGCCATTTTATCACCGGAAAGATTAGCCTCCAGGATGGAACCTAGGTAGGTAATTTCATCTTTACGTGTGATAACATTGTCACCCACTCTAACCAAGAAGCCATTTGCTATGAATTGACTATGAATGAGCCTTAAGGGGGGGGGGGGGGGGGGGGGGGGGTAATCATTACCTCTCCCTTTGGCATGCTGAAAGGTGGATTTTCAGGCCTGTTTTAAATGACACCAGGGATTTGCATTTTCTTTAGGGAGGGAGTCAGGGCATTCCACACTTCATGGGTGGCTGTGCTGTAGAAGGATAATTTGCCCATGTTTGTTTTGAAAGTGGGTGGTACCAGACCGTTGTTCTCGCTTCCTCTTGTATTGTGGCTGTGGGAGTCACTCACTTCTTTGAGGTTTGTCAGGTATGCGGGTACAGAGGGCATAGAGGGCAAAGCTGCATTTGCAATTTTAAATGTCAGTCCCAATTTCAATTGCTTAACTCTGTTTTCTACCCGGAGCCACCCTAGCCTAGACTATCAAAATGGGTTGCAAAAAGATGGGCCATGTGCCCCAGACCGAGGAGTAGAAAGAACTTCGCAAATACATAGCAATTTGAAAATAGCTAAAGCTTGTGGATCTACAATTTTCCCCAAAAATCTTGAAGAAATTTTGAAAAATGTGGAATGTTCTTTAAACATTTTTAACAAAACAAATCTTGTATGGGGCCCGGGTTCCTGGCATAACATGTTTTCAGATGAGGGTCTGGCAGTCCACAGACAAATATATATTAATTTAGGGGTCCTTGACTTGAAAATGTAACCCTGCGTGGTTTAAACAACATTAGGAATAGGAAACAAGCCATTGAAGCCTCCACAATAAACGCAACCCGCAACTATATACAAATGAAATATTTACAAGCTACTTTACAGGAAAAACAAACCCAGCGTAGCGTATAATAAGCGGACATGGCAACACTAGCTTTCCACTGGTACCTCCAGGTTAGACCACGTGACGCGGAAATGGCTCGCCATTATTTTCATATTTTGGGGAAACGGCGGCCCGTCGTCCGCCATGTTGGTCCCTTCACTGCGTCGACTTGAATGGGTTTGTGTTCAACAGCGACGGAGCCACAATGGAGTCACTTTCAGCGGAGAAGGCGGGGAAAGACAGACAGGCGTCCACGTGACTTTTGTTTACTTCCTCTCGTCTTCTCTCGCCACACAGCACGTGTGCTAAAAGGTGAGTTGTTGTTGTTCCCTCTACTCTACTTAAGTTGTCCCACTTGTCACTCCTCCTTTATGATCATTTTTATGTGGCTAGGTAGCCCTGAAACATGACTGCCATGATAATCATTATGACAGTCATGACGCAACTGCAGCCTGTTTTACGCGATCGCTACATTTACAGTCCAAACGTGTATATAAACATTCCGTTTTCAAATATAAAGTACTCACAATTTGTCCCACGGGTGTTAGAGATTTGTTGGTACAGCGATTAGCATTGCTGCATCCCGCGTTGTTTAATAAAAAGCATTTTTATCCGAGCTGTTTTTTTGCCATTGGCTTTCAACTACGCGCCCCTATCGGTCGGGAGGAGTGTGGCAGTCTGAAACACTGGGTGTGTTCGATATAGGCACGCTGACAGCACTGCAAATACAGACTAATAGGCGAGTGCGCTCCCGGTGTGCAACTTTGTATTTCCCAAACGAACCCCGTTTGAGAAAAGTAGCCGGGGAGCTCGGATAAAAATGCTTTTTATTAAACAACGCGGGATGCAGCAATGCTAATCGCTGTACCAGCAAATTTCTAACACCCGTGGGACAAATTGTGAGTACTTTATATTTGAAAACGGAATGTTTATATACACGTTTGGACTGTAAATGTACCTTCTACAGAAACCTAGGTGTTTGTAAAGACGATTTGAAACTAGTTATGGTAACAACTGATGAGGTAATTAAGAAACTGAGTGCCCTCCAACCCCACAAGGCCACAGGCCATGACAACATTCCCTCCAAATTTCTCAGAGACTCAGCCATCTCTATAGCTCCAATCATCACCCACATATTAAACCTCTCCATCAAACAGGGACAGGTCCCCCAAGATTTCAAACTGGCCAAAGTAACCCCCTTGCACAAGAAAGGGAGTAAATTAGACCCCGGCAACTACCGCCCTATTTCTATTCTTAGTTCCATCTCGAAAGTGATGGAAAAAATAGTCTATGAACAGGTTGAAAAGTATCTTGCCACTAATAAATTATTGTACGAGTTCCAATCTGGCTTCAGAACATCCCACTCCACTGACACATGCCTTCTCTATTTGAGCGACCACATCAAACAAGAGGTGGACGCTGGCAAATACTGCGGCATGGTCATGCTGGACCTCCAAAAGGCTTTTGACAACGTGAACCACTCCATACTGGTTAACAAGCTAAAAGCAATTGGTTTCGATAGCACATCAGTGAGCTGGATGCAATCCTACCTGGAGGGGAGAGAACAGATGGTGGAAGTGAACGGAACACTGTCCCCCCCCCTCCCAGTGAGCTGTGGCGTTCCACAAGGAAGCATACTAGGGCCTCTACTGTTCCTAATATATGTAAACGACATGACTTCAGCTTGTGACTGCAACTTGTTCCTGTTCGCAGATGACTCAGCACTGCTAGTCTCGGACAGGGACAAACTGCAGGTTGAAAATGCCCTCAGCTCTGAACTCGGTAAAATCTGCACCTGGCTCGCTGATAACAAACTATCTTTACACCTGGGAAAAACTGAATCCATTCTCTTTGGCTCTAATAGTAATCTCAGCAAGGCAAATGGCTTCTTGGTTAAAGTGGGTGACAATGTTATCACATGTAAAGATGAAATTACCTACCTAGGTTCCATCCTGGAGGCTAATCTTTCCGGTGATAAAATGGCCGCCAACGTAATCAAAAAGGTCAACCATAGAACAAGATCCCTTTACAGGATCTCCTCACTGGTCAACAAAAACACCTTGAAGACCTTAACAGGAGCCCTTGTACAGGGTTTCTTTGACTATGCATGCACCTCCTGGTACCACAGCACCTCAAAGGCCCTTAAAACCAGGCTCCAGACTTCCCAAAACAAACTGGTCAGGCTCCTACTTGACCTAGCCCCCCGAACCCACCTCACCCCTGCCCACTTCGACAGGCTGGAATGGCTTAGGGTCGACGACAGAGTACAGCATCTTGCAATGGGTCTGGTCCACAAGATTCGATACACCACCAAGATACCCATGTACCTGTCTAGATACTTCCTTAATGTTAACGAAGTCCACACCCACAACACCAGAGGGAGTGCAACGAACCATGTACAACCCAGATTCGGCACAAACAAGGGACTAAATTCTTTTCGCTCCTATGCCACCAAAATGTGGAACGCCCTACCAACTGTCATTAAGACATGCGAATCCCTTGACTCTTTCAAAACCGCTCTCAAAGGGCACCTACGGACGGCTGCAATTCGAAACTGGCCCCTGTAAAATCGGAATCCCTCAAACACGAACGCAAGGACAACACAAGAGACGGTCGCGGCCACACAGCCAACTCAAGGTATGGCCACTGAGCCGAATTGGGGACCCAACGCAAGGACAACACAAGAGACGGTCACGGCCACACAGCCAACTCAAGGTACGGCCACGGAGCCGACTTGGGGACCCAACGCAGCTCCTCCAAGGAAAACAAACGAATTAACGGAGCTGAACGTGAATCCCCCCCACCGCCCACCCCTTTTTTTCCCCCTCACTGTATATGTTTCTTTTCCCTTTTTACCTCCTTTATGATGAATTCCTGTTCTGTCTATAGAAGTGTCTATTTGTACGTCTCTAAATGTTTTGATGATTTGAACATGGTGGACCCTATTGGAAACAAGTGTAATGCTTAATTGGGTCGTCCACTCACAGTTAACAGCCTTTGTATTGAGTTTGTGCTTGAAATGTACTGTAATTCTGCAAACTGTTAATACATTCTTCAATCAATCAATCAATCAATCAATCGCATAAAACAGGCTGCAGTTGCGTCATGACTGTCATGATGATTATCATGGCAGTCATGTTTCAGGGCTAGTGGCTAGGTGGACCCTCTTGTAAACAAGTGTAGTGCTTATGGTGTCGTCAGTCGTCCACTCACTGTTAACAGTTTTTTGTATTGAGTTGTGCTTGAAATGTAGCCTACTGTAATTCTGAAAACTGTTACTCCAATCAATCAATCAGTCCACAGCTAGGCTATACTCACTCTACGAACCGTTTGTCAAGGCTGAGCATTTGAATGTACTTAATAAGGGCTAAAACAACAACAACCCACATTCGTTGTATTGTTATTTGAGTTTAAGTAAGTAAGTCATAAGTAAGTAACATCATGAGTAGCTGTACCTCAACATATCAAGTAGTATTGTCGTCTGGCCATCTGTATTACATTGCACAATTGGTTGTATAGGCTACAGACATTAGACAAATACGTATGCAAAGGAATAAAGACAAAAATTCTATATACTAGTCTAATGCTAGGACTATATGTGGTACCATAGCATTCTGATGCAATTATTGTTCTTCTCAGCTAACTTGTGTTTAATTATGTTATTGGAAATAACACCTTGAGATGTAGTACTGTACCACCATGTCGTTTTCAAGGGGTACTGTAGATTGTTCAGTCAGAGGGATCGCTTAAAAGTGAAAGGATTCTTTTGCCACTTGAGATACTTTTGGAACTTGGAACTTGGATGGTAAAATGAATACCGTACAATTACAAATGAACTGTAAACCTACATTATATATATGCAATGCCCGGGATTCGAACTCAGGACTCCCGCGTGAAAGTCCTTAACCACTAGACCAAAGGGATATCCCTCTGGACCGGGGTAGATATTAGACTTTCGAGGCCATCAGGCTGAGGCTCTTGAGCAACTCTGCTACACACTTTATCCTGGGAAAATGATTGGTTAAAAAAAGTGTAATTGTTTTGTAATGTATTGTAAACACAGGGCAAAGTTACATACTATGCCTTATTTATAATTGCATAACCTTCTGTACCACGGGGACCTGGGAGGACCCTTGAAGTCACACTAGCTGCACCTACCTGTTGCTTATTAACCGCACCTGTAACTACATGTAGGAATGGGAGGATAATTGTTGTTTATCGTGATGAAAAATAAATGCTCACAATAATCGTATCGCAGAGATTTGAAATCATTGTGAAGTACTTCCGTCATAGACTAGGCCGCAAATGGCTGCAAATTCTGTGTCACTTAAACCCTCTATGAAGCGTACCTGTAAAGAGTGTATTTGGTGTGCTTTTATATCGATTTGCCGAACAATAGCAGATCTACAAGCTCAAACATTTTGCGAACACCCCCCCTCCCCCCCACAAAATAGGGATGCTGGGGATTCAAGTGGCGAAACAAAAGTGGATTTTCTTTTAAAACTCATATTTTGAGTAGCGTGATAATATCGTTCATTGCAATTATTTTTCCCACAATAATTGTGCCATGTAATACCTCTAAGTAACCCAAGCCTCTGTGACACAACCCACTGTTTGTATGTTATTTAGGAAGAAAAATAACATCCGTACACTACTAGTTTCTAGAGCCCAGAGACCATGGGCAGTATTATGCGTGTCTTAAGTACCAGGTCTTATTACTTAACTTAAGACCTGGAGGCGTGGTCAATGCTGTTTGGCCACTCAGAATAGCCAATTGGCATCGATCACGCCTCCAGGTCTTAAGTTAAGTAATAAGACCTGCCCTGGTACTTAAGACACGCATAATACTGCCCTATATCTCATATTTGCCTGATGAAGACCTTGTAGGTCGAACGTCGCAATTTGTTGCCTCTAAATAAAGTAAGTCTCGGAGCTCTAGAAACTAGTGTGCGGGGATGTTCTTTCTCTTCCTTTGATGTTTGCCTTGATGCCTGACATGCAGCACCTGGGCCTAAATATAGGCATTGAGACGTGCACACAATCTCCTCTCTGTGTATGTTATTTAGGCCATGGCCACCGCCACAGCCAAAACCATTAAGCCCTTTGGCCCAGAAGAGGCCCACGGGATCCTGGGCGCTTTACGTCAGCCCTCAGTCTTCACCGACATGACGTGTGATTGGCCTGTCCGCCGCTGGACTGCAGACCACCTGTCAGGTTGCCTTGGTGACAAGGTCATCAGATTCAGACTCGGGAGAAAAGACGAGACTAACAGTAAGAACCGCTAAACATTTTTGGGGGGGGCTGTGATGCTGTTAATGTACTCTGACATCACACAATGCTTTCCATAGCAGGCCTCCCCCTGTTTAGTGCTCAGCCTCAGATGATAGTCTGCCTATTATTTCTGGTCTTTTACACACACACACACACACACACACACACACACACACACACACACACACACACACACACACACACACACACACACACCATTTATTTATGTCCACACAAAGGAGATGCGTGCAAGGAAATCATGGCATGTGTTTTCAATGATACAACAGGCATGTCACTCAGTACTCTATGGGTATAGAAGTAATGCCAGTAATTATGGCACACACAAAGAAACATCGATTTAGATACATGGGCTGTATGTATACTCAAAGAAGCAGATAACATGCACACCGCCACACTCAAGATGCATAACACACACACACACACACACAAAGCAAATTGATCCCTGCAGTCAATACAATGTACAATGTTGTCTCGACAACAACACACAAGGTAGTCCAGGTGCCCTGAAAGTAATTCACACCACAGCGTCACGTTTCCCCATTTTGAAGGAACAAAACTTCAATGCATTAGTTGTCCTGTGGCAGTTAAACCATTTTGGGCGGGAACCCCTTTTGGGTCTATTGAAAAATAGCAGATCTACAAGCTCATAGCGCGCCACCGAGTGGCACGCTACGAGCTTGTAGGTCTGCTATTTTTGAAAAATCGTGAAAATATCACGAAAAAATCGTGAAAATATCACGAAAAAATCGTGAAAATATCACGATTATTCAGAAAACTGGAGGATTTAGAAGATTTTATTTTTTATTTTTAGGTCAGGCCTAAATGGGTTAAACAGATGCTTTTATCCAAAGCCGTCACAGATCAGAGAGCCCATTCATGTTTGGGATATAGCCCCAGGAAGGACGGAGTGTATAACACGTTTTGGCCTGACGTCGAAATTAAAAGAATGTCTTCAGTTTTCTGAAATACCTATGTTTCTAGGCCTATATCACTCAATATCTCATGTCAAGGACTCCAAAGATTATATGTAATTGGCCCGCCGACCCCCCCATCTCAAAATATGTTGTTCCAGAGGCACCCCCAGAAGCAAAGATTTGAGTTAAAATCGGTCGCTCTGAAAGAATGTCCCATGGTTTGTGCCACATTTTCACGATTTTTCAAAAATAGCAGACCTACAAGCTCGTAGCGCGCCACTCGGTGGCGCGCTATGAGCTTGTAGATCTGCTATTTTTCAATAGCTAAATTATAACGTAATGTTTAAAACACCAAAAAGGGGGTTCCCGCCCGGAATGGGATAATCTTGGTGTTGCAATTACCATGCTCAACCAAGTGAGCCGGCATGACAAATGACCACCAGAACCCAGCATACAATGTTCGTTCTTTACTCAACCTCTATACTCAAAATAGAAGTTCAGTGAGCCACAAGTCCACAACACATCCTAATTCTTTTTTTGTATTTTTTTTCCCGATATATACAGGTTTAATGTTTTGTTTTTAGTTCAATGTTTGTTTGTTTTTTTAAAACGCCATTGACAATGAAGGGAAAATGTACGTCATCCTGTCCCTAACGCAAACATTAAATGCCATTAACAATAATAGAGAATTTAATGTTTGTTTTTAGTTCAATGTTTGTTTTATAAACGCCATTGACAATGAAGGGAAAATGTACGTCATCTTGTCCCTAACGCAAACATTAAATGCCATTAACAATAAAGAGAATTTAATGTTTGTTTTTAGTTCAATGTTTTTAGTTAAATTTGTATTTATTGAGGGGCGCTAGCGCCTCCTATATATATATATATATATATATATATATATATATATATATATATATAATATATATATATATATATATACACGGGTTTAATGTTTGTTTTTAGTTCAATGTTTGTTTTAAAAACGCCATTGACAATGAAGGGAAAATGTACGTCATCTTGTCCTAACACAAACATTAAATGCCATTAACAATAAAGAGAATTGAATGTTTGTTTTGTCACCGTTTGTTTTACATCACCATTACATAATAACCTAATCAGTTAGACTTTAATATAATAGCGCCCCTTCCTTTTTTTGAGTGGTGCAACCACTCCAACAACCAGCTTTGTCTGTACCCGTGTATGTACCTGTGAGCATGGTTGCT
>NC_136794.1:4263313-4329185 GCF_951216825.1 Electrona antarctica | reverse complement strand
TCAACTCTCCCAGCATGGACTAGACAGCGCTCTTGAGAGACGAGCAAACTCCCCTCTCTCTCCATCAGCGCGTGATGGAGAGCGAAGGTGTGCGGGCGGCTATTTTCCTTCAATGACCGATGATAGAGATCAAAAGGGCACAACATGACATGAGCACACTTAGGCACAGAGTGTGGTCTTGTCTGTGCCACCAATAGCCTCAGACAAAGACGAGTCATTTCTGGCACCCCTCCTCTCCTCCTCCCCCTCCCACCCCCCAGAGTTGAGGTGATGGGAGATAAGAGCTGAAGATGCCATTGATTTAGTCCATTTAGGCCCTGACGTCGAAATTAAAAAAAAAAAAAATCTTCTAAATCCTGACAGTTTTCTGAAATACCTCATGTTTCTGTATCAGTAGATGCTCAATATTTCATGTCAAGGACCCCCAAAAATTATCTGTGTATGCCCCCCCCCCCCATCTGAAAATATGTTGTCCCAGGAACCCCCTCAGAAGCAAAGATTTGAGTTAAAAACTCGCTTGCTGTAACAACGTGTATTCAAAGATTTCAGGCACATTGTCAGATCTACAAGCTCATAGCGCGGCACTCGGTGCCGTGCTATGAGCTTGTAGATCTGCTATTTTTCAATAGCTAAATCATATTGCTAAAGCAATAGCTATAGCATGACCTGATGAAGATCAAATAGATCGAAACGTTGTCAGAATTTTCAATAAAGAACGTCTTTCTTGTACCTGTGGTGTGCGGGCTCCATCCAATATCTACTGAAGTTTCTTTAGCCCAGCACCTAGCCTGTCGATGTGCGTATTCTATGGCCGCAATAGCTAAAGCATAACATAATGCTTTAAAAAACACCAAAAGGGGGTTCTTCCCGCCCGAAATGGGTTAGGAGGCGGCAGGCCTCCATTGTGGAACGTATAGTGCGGGTCTATGACAAAAGAAGATAAAAGGTCCCTTTGTATCGTATCCGTCTCCTCTCTGCTTTACCCAAGTGGCTCCCCCGAACGATTTTCATCTCCCCCGTTTCTTGTGATTTGGGTCTCGACGCTCTTCCTTTTCATTTGGAGGTGATCTGAATTGGAAGGGAAAAATGCCTCTGGGTGACAATCTGTGAAAATATAAACGGGGCTGTCGATTTGAGGCTTTTGTGACGACGGGGGAAAATCGGTTGAACTTTGAATGAACTTTATCCCATTCTGGGCGGGAACTCCTGTTGGTGTTTTAAGCATTGTGTTGTACTTTAGCTATTGAAAAATAGCAGATCTACAAGCTCGTAGCGCGGCACCGAGTGCTGCGCTACGAGCTTGTAGATCTGCTATTTTTTGAAAAATCGTGAAAATGTGGCGCAAATCTTTGGATATTATTATTCTTTCAGAGCGAACGTTTTTAACTCAAATCTTTGCTTCTGGGGGAGGTCCCTGGAACAACATATTTTCAGATGGGGGTCGGCGGCCAATTTCATATATTTTTGGGGGTCCTTGACATGAAAATGTTTGAGAACGACTGATGTAGAAACATGAGACACAAGACTTTAATAACGTACAGTACTGTAGTGTACATTCACACTATCGGCAAAATACCGTTTCTAGATTTGACCATTTGCCATTCACCATTTTTATCATGACATTTTGTCTTAACACTGTTTGTTTTGATGTTTTTAGTCAATTGCATGTCCTTGTAATTGTGTGTACTTAAGTCTTTCCAAATTACACAACAATGAACAGGACTTACATTTTGTAGCTGTCGGTCAGAAAGAAACCTTGTATCTCCATATTAAACTTTCTTGTATTTATTATATTTTAATCAATGCCATATTTTATACTTTAGTCTGACGATGAGCCGGTGGGGCTCAAATAGTCACATGACAAGGGGTACGTTACGATACAGTAACTGCATAGAGTGCCGAAGTTCTGACGTCACTCGCTCATCCCCTGGTTTCCCCTGGTTCACGGAAGTCATTTCTCTATAGAGAATAACATGGGGTCATCTTAAAATCGTCTCATGTAAGCGTTGTTGTCCAAAAATAAACAAGCTGTCTCTGCGTTATTGTCAGGGAGGTGTCTCTGTATCGTTTGCGACCGTCAGTCACTCATATTTGATACCGTCTGTTTCTAGCGAAAAACGAATTCAGTAGCAGTAGCAATAGCGTTTTCTCTCAGTCAGTTGATTCTTCATATCCATATGAGTGAAACGGCCGGGATGACATGGTCTAAAATCCTCCCTATGGCGATTACAATGCAAATAAAAAGTACATGAACCCATGGATTTGCGCCCTCTACCGATATTGACGTCAAGACTTTGGTGCTCTATTTATTTGCATTTCTAAATAAAGAATCGCGGCCATTGAGTTTATTTCACATTATAATTCCACTTAGCTTTGTATCCTGCAGTCATATTTGACAAGAGTGGTTTTTTCCTGTATTTTTATGGAAGGAAACGTTGGCACCTGTTCCCTCCCGAAGACACGGCCAGCCTGTACCCGACCAGGATCCCTTACGAGGAGTCCAGTGTCTTCAGTCAGGTGGACGTCCTGCGACCGGACCTCAAGAAATGCCCTGCCTTCAGGACGGCTAGGGCTCATGTCGTCACTCTGCACCCTGGACAGGTCAGTACGGTTTCTCCATCCATCCATCCATCCATCCATCTTCAACCGCTTATCCGTAGTCGGGTCGCGGGGGCAACCGCTCCACCAGAGAGCTCCAGAACTTCCCTCTCCAGAACAACATTAGTAAACTTCCTGAGGCCGTTCCAAGGCCAGGGAGTCGATGTAATTCCTCCAAATGCGCCTTGGTCTGCCCCCGGGGGTCTCCTCCCAGTGGGACGTGCCTTGAGGACCTCCCTAGGGAGACGCCCGAGAGGCATCAAAACCAGATGCCCGAACCACCTTAAGCTTGGCTCCTTTCCAAGCTCAGAAGCAGCGACTCTACTCGAGAGTCTCTCTCGCGTGACTGAGCTTCTCACCTTATCTCTAAGGGAGATGCCAACCACCCCGTCGAAGAAAACTCATTTCGGCTAGCCTGGGCAGCATTCCATTTCGGGTTTATGAACCGGTCGGGAGCGGGTGATATCGCTACGTCATGTTGTAGTATTACTATTGTTTTGTAGTCATCAATCTTCCGGAACTTCCTTTTCCCTCAAACCGATTTTTCTCAATAAAAGCTACAGGCTACGAGAGCTTTTATTGTTATTCTTCCGGTTTGAGGGAAAAGGAAGTTCCGTTAGATGGTTCCTGCCTGTCGACTACAAAACAATACTACAACATGACGTAACAATATCATCCATTCCAGACCACAGCACTTTTGGAACAGAGACCAGGCTTTCCTCCAAGGTGGAAAGCCTGGTGAGGCGAGGTTACATTTCGGCCGCTTGTATTCGCGACCTTATTCTTTCGGTCATGACCCCACACTTCATGACCTTATAGGTGAGAGTAGGAACGAAGACGGAGAGCTTTGCCTTCTGGCTCAGCTCTCTTTTCGTCACAACAGTGCACAACAATTTCTCTCCAAGGAATTGCAAAAGAAATTGCTGTGTCAGAAACACGACGCACTCGAGTGTATTAAATTGCATGTCATTTCAGCTGTTAGCCTTCTTGATTCATGAGCATTTGCTTCGACTTGGATTTATGTTAGGAGACCCTGCTTTTATTACATGGTTACAGCGCTGGATAGAACTGTGCGTACAATAAAGCTATACATAGGAATGTCGACTTCAGTGTTGTTTCCGTCGACTAAAACCAAGACGAAGAATGTCCGTCGACTACCTTTTTCCACTGACGAAAACTAAATGGAAACTAAATAAAAACTAAGCTATGATGACTAAAGCTAAGACTAAATATACTGACAATTTCGTCAACAAATAAAAACTAGACTAAAATGTTAGGAAGGGACTAGTGGACAAGAGATCCAGTATAAGTCATTTTATAATAAGTTGAAAATAGCTGAATAGCTGAAAATAGTTGAAAATCTACAAGCTCACAACGCGTCGCAGCGCGACGCGTTGTGAGCTTGTAGATCGGCTATTTTCAGCAAAGTGGGAAAAAACAGTCATTACGACGGCATCAAGGCCCGCCAAAAAATACATTTTGTTCGACTAAATCAACTGTAGATTTAGTCGACTAAAACTAGACTAACACTAAAACATTCCAGGTGACTAAAATGTGACTAAAACTAAATTAAAACTATTCAAGAGACTATGACTAAAACTAAAATTTGCTGCCAAAAACAACACTGGTTGACTTGTTGATTCCAGTGTGAATCAAAGACAATGGTCATGATTAGTGATGCGATTGTTCCTAATCAATTCTGGCACTTTCAGTAACACACTCTCAGAAGATATACACTGTGAGTGTGCAAAATGGAGACGAAATTTGAAAGGTACACTACGCTATTAAAGTCTGCGCCGTCCAGTTTTTAGACATCTAAGTGGAATGTTAGCAGGGTCAGGACTCGGGTCAATAGATCGACAACAGGCAATTATTTTCAAATTCACCCCTGTCTGCTCCTGCTCAGAACCAGGTCAGCACTGATTTGATTGATTGATTGATTGCTTGATTGATTAAATTGGATTGTTTATTGAACATAAATGTAAAAACAGGCCTGGGCCGTGGCTCAGCGGTCCAGGCACCTTGGCTGGTAATCCAGTCTGGCAGTGTGCCGCGGGTTCGACTCCCGAACCCAACGGCCTTTACTGCATGTCTTCCCCCCCATCTCTCTCCCCCATTTCAGCCTACTGTCTGTCCCTCCATAAAACATATAAAGGCGAAAGCCACAAAAAAAAACATTTAAAATAAATGTAAAAACAGCAAACGGAGTACACTCAACACTTCAAAAGGGATAGCACAAAAAAAATGTCCTTGCGCTCTTATTTCCATGTAGGCCCTATTATGCAATCAATTCATAGACGCGACACGAAGAATAACAAAATGCAATATCATCAATAAAAATAAATCATTTCAGGAAAAAGAAATTGAATGTGATAAGCAAGTTCTAAAATGAAGTATGGCGCTGTCAAAAAGTGTCTGATATGATTAGAAGAAAATGGCCTCTCGGCTAACTGTGTTATTCAAATGCCAGTAACTCTGATTTACTCCAGGTCACTCTGCAGGGCTTTCTTTTATGTATTCCACTCTCTCTCTCTCGTCTACTCCTCTCGACAACACCCTCTCTCTCTCTCGTCTACTCCTCTCGACAACGCCCTCTCTCTCTCTCGTCTACTCCTCTCGACAACACCCTCTCTCTCTCTCGTCTACTCCTCTCGACAACACCCTCTCTCTCTCTCGTCTACTCCTCTCGACAACACCCTCTCTCTCTCTCGTCTACTCCTCTCGACAACGCCCTCTCTCTCTCTCGTCTACTCCTCTCGACAACACCCTCTCTCTCTCTCTCGTCTACTCCTCTCGACAACGCCCTCTCTCTCTCTCGTCTACTCCTCTCGACAACGCCCTCTCTCTCTCTCGTCTACTCCTCTCGACAACGCCCTCTCTCTCTCTCGTCTACTCCTCTCGACAACGCTCCTCTCTCTCTCTCGTCTACTCCTCTCGACAACACCCTCTCTCTCTCTTGACGCCTTGTTCAGATTCTAGCAGTACTCTCTCATGCTCTTAACCCACAGTTTTCTGAAAAACCCATGTTTCTATGTCAGTGGTTCTCAAACTATTTAATTTCAAGGACCCCAAATATATGTAATAGGCCGCCGACCCCATCTGAAAATATGACCCCTCAGAAGCAAAAGATTTGAGTTAAAAACGTTCGCTCTGAAAGAATACATATTCAAAGGTTTGCACTAAATCTTCACGATTTTTTTCAAAAATAGCAGACCTACAAGCTCGTTATTTGCTCTGCAAGCTCTGCTATTTTTCAATAGCTAAAGTATAACATAATGCTTTAAAACACCAAAAGTGGGTTAAAGAGTCAAAACAGTGACAGAGCAATTAGCCGTCCATCTCGCTCACTATCTGCTGGCGACTAGATCCCAGAAGCGTACTAAACTAAACACCCTCCTATCTGCTGGCGACTAGATCCCAGAAGCGTACTGAACTAAACACCCTCCTATCTGCTGGTGACTAGATCCCAGAAGCGTACTAAACTAAACACCCTCCTATCTGCTGGTGACTAGATCCCAGAAGCGTACTAAACTAAACACCCTCCTATCTGCTGGTGACTAGATCCCAGAAGCGTACTAAACTAAACACCCTCCTATCTGCTGGTGACTAGATCCCAGAAGCGTACTGAACTAAACACCCTCCTATCTGCTGGCGACTAGATCCCAGAAGCGTACTGAACTAAACACCCTCCTATCTGCTGGCGACTAGATCCCAGAAGCGTACTGAACTAAACACCCTCCTATCGGCAACCGCCAAACACAACTGTCCCCAGTTTCTGCACAAATTGTCTGAGGGGGTGGAAAAAAACAGAAGTGTAATCTGCTGACTGAACTCTAGTAGTAGTAATAAAGAGATTAAAATAGGGTGCAATTTGCATCCCAAAACGCAGTTTATAGTTAAGGGACGCAATAAAACAACGACCTCTGCATCCACGGGATGCACTACTGTACTACTGTACTGTTTTAGTTTATTTTGCTAGCTTTAGTTATAATAACCATTTCTTCTTCTGTTTTCTACATGAATATAACCACATTATAACCATATAAAATGAAATGGGAGTTAAATGCTGCAAATGGGAGTTAAATGTAAAAATATGACTTCTAACGTGGTTGAAGTGGGACTCATAAAATGTCCCTGGGACTCATCTAAAAGACCATCCCTGCATCCCGGGACTCAATACATTGAAAACCTATTTACATCACTGTAATACCTTTATACTTAATTGACCAAGATTCCCCAAGGGTCTATACTTGGTCTATATACTTTCACTCAACACACACAATCTCTTTGTCGAAAATAGCCAATCTCTTTAATGGTAAAATGGTAAATGGTGCATTTATATAGCGCCTTTATCCAAGGCGTTTTACATAGATTGTGCATTACATTCACCCGTTCACACACACACACACATTCATACACCGGTGGCGGCAGAAACCAATGCAAGGCACCAACCAGCACATCAGGAGCAATAGAGGGTATGCGCATGCTTAAAGTGAATGGCACATCGAGTGGCAAAGTGACATGCAAAGTGAGTTTAACATTGTTTAACGTTGTTCAATGCAATCAGATAGGACTTTTCTGTTTGGATGCATGGGTTGTCAAGGCCAGAAAGTAGTTTTTTGCCACTCAGTAGACATTCTTGCGTAACTTCCAGGTTTGATGATGATGTCACGCGCATACCCTCTATTAGGGGGTTCAGTGTCTTGCTCAAGGACACTTCGACGCCGACTCTGGGGGAGCCCACGGGGTTCGAGCTGGCGACCTTGCGCCGATTCCCATCCGGTCACTCTTACCCCTGAACCACCGCCGCCGCCCCAGCCCTATAAGCTTGAAAGCTTTGCAGCGAGACGTGCTGTGAGCTTAAACACATCTGCTATTTTCTGTGGGATTTTTTGTTCATGTGGTCTGAACGAGTGAAACAGTAAGCACTAGAGAGGGCCCACTTGCCCAGACTATTAATGAGGTCGTTCATACAAAACAACTGAAGGACAAAGCATTGTCTGATTCTGAACGATGGGTAACCGACTTTGTTTAGAGGCCTGGACCTGCTCTCTCTTATTACCGCCAATTCAAAGTCCCACCCTGTTGAGCCGGCTGGAGTCATGGGTGGGGCTGGGTGGCACTGCGCTCCAGCTCTTACAATCTTATTTGACAGCAAGAACTGTCTCTGTCGAGATTGGAAATGCCATCTCCACCTCCGCCCCTCTCATCTACGGTGTCCCCCAAGGCTCAATTCTTGGTCCACTACTCTTTTCCATATATATGCTCCCCCTAGGCCAAATAATCCGTAAGCACAACATAAATTTCCACTGCTACGCAGATGATACCCAAATTTACATGCCACTCAACACCTCCAACCCCAACTGTCTATCATCCCTCAATGCCTGCCTAGCTGAGCTTCAAAGCTGGATGTCTTCAAACTTCCTACAACTGAACACAAACAAATCTGAAATTCTCCTATTTGGCCCTCTCACCTCCAGAACCCACCTACAAAACTGTCTCGACTCCTTGTCAGCAAATGTCACACCAGTAGCCAAAAATCTGGGTGTACTGCTGGACTCTGACCTCTGTCTTGAGGCCCAGGTTAAATCCGTTGTTCGCACTTGTTTTTTTCACTTACGCAACATCTACAGAATCCGACCAGTCCTTTCCACCCCTAACCTTCACAAAGTTGTCAATGCACTCATTTCATCCCGTTTGGACTACTGTAACGCCCTCTATTCATCACTTAGCAAAGGATCCATACACCGCCTACAGTTAATACAGAACGCAGCTGCAAGACTCATCACTGGAACAAGGAAATCTGAACACATCACCCCGGTACTGGCCTCACTACACTGGCTCCCTGTAAATTTTAGAATTGATTTTAAGATTTTAATACTGACTTTTAAAGCTCAGAATGGCCTGGCACCGCAATACCTAGCGGATCTTATCAAACCCCACCAGCCTGTCCGCCAATTAAGGTCCTCTACCTTAGCCCTACTAGAGGTGCCGAGAACGAAAATGGTGACAAAGGGGGATAGGGCCTTTTCAAGCAGGGCTCCCAGGCTCTGGAACAGCCTGCCATCTGACCTGAGGTCTATTAGCTCCTTGACTATTTTTAAAACTAAATTAAAGACCCACTTTTATAGGAAAGCCTTTTTAAACCGATAACCAATGTTTGCTTTTAATTCCCTTCATAATGTCATTTTATTGCTGTTTGATTGCTATGTAACACTGTTGTTTGTATATTGTATATTGTTAAGCACTTTGTGACACTGTCAAAAAAGGTGCTATATAAATAAAGTTTATTATTATTATTATTAATTCATCTGTGTAGTTTTGTTGTAACAAGCTCACACACCTGTCCCAGTTGGCCCCTATCAGTGCCAAAGATCATAGCAATATTCCACCCGTTGTTTAAGGTGACATTCACACCAGAAAGCTTTGCTGCGATTAAAACGAATCCTGCTGCGCATTGGCAGAAAGTGCACTTCGTTTGGCAGGTGTGAAGGCTCATTCGAATCATAATGCGTATCAAAGAATATTCTGTCTGTCTGTGCGTGCCGTAAACATGGAGTGCTGTCACTGTGTGGGGACTGGGGAGTAGGGACTTTCATCTCGATAAACTTGTAAACATTTTGCGCTGCTGTCTGTTATATCACTGCACTCAGCGCTGTGCCTCCATGCCCAAAAGAACAGTGCGTAGCTGCGTGCGGAGAGAGAGAGAGAGAGAAAGGGGGGGGGGGGGGGGGTCCAGTCCCAGACGGAACGACACATGCACGTTATGAGTATAATTTTATCACAATTTCACTGTGTAGGCTAGTTTATGAATGCAACACATTGATTAGATTGATAAAGGTCCCCCTGCTGCGTTTCCAATTGCTGCGGATGACAGTGTGAAGGCAAACCGCAGCAAATTAAATATGCAAGAATCCCAATTTCTCCACCCATTGGCATCGAGTCTACCGAAGTATTAGGTGGGAATGTGACCTTAGATGAGAAACTGCCACAGTATATACACATCACTTCCCCCAACCAGATATTGAGACACGGGCATAATAACTAAGCAACTCAAACCCAAGCATGCAGCATTCCTCCTCCTCTCTGGCCAAGGTGCAGGACATGAATTAATTAGGACAGCCGAGAAACCAGAAATCAATAAGTCTTGCCTTTTGTTTTTTGTTTTTTTTTAATGGGAGACTTTATGAATGGAAAAGGAGTCAAGGACACATGCTGCCCTCACATGGACGCTCCCTGTAACTACAGCTATGTCCCCAATAGATGCACTAAAATGTTTTTTTACAAACAATTGACAACTGTCTCTAGTTTATGGACCATAGTAGTAATGTGTGACATCATGATTCTCATGACATTTAACCCATTTACACCTGAGGACGGTTCTATAAATGTCTTCTAAATCATGACAGTTTTCTGGAAAAACCCTATGTTTCTATGTCAGTGGTTCTCAAAATATTTATCATATATATATATCATATATTTATCGTGTGTGTGTGTGTGTGTGTGTGTGTGTGTGTGTGTGTGTGTGTGTGTGTGTGTGTGTGTGTGTGTGTGTGTGTGTGTGTGTGTGTGTGTGTGTGTGTGTGTGTGTGTGTGTGTGTGTGTGTGTGTGTGTGTGTGTGTGTGTGTGTGTGTGTGTGTGTGTGTGTGTCCCGTTCGCTCTGAAAGAATATATATTCAAAGATTTGCACTACATTTTCACGACTTTTCTAAAATAGCAGACCTACAAGCTCATAGCGCGGCACTCGGTGGCACGCTATGAGCTTGTAGATCTGCTATTTTTCTATAGCTAAAGTATAACATAATGCTTAAAACACCAAAATGGGTTAAATGCTTATTGGTTCTTTTATTTCTCCTCAGGTGCTGTTTGTCCCCAGACACTGGTGGCACTACGTGGAGTCGGTCGATCCCGTCACGGTCAGCGTCAACACCTGGATTGAGTTGGTGAGCTGAACCTTTGAACCCCCTTTCTAATGAAAAGACGTCACATACGCCACTGGTTTCCCAAACTTTTTCATGTCAAGGACCCCCCACTAATTAGCCCGTGGACCCCCCATTTGAAGAGACATGCCTGCCAGGGACCCCCATGAGAGAAGATTTTTTACAGCTCTAGCAGTGATTCTCAACACGTTTCATTTCAAGGACCCCCAGTTTGACATGCATTAGTCTACGGACCCCCATTTAATGGCATTTCTATCACTGGGACCCCAATTTTTTTATTGTAAAATCAATGTTAATTTTAACTCTGAGAGTGTATGCTCTCAGAGTTACAGACCCATAAGGGTCCATTTGGTTCCTAACTATCATTTAGCTGGGGACCCCCCTGGAACTCCCTCAAGTACCCCTGGGGGTCCCCGGACCCCACTTTGGGAACCACTGACATACACGGCCAAAATTTCTACTTATTGCGTTTTAGGGGCACAATTACGCTGAGACGCCATATGTCGCTAGAACTCGCTACATGCGCAGACACTTCATGAAACACCGTGGCAAATGTAGCGGTGTCCTTGACCCTGACTATGGGTTAAAATGTGGGAATATTTGAACTTTTATGCATGTCTATCTATAGAGAGATGACTTCCGGTCACTACCCGGTAGGCAATTTGGAGCAGGTGCGATGGTAACGAGGCATACAATGTAGGAGAAAGAAGGGACACCACCCGCACACACCGCCACTTGTCAGGTTCAAGAGCATTTATTTCTTAGGAGAGCAACGTGTCTTCCTCAAGCCTCAAGTCCTCAAGTCCCACACTGTGGAATGCCCTGCCCCTTCCCATTTGTTCTGCCCAGTCCCTGGGGTTTTTTAAATCTTTAAAAAAATAAAATAAAATAAAGACACTTTTTCTCCCTGGCTTTTAATGTTGCCTGAAAACGCATACCCTTCTTATACCATGTTTGTATATACTTCTGCTCTCACTTGTTGCTTTGTTCTTTGTTTTTCTTTTCTTTACATGCTCTTGTTGTTGCTCTGTTCTTGTTTACATGCTCTTGTTCAGCACTTTGGTTTGTCTTCGGTCAATGTAAATGTGCTATACAAATAAACTTTGATTTGATTTGATTTGATTTGATTTGAAGCCTGAGGAAGGTCGCAAGACCGAAACGTTGCTCTCTTAAGAAGTAAATGCTCTTGAACCTAGCAAGTGGCGGTGTGCGGGTGTCCCTTCTTTCTCCTACAATGCATGTCTATCTAAAAAACTGCTAGAAAAACGTGCGTGCGTTTCCAGCGACATGTCTCGGTGTATAGAGAAAGAAAGAAAGCAGGCCACTCTCTAGCCTAGTCTCAGGTCACAGACACTACGAACTGCCCCAGCAGGTCCTGAATGAATCCCAGACTACATATTGGTTTCATTTCCTTGACCTTAACCCACTGGACTGGACGTCATCTTTTTGTGCTTTTTCTTTTCACTCGACTTTTCCTCTTCCTCTGGACAGGAAGTGGATGATGATGAGGCCAGAGTGGGCGAGGCCGTGACCAAAGCTGTCGTCTGTGCCCTGAAAACTACGCCCGGCAGCGACAACACCGACAAGTGGCTCAACCCCACCGAGGTAAGCTATTTAACCCGCTTAGGCCTGACGTCAACATTTAAGTTGACGTCAGGCCTAGTTTTCTGAAAAACCTTATGTTTCTATGTCAGTGGTGCTCAACCCTTTTCATGTCAAGGACCCCAAAGATTATATGTAATAGGCCTCCGCCCCCCCCATCTGAAAATATGTTGGTCCAGAGACCTCCCCAGAAGCAAAGATTTGAGTTAAAATGTTCACTTTGTAATAACATATATTCAAAGATTTGAGGCACATTTTCACGATTTTTCAAAAATAGCAGAGTTCTTAAGTTCTTAGCAGATCTTGTAGATCTGCTATTTTTCAATAGCTAAAGTATAACATAATGGGAACACCAAAAGGGGTTCCCGCCCAAAATGGGTTAACATAACAGCTTTCTGAATAATACATCATCTTTACCTCTGCCAAGGACGAGGAGGTAATATTACGCCGTTCCATCTTTGTATCTGCCTTGTCTGTTCGACTTTCTCGCTGATTGGCCATAAGGGGGGTGTAGCAGTGTGCAGGGCCTGTCACCAAAAACGCTTTTAATAATTTGTCTTATAAAATGAAATAAAATATAAAAAGACCGGCTAAATCCAGAAGCAGACTCTCAAATAGAGATGGCTGCAAGTTTGCATTAACCCATTCTGGATGGGAACCCCTTTTAAACTTTAGCTATTGAAAAATAGCAGATCTACAAGCTCATAGCGCGGCACCGAGTGCCGCGCTACGAGCTTGTAGATCTGCTATTTTTAACTCAAATCTTTGCTTCTGGGGGGGTCACTGGAACAACATATTTTCAGATGGGGGTCGGCGGCCAATTACATATATTTTTTGGGGATCCTTGACAAGAAAATGTTTGAGAACTACTGACATAGAAACATAGGGTTTTTCAGAAAAGTGTCAGTCAAGACATTAAGTAGAATCGTCCTGCAGTCTAAATGGGCATTTTATGTTGGGACGATGGGGGGGAATTGGCACTGCTATGCAAAAAGCCCAAAACATCTCGAACACCAAGGCTTCTAAACAGAGTGCTGGTGTTGGCATGTATCTCACGCCTGATGTAAGGCCAGGTCTACTGGTGCTTCGACGGCAAGACAACAACCCACGCAAAACGTTGGTACTAAATTTGGAATGGAATTATACCACTCTTTATTGTTGCTGCACTGCCTGTTTTGGGGCATGGCACGTAGGAGTAAGAGACTCGATTATTACGCTGAATTATTGTTATAGAGGCCTGGAAAATTAAGTTAGATATTCTGTTCTCCTGTACTGTGCTTCACAATGATGTTACATGTGGGAGTTAGCTATATTTATATAGTGTTCTATGAGACTATGACAGGTTGGACTGATATCACATTGATAACATATAAAGGGTCCCAGGTTGTGAAAAACTGGGTTAACCCATTTAGACCTGGCACCAGATTCTACAAAATGTCTTGTAAATCATGACAGTTTTCTGGAAAAAACCTATGTTTCTATGTCAGTCAGTGGTGCTCAAACTATTTCATGTCAAGGACCCCAGAAACTATATGTATTTGGCCGCCGGCCCCCCATCTCCCAGAAGCAAGTTAAAATCGTTCGCTGCGAAAGAATATATATTCAAAGATTAGCGCCACATTTTCGCGATTTTTCAAAAATAGCAGATCTACAAGCTCGTAGCGTGGCAGTCGGTGCCGCGCTATGAGCTTGTAGGTCTGCTATTTTTTTCAATAGCCAAAGTGTAACATAATGCTTAAAACACCAAAAGGTGTTCCCGTCGTGATTCCGTGTTAATGGACCATGACATTCTATTGGTCAAAAGGGGACGTAGTGCCAGAAGCACTGAAACACCCGACACCTCCTTCAAGTGCAAAAACATGTTAAAAAACACGCTTCTAGACGGCTCGTCTCTGAGGAGCGATGCTGAAAGACAGGCTACTCACCTCCATCTCCCCCTTTATCGTACTAGTCATGGTCAGTTTTCTATTTCATTAAGATACAGAGGTACTACAGTTTGGGACAAATATTCGACTGGTTTACAACTTTCTTCTCTGAACTTGTCTAACCCATTTTGGGCAGGAACCCCTTTTGGTGTTAGCATTATGTTATGCTTTAGCTATTGAAAAATAGCAGATCTACAAGCTCATGAGCTTGTAGATCTGCTATTTTTGAAAAATCGAAGAACGACTGACATAGAAACATAGCTTTTTCAGAAAACTGTCAGGATGTAGAAGACAGTTTTAGAATCTCATGTCAAAATGGGTTAAGAACAAATTGAAGGTTCTTCTGATTGACCAAATTACTTAATTATCATAGTTTGTATTCTCTTCTCATCTCTTCTCGTCTTAGATTATCAAGTATTTTGAATTATGTTGTAGATTTTGTATATACTGCAATCATGTCTTCTGGAAATTATTTATATATTGTTCTAATGTCTTTATTGTATTTTATATAGGTAGAGGCCTCTTATAAGCCCCCCATCTCCCAGAAGCAAAGATATGAGTTAAAAACGTTCGCTGCGAAAGAATATATATTCAAAGATTAGCGCTACATTTTCGCGATTTTTCAAAAATAGCAGACCTACAAGCTCGTAGCGCGCCACTCGGTGGCGCGCTATGAGCTTGTAGATCTGCTATTTTTCAATAGCTAAAGCATAACATAATGCTAACACCAAAAGGGGTTCCCGCCCAAAACCGGTTAATGTATTGCTCTATACTGTGCTAAATAAAAGTCAAATCAAAATAAAAAAGAAAGAAAGAAGCTGCAAACGGCTTTAGTTTTCACATTAACATTTTGGACTGACCTATAGCTGCGCAGTCGGTCACAGCTAAAAAAAAGTGATCCACATGCAGACAAAGTCTCACTTTCTCTCGTCACTCATTCCCCGTCTAAAAAGGTTGAAAGCCTCTGGTACAGATTCTACCACACCAGAACTCACACATCATCGGTTCCTCCTCCAGAGGACGGCGGTATTTGCAGTACAGTCAAGAGCCTGAGGTGGTATAACCCATTTATACCTGAGGACGATTCTACAAATGACAGTTTTCTGAAAAACCTCATGTTTCTATGTCAGTGGTTCTCAATATTCCATGTCAAGGACCCCCAGAATTATATGAAATTGGCCGCCGACCCCCCCCCCCCCATCTGAAAATATGTAGTTCCAGGGACCCCCCCCCAGAAGCAAAGATTTTAGTTAAAACATTCGCTAGGGGGCACGGTGGCACAGTTGGTAGTGCTGTTGCCTCACAGCTAGAAGGTCCTGGGTTCGATTCCCGCTCGGGACGCTGTGGGTGCTGGCGGCGTGTTTCCTCCTCCGTGTCATCAGTGCCCATACCCGAGGCAGGGGTTGGCGAAAGGGCCTTTCTGTGTGGAGTTTGCATGTTCTCCCCGTGTCCCCTAGGGTAGGTACCCTCACAAAAAACATGCAGTAATCCTGGTCTCTAAACTGCCTCCCCCTGGTTAGCCGGGGCACCTGATGGAGGGGAAAGGAACTGGTTGGAATAACGTGTTCCTTCCACGCGCTACGTCCAACCAGAGAAACTCCCCCCTGTCACATGTAAAGGAGCAACTTGGACACTCGGGCATGAAGGAAGCATGAGTTCAAGTCCGTTGCTCTCCCCATGTCCCCCATATATGGGGACTAGGTTGGCGGAGGGTGTGTAGAGCCCAGGATCACATTATATAATTGACACGGGTGAAAAAATGGGTTACAAAATCGTGGGATAAAAAAAAGAAGATTTGCGTCACATTTTCACGATTTTTCAAAAATAGCAGACCGCGCTATGAGCTTGTAGATCTGCTATTTTTCTATAGCTAAAATATAACACCAAAAGGGGTTCCCGCCCAGACTGGGATATAGAGGCACAGATCAGAAGGAACTATTCTTCCCTACTTGGCAAGACTCCAGAGAAAGTGTAAAGCCTTGTGCTGTATGGAGAGACTGAAACACAGACTTTAACCCAGATGCTTTCTCAAGAGTTGAGTTCAGTCAACGATTGAATGCTTGGATTCTTTCCAAAGCTGGGCGGTTTCCCACCAGTGGACCCTTATAACAGACCAGCTTTCCATTTAGAAGAGGCTTTCCGTTTAGATATTGTACAATATCGTATGGTGGTTATCAGTTACCACTATATATATTGTTTGGCTGATATACAGTATAGGCCATCATTTGACTTTTTCACGACATCGCTATATCGGCAATTATGCAGGCAATATGTCCCGATTTCTAACCACTAATAGAGTTTTCACAATGTTGTGAAAACACAAATGTTGTGTTGGAACCCAATATGAGCTTTTTAGATCTGCTATTTTGACCCTTTTGAAGTTAAATACAATGTTTGTTTGTTTTTTGTTTTTTTGCAAGTTAAATGTTCTCAAATAGAATTAAAAATGTTTGCATTTTTCCACAATTTATCCAAAATCATCGTTCAGGCTCTAGTTACCACCAATGTCAACTTGGATTAGACATGCAGTACACAACGTAAATGAGATGTAAACAGGAATACTAAAGCAGTGGTTCCCAAAGTGGGGTCCTTGGACCCCTAGGGGTCCTTGAGGGAGTTCTAGGGGGTCCCCAGCTAAATGATAGTTTGGAACCAAATGGACCCTTATGGGTCTGTAACTCTGAGAGTGTACAAATGCCCGTTTTGTTCCATTTTTACACTCTCAGAGTTAAATTAACATTGATTCTAATCTAAATTGGGGTTCCCAGAGATAACCCATTAAATGGGGCGTCCATTGAAATTCCGTCCTTGAAATTAAACCGGGTTGAGATTCTCTGCTAGAGCCGTAAAAATCTTCTTATTGGGGTCCCTGACATATCTTTTCAAATGGGGGGTCCACGGGCTAATTAGTGTCAATTTGGGGGTCCTTGACATGAAAAAGTTTGGGAACCCCTGTACTAAAGGATGCTACTATAATAATAACAACCTCTGCATAACCTTTTTTGTTGTCACAGGACGACAGAGTGGCGTCCCACGATGAGAACATGCGTTATGTGAACCTGGCGGTGCAGGCCTGCATGGAGAGAGAGAGGTGTAGTGGGCAGCACAGCAGCAACAAACCCACCACGATGCACCACTCCGGAGTAGCAGCGGTCAAGCGGGACTCCAGCGGGGTGGAGAAAAAGAACAGCGGCTCGTCCTCCGGACAGGACACTGCGTCGTCGTCGTCCTGTGCCGTTCCATTCGGGCCTCATCTCATCCCCGTGCCCCGTGGCGAGCACACGGATGCGCGTGAATCAGATGGCCCAGATGGAGCACCGCAGACCAGCAGGCCCGTCGCCGTGCCCACTGCTGGCCGACTGCAGCCGCGCGAGACGCAGGAACGTAGTGGCTGTGAAACAGACAGGACTCCAGAACACCAGAAGGAGGCAGCTGAAAGGGCAGAGGACGACGCCGACGCCGTGTATTCCACTCACGTGAATCCACGGTTCTCGATCACCACCAATGACTTGATAGATTGTCTGGTGCATCCCGATGTCGTCGCTTGCGTCACTGAGCTTTTGCTAGAGAGGCAGAGGCAAGGTCACAGTGTCACCACGGCACCTTAATCCCTTTAAGACCTGAGGACGATTCTACAAATGTCTTCTAAATCGTGATAGTTTTCTGAAAAACCCTATGTTTCTATGTTAGTGGTTCTCAACCTTTTTCATGTCAAGGACCCCCAAAAAGATATGTAATTGGCCACCGACCACCCATCTGAAAATATGTTGTTCCAGGGACCCCCCCAGAACCAAAGATTTGAGCTAAAAACGTTCTGAAAGAATATAATATATGAAGATTTGCGCCACATTTTCACGATTTTTCAAAAATAGCAGACCTACAAGGTCATAGCGCGGCACTCGGTGCCGCGCTATGAGCTTGGAGATCTGCTATTTTTCAATAGCTAAAGTATAATATAATGCTTAAAACACCCAACAGAGTTCCCACCGAAAATGGGTTAACCTTTCTATTCATGAAGAAATATTCATTTATAAAGCTTGTGAGTCCAGATCAACTTAACTTGAGGATTTGACATAATTACAAACAGGTTATACTGAAATTATACTGTGCACGGTAGGATATTGACCGTTTAGCAATATACAGCCAACCTGGCTACGAACGATGCCTCTTATGTTTGTATACTGGGGACATTAAACCCTACTTAATAAACTTGACTGGGCTTGGCTCCATCTCTTTCCCCCCCCCCCAAAAAATAGCTGATCTAACAAGCACACAATGTGTTGCAATGAGATGTGTTGTGAACATTTCTATCAACGAGGGCCCGGTCGGTCACGTTGGGTTGTGATTGATAAAGGCTGTATAAAGAGTGATAGATATGGTAGGTCCAGCGTACTGTTCTGTCTGTTCAGTGTTGTTTTACGTTGGTCGTCATGGATCTTTAGAGAAGGGAATGCAGTGGCTAAAGCCTGAGTTATTAGTTTGTTGTTCATCGTTCTCTCCTCTTAATCCATTTTGGACTGACCAGATTCTACAAATGCCTTCTAAATCATGACCGTTTTCTGAAAAACCCATGTTTCTATGTCAGTGATTCTCAAACTATTTCATGTCAAGGACCTCCAAGATTATATGAAATTGGCCGCCGACCCCCATCTGAAAATATGTTGTTCCAGAAGCAAAGATTTGAGTTAAAAACCTTCGCTCTGAAAGAATATATATTCATATATTCAGATTTGCGCCACATTTTTCAAAAATAGCAGACCTACAAGTGCCGGCGCTATGAGCTTGTAGATCTGCTATTTTTCAACAGCTAAAGCATAACATAATGCTTCAAACACCAAAAGGGGTTCCCGCCAAAATGGATTAACAATGTCTTTAAATGGACTTGTGGGAGAGGTTTACTCACCGAGCTATGACAAACTGCTGAGGCCTGACGCTTGCATGCTCTTCTAATGGTTCATTCAAATATGAAAAGAATTATCTTGGCAGGGAAGGAGTGGTCAAATATGAATTAAAAAAGAAAATAATATGCATCATGTACTAAATGGCAAAAAGGAAAATACATTTTATTTCATACTTTCAACAGTACAAAAATGTCTCCCAGAATTAGTAAATAATTATACTTTTCCTTTTTTTATCAAGTATTGTGGGTCCCATAATTGGCACATTATGTAAACTGAACCAGTTTATCAATTAATACAGCTTCTATGTAGTTTAACTTATCACTTCATTCTTTCAGCAGCTTAGAAAAAAAGAAAAAAGTAGGCCTGGCTGGTATCAAGGTATTTCACTATTTGTATTTATAAATCCTGATTTTTCAATACCATCAAAAATATTGTTGAAGGAACAATGTGAAATTTAACAGGAATAAGAATTAGTGGCTGGTCATGTCTTTAAGCTAATCAATTGTGATAATATATATTTTTTTTTTTGTTAAATTGCCATATACTGTTGTAATTACATTTTTCAGCCCAAAAGCAGTTTATTTGATTCAACTGCCAGTCGGTCACCACTAGGAATGGAGCGCGTTAATTTGTATTGATAACGAGGCACCTTATCGAGCCTGGTTCTTATCGAGGCCACTATCGAGCATTTTCTACTATTTTGTGGAAAGACGGGAGACAATAAATTCTGAACAGAACCAGTATCTTTTACTAGGGCCTTCAACTACAGTACTTTTCTAACAAACGGAAGGCAATTGACCTTTTTACCAATAAAATAATATTAAAGGAACTGTTAACTGGTTAATATGTGTACAGACAGTGACTTTAAAAGCGTAATGTTGTTTACTCGGTTGGCAGGTATCAACACACTTTTAGACATGTTTGTGCCAGCGTGGGCGATTATGTTGAACACCTCTCGTCTTGATTGTTTAAACATGACGTCTTGGGCCGTCTATGCTCGATAACAGGCTTGATAAGCCCAAAGCTTATTGATAACGGCCCTTAACGGGCACTCGATAAGCTTGTTTTCTGATTTTTTTTCGGGTATCGGTTATCAAGCTCCATCCCTAGTCACCACCACCACCCACGTTACATCTCAGTTCAGCCCACTGACGGAACTATGGAAGGTGCTAAGTTCCTGTCTATTCATTCCATGGGCATATAATAAATATGTAAACCTGGTAACTTGTGACTCGTCTAAGTAGGCTAATTGCATATTGAGACCAGCCTGGCGCAACCAGACTTCGTCTGCCTGCACTGCATGTTGCCCCCACAGTGCAGCGCAGTGGTATATTAGATTAGTATCGCAACGTGAGGCTATAAACCCATTTAGATCTGAGGACAAATGTCTTCTAAATCCTGACAGTTTTCTGAAAAACCTATGTTTCTATGTCAGTGGTGTGATCAACCTTTTTCATGTCAAGGACCCCCAGCATTATCTGTATTTGGCCGCGGACCACCATCTGAAAATATGTTGTTCAAGCGACCCCCCCCAGCCACCCGGAAGCAAAGATGTATTTGAGTTCAAAACGTTCACTGTGAAAGAATATATTCAAAGATTTGCGCCACATTTTCATGATTTTTCAAAAATAGCAGATCTACAAGCTTGTAACACGGAACTCGGTGCCGCGCTATGAGCTTGTAGATCTGCTATTTTTCTGAATAATGGTTAAAACACCACGCCATGACACTTTCATGCATGCTTTCATGGAAGCCAAACTACACCCGGAAGTTGCAGAATGCACTGGAGTCAATGAGAGCTCAGTGACCAGCTCATGAACAAACACTATTTCTGAATGACTGAGACCTTTTGTAAAGTAATTGCTTCTGGAAAATAACAGAAGACATGTAGCACATTATTGTCTGCTGTGCTTTTCGATGTGTACACTGTGTAATTTTATAGAGGTATGGTATCTAAAGAGCACAAAGCACCTTTCTGAACGTACCAAGTATCGCGAGACTTCCAACCGTTTCCTGTCTGTTTAGATCCTCAAATAAAATTATATACTGTGCACTCTGTGCAAATCTAGAAAACAACCTGTGATATGTCTTCTTTTATATTCCTGAACCAATTATATGACAATTTGACAAAGGTCTCAATTGTTCATAAATAGTGTTTGTTATGAGCTGGTCCAGCCGGCTCCATTCACTGCCATGTTTTCATTGAACTTGTGAACGTGTGAGTTTTGGCTCCCATGAAAGTGTCCATGAAAGTGTCATGACGCAGCCCAGTCACGTGACCATTCCTTTCCTTCTCAAAGATTCCTTGCCTATAACCTAGGAAAAATAAAGAGGAAGGTGCACGGAGGTGCGGCCAGGGCTCCTGCGGCTGCGGGAGGTTTGCACATGCTCAGTGTAAACAGGAACTGCGATGATGGAGTGTTCCAGCAGAGGTGCTAGAGGTGCATGAGAGTTGCTGACCCTGAACTGAAATAATAAAAAGGATATCAAAAAAAGGAAAGGTACAAAGTTGATTTTGTTTTTATTTTAAAAAAAGTATCAATTTCATAACATCTTTTGATGCTCGCTTTGATTGTAGTACATGTGTCAATTCAAGTGCTGTGGATGATATAAAACATTTGAAAAGGGAAGGGTGACTGCTGTTTAATTCTCAACTGTTCTGGATCTCATTATTTACATTAAAGTTATGAGCTTTCTATCTAGCACCTCTGCTGGAACACTCCATCATCACAGTTCCTGTTTACACTGAGCATGTGCATACCTCCCGCAGGAGACGGGGCCACACCTCCGTTCTTTAATGTTTCTAGCCTATAACCAGTTAGACCTGCGACAAGGAAGGTGGATGAGGTTGTGTTTGAGGAGGAAAACTCCATTGCTGTTTGTCTTCATATATCATCATATCTAATGCATTATTGAGTTGTATTCTGCTTATTGTAAGTTTCATTTTCTTTCTCAAGTATTTGTTGAGTTGGAAATGTATGCATGTTTTGTTTGTGGTGTTTATTGATTATTTCTTTCTCCCATAGTTCAATCATCATTTCAACCTTTCATCTGTATGGAGTTATCAGGATCAGCATCATCTTTATTGTCACATCACAGTTATACAAGTAGACCTAAAAAGGTGGGTGACATTTGTTTTTGTCCATATAATAGTTCCCATCGTGTTGTTTTTCCAAGAAAACAATTAAGGGAAGATTAAGAGCGTTAGGGCCTCGTTCACACCTAAAAGACACATGTCTTGTCTGTGTTTAATGGCCGCCCCAATGCATTTCCAATGGAAGTCACATGGTTTGACCAAACATTTTTGTTTGATGGGGGAGGGGGGCAGAACACAGCATCAAACATCAAACAAATGTGACTTCCATTGGAAATGCACGGACAAGACGGGTGTCTTTTAGGTGTGAATGAGGCCTAGGGCCTGACTCACACCTTCGCATCTACAGTAGCATACAACATTGATGCATGCTAGATGTAAAGAAAGGGTTTGTTTACATCTTGCCCCAATGCATTTCCAATGGAAGTCACACGGTTTGACACAACATTTGTGTTGTACTCCTTGTACAACACAAATGTTGTGTCAAACGATGTGACTCCCATTGGAAATGAATTGCGAGCTTGCATCAGTCAATAAGTCTCATGCATCAGCCATACATCAATCTGTTGTAAAGGTGTGAGTCAGGCCTAGGAGATCAAGGAAACAAAGACAATTTAGAAGCTTGTTTCACACACACACACGCACACACACACACACACACACACACACACACACACACACACACACACACAGGTCTTTTCTTTGGGCCAATGTTGTTTATTAACTTCTTCCAAGCCAGTGATGCCACATTATGCATTATAGCCTACAGGCTGAGGCTAGTACAAATAACACACACACACACACACACACACTCTCATAGGGTCTCTCTTAGCTCATTTACAAATGGCACAGCCGTAGGGTTGTGGAGCTCAGCTGCCTGAGCTGAGTTATAGGAAATAAACCATTGCTTTGATGGGCATTGGGCATATAGGCTTTACCTTTACCATCATGTATTAAAACTTAAGATCCTATCAGTTTTGAGTTTTCACAAACAAATCAACACATTTCAAATTACATATTGGGCTATCATCATAACAAAAAAGTATATATATAGTATATACACAAACCCTAACCCTAAAGTCTATAGCCTAATATAATACAAATAAATGATAAATAGTGTTCTCTATATTAATGCACCATGTCTCTGTACGAGTGTGTGTGTGTGTGTGTACGTACGTCTGTAATCCACGTAACTCGCAAACCGTTCGCCCCACCGACTTCAACTTCGACACATGCGTTCCACACCACCACAGGGAGTGCAGTGCCCGGCCTCCATATATGGAGCTGGCCTGTTCTGACATCACTGTAGAGAGATAGCCAGCACTCTGAAGTCCATTTAAGGTATATTTATTGCATTGTGCAGTGCAGTACGGACAGAGAGACACACGGACGCCTTTCGGCGTCAAGCCTTCCTCAGCGTGTATATAAAACAATGCAACACTTGGGACACATTTATAGAGGGGACCTGGGTGTGACATTAATAACGGTCCATCTAGAAAAAGGGCTTTGCTTTACAAATCTTTATAGGCTATAAGACTCTGGTACAATATAAATACACAATACCAGTCAAAGTTCATATTAAAATCAATTAATTTAAGTATATACCTTGCCTTTGGCTCAAAGCCATAAGCAGGAATGCAGTAACAAATACACCAACAAAATAAATACATATACTCGACAAGAAAACTTAACACCTCTGAATACACAACTCCAGACAGATCTGGATGTCCCAGAACTCTCTCCAACTTAATGAGTCTAAAACTGAGATCCTCCGATTTGGCCCTTCACACTCCACCATCCCCTTCCAGTCACATCTTGGCACTCTGTCAAACAACGTTAAGACCTCGGCCCGCAACTTGGGCGTGATGTTTGATTCAGATTTATCTTTCAATGTGCAAGTAACGAAAGTTGTACAATCTTGTTTCTTTCAACTTAGAAATATTTCTAAAATTAAGTAATTTTTATCAATTGCAGACCTTGAAAAAGCCATTCATGTTTTTATTTCATCTCGTTTAGACTACTGTAATTCACTTTACTCAGGGCTCAGCAAAAAAGTTATCTCCCGCCTTCAACTTGTGCAAAACTCCGCAGCTAGACTACTTACAAGGTCTCGGAGGCGGGACCACATTACACCAATCCTGGCTGCTCTCCACTGGCTGCCAGTGTCTTTTCGAGTTGATTTCAAAATTTTATTGATTACTTTTAAAGCCCTGCGGGGCCTGGCCCTGGCTCCTAGCTATATCTCAGATATGTTGAAACCTTACAGGCCAGCACGCACCCTTAGATCCTCAGGTCTGGCCCTCCTGGAAGTTCCCTCGACTCGCTTAGTCACTATGGGCAACCGAGCTTTTGCTGCCCGGGCACCCAGACTCTGGAATGACCAGCTCTCGCTCTAAGGCTAGCTAACTCGGTGTCAACGTTCAAATCGCATTTGAAAACATATTTGTACACTAAAGCCTTTCCTTAGTTTTATCATGTTGCTCATTTTTTTCATGTCCATGTATGTACTGTATATGCTTCGGTTCTATTATTGTCTATTTTTTATGCATTTTCATTTGATTGTTGTGTATCCTTTGACACTGTAAAGCACTTTGTAAACATTGTTTTCAAATTATTATTATCCCAAACCAAACTACTATGTCTATAATTATTATTTTTTATTTATTTTAAAAAACAGCACAATAATGTACACAGAAGTGGACACCTGTTCATCCATTCTAACCAGAACATCTAAGAATGAAACAGACTCCCTGCTGAACTCCAACGTGAACTTAATAGGAGGACATTCTGGAATTAATGTACAAACGGAACCTCTCCAACTGGCCCGTGAAAAATAAGTCATCAATAAACCGAAACCAACATTTCAGATAAATACTGTAGCAAACAGATTTTTGTTGTAAACAAAATCCTCTTGGAATTTTCCCATGAATAAATTGGCGTAGTTGGGTGAGCATGGGATCGATCCCCATAATCACCCCTTGGCACTGTAAATAAAAAGCATTCTCAAATTTAAAATGGTTCTTATTTAAGGCTAATTGAGTCATTTTCAAGTGAAAATCAGTTGGGGGAGTCTGTACTTCTCTAAGATTTAAGAAATGTGCCATGGCCTCAAGACCGCTTCTTTGTGGGGAACATTAGTATAAAGACTAGCGACATCCATACCATAGTACAAAAGATGTCAGTCGCTTGAATATTCTGAACTCAATTTATTCAAAAAGTCAATAGTGTCTTTCAGGAACAAAGGCAAGTTAGATACCAGCGGTTTGATATGTGAGTCAAATATACTGTATTGAGACATTGGTTCTGTCAAAGACTGTTTCCCAGCCACTATGGGGCGTCCTGGAACCGGTTCAATCAAACTTTTATGCACTTGTACTGTACTGTAGTGTAGGCAGTGTACTGTATAAAATATAGGCCGCACAGGATGGAAAAAATCCCCTGTTGCGAGACACTTCAATGCTGCAGGACATGATGTCCTTGAAGTCTTCGAGACGATACAACCTTTACAAAGAGGTGGTAACAGAGACAGGCTTCTACTACAAAGAGAAGCCAGGTGGATACACACCTTACAGACAGAACACCCCAAAGGGATGAATGAACTATTATGGGACTGGGTTTTTTTTTTTAATAAAGAAATGTAAAACATTGTCTGGAGGTGTGTATTCAGAGAGGTGCTAGTTTCCTTGTTGACAATGTTGAGTATATGTACAGTATCTTAAAAAAACCTATCTTATATTCAAGACAATATTATTGTCTTGAATATAAGATACGTTTTTTTTCCAATGGAAATATCCTAAAAGACAGGGTTGTGTTATTGACGCTGAAACGCGTCATACCAAAGCCTATACACAGGTTGCGCAAGGACGCGCTGGACGCGCTGATGTGATGTTCTCACATCTGCATAGAACCCATATTTGAGCATGCCTGACAAAGAAGTCCATATAAGGGCATAAAAGGGACACATGCAGATCATAACTGGGTGGGGGAATTAATTTCCAGCATCGTTCCAAGTAGGTCAGTGCCCGTTGGGCACCGCTCTAGTATGTTAACAACAAGATTGTATAAACCAGAGCCTTAGATATAGACAGAGTTACGCAAACTGCGTTCACTTCATGGGGCTTCAGTCCAATGGCGGCTCTCCTACATAGACTTCTATTGACAATGGGGACAACCAACTGGGACAAGTCCTGGACCGGAAGTAGGCAGAAATGCATTGGACTCAGTCAACAGCCCAGCTTTAATGATCTTAAATCCCTTATTGTCTCCACCAGGCCGAAGGCATGGGGAGAGAGTATGTTTTAGATTGTTTTGTAGTAATAGTATAGCATAAACATTAAAGAGACTTTAGTTGTTGCTGTACAATACTTTAAAACAGTTGTCATGTTGGCACACATGCTTAAAATAGCTCTTATTTGCGCCGCCCTCGTTGAAAACAATGTATTTCCAACTCCAGCTTGTCTCAGTTCAGGCTGCATGAACAGCGCTCGGTTTCCGCCCCCTCAATGTCGTAACTCTTCTATTAGATGGCTCTGGTATGAACTAGAATAAAGGTTTAATGATGGGGGTGTGCGCAATGACGTAGTACGTGGCCGATGGGTTGCTATACTGTAGGCTACAACTACCTAGCCTGATTATCAGACTGTAGCTTTCTTGAAGCTTCAGTCCACTCAGAGAGTGGGCGTGGTCTTTGGGCTGGATCCAGGCTAACAACTACCTGTATAACGTCACATTAATAGAGGGTGTGCGCGTGACATCATCTTCAAACCCGGAAGTTATGCAGGAACGCCTACTGAGTGGCAAAAAAACTACTTTCTGGCCTTGACAAACCATGCATCTGAACAGAAAAGTTGTATTTGATTGCATTAAATGACGATAAACGACATTAAACTCACTTTGTCACTAATTTTGCCACTCGATTTGCCACTCAATTTGCCATTCACTTTATGCATGTGCATATACCCTCTATAGTGAGTTATGGGCCCCTGAACCAGTGTTTTTGACAGCAAATTTTGATTTTAGTTAGTCAGTCTTTTGAATAAGTTTCATTTACATTTTAGTCACCTGAAATGTTCTACTAGTTAGTCCAGTTTTAGTCGACTAATCGTCATAAGATTTTAGTCGACTTTTAGTTAAACATACAGTTGATTTAGTCGACTAAAATGTGTTTTGACAGGCCTTTGACAAACCTTGATGTCGTTATAATGGCAGATTTTACACTTTGGTTGCGTGCTGAAAATAGCAGATCTACAAGCTCACAGCGCGTCACGCTGTGACGTGTTGTGAGCTTGTAGATCTGCCATTTTCAGCATGCAACCAAGTTTAAAATGACTGATTGATTGATTGAAGAATTTATTAACAGTTTGCAGAATTACAGTACATTTCAAGCACAAACTCAATACAAAGGCTGTTAACTGTGAGTGGACGACCCAATTAAGCATTACACTTGTTTCCAATAGGGTCCACCATGTTCAAATCATCAAAACATTTAGAGACGTACAAATAGACACTTCTATAGACAGAACAGGAATTCATCATAAAGGAGGTAAAAAGGGAAAAGAAATATATACAGTGAGGGGAAAAAAGGGGGGGCGGGGGGGGGGGATTCAGATTTTACGGGGGCCAGTTTCGAATTTCAGCCATCCGTAGGTGCCCTTTGAGAGCGGTTTTGAAGGAGTCAAGGGATTCGCATGTCTTAATGACAGTTGACTTAAACTGGATCTCTTGTCCACTAGTCCCTTCCTAACATGATTTTAGTCTAGTTTATATTTTGTTGACAAAATTGTCAATATATTTCATAGTTTTAGTCATCATAGTTTAGTTTTCATTTAGTTTCCATTCCATTTAGTTTTCGTCCGTGAAAATCAACACTGTATATATTTCTTTTCCCTTTTTACCTCCTTTTTGATGAATTCCTGTTCTGTCTATAGAAGTGTCTATTTGTACGTCTCTAAATGTTTTGATGATTTGAACATGGTGGACCCTGTTGGAAACAAGTGTAATGCTTAATTGGGTCGTCCACTCACAGTTAACAGCCTTTGTATTGAGTTTGTGCTTGAAATGTACTGTAATTCTGCAAACTGTTAATAAATTCTTCAATCAATCAATCAAACACTGCCCTGAACATGAAATAGATGTGTAGCTCCCAGAGCTACCTGTAGGTGTCACTGTTGTACTGTGTCAAACATAAAGCATTGGAATTCTGAACTCTGCCAAGCCGTATATTGATCTGTAGAGCAGTGGTTCCCAAAGTGGGGTCCGGGGACCCCCAGGGGTCTTTGATGGAGTTCCAGGGGGTCCCCAGCTAAATGATAGTTTGGAACCAAATGGACCCTTATGGGTCTGTATTAACACTGAGAGTTAAATCAACATTGATTTTACAATATAAATTGGGTGTCACAGAGCTAGAAATGCCATTAAATGGGGGTCCATAGACTAATGCATGTCAAACTGGAGGTCCTTGAAATTAAACGGGTTGAGAATCACTGCTATAGAGCCATAAAACATTTTCTCTTATGGGGGTCCGCGGGGCTGATTAGTGTCAATTTGGGGGTCCTTGACATGAACATTTTTGGGAACCCCTGAGAGACAGGGAAAAAAAACGGGGAGAGAAACATGCAGCAAAATAACGCTAGGCATTAGAATCCAACCAGGGACTTATTGCTGTCAGGCCTCACTCCGACAGTCCCACTCGAACAGTAGTGATGTAATCAACCAGACAAATATCATATAACATATTTGACAATTATCTGCATGGCTGGGCTGATGGGGCCCCCCTAAGCCCCCTGATTGGGCCCCGGCACCACCCTGGTGCCATGATCGCTGCCATGCTGAGTCTGTGCACCCCTGCTGGGCATGAGACCAGGAGCCATTGCACCACCCTCACACTAACTTCAAACCATTTAAGCTATAACTAGGATACGTTTGAAGTGTGAGGTGGTGCAACTGTCTCCAGCACCCCCCCCCCCCCCCCCCCCAATATTTAAATACAGTGATAAATTGAAACAGCCTAATACTTTATAGCCTACACATTAATGAATTTGTTACATATTCAGGTTCAATTTTATGGAGGGCCCCCCCTGACCTTTGGCCCCCGACCCCTGGGATGGTCCGACCAGGCTGGGGAGTGGGGAAGCAGCTCGGGTCACTGCTTTACTATAGGACACTGCTGGTATGAGTGTACAATGATAATTGAGCTAATTAGTTCAAATGTATTTTTGTCAATTTTTAAGAATTGGCAAAAAAAAGAAAAATATGCACGGCATTGTTGTCCGTTCTTTCTTGTTTCTTTTTCTTTCTTTTCTTTTTTGTCTGAAAGAGATTTGTTTTTTAGTTCCCATCCATTCCACTGAGTGTAGCGGGAGGGGAGCTCGCTGCTTTGACCAGGCAGGCATTCCAGACCTATGGTTTGTGGGCTCTACGCAAAACAAGAACCCTATTGTGCATCCAAAGTGGCTGTTGCCTAAAAAACGTTACTGCACTACAGTCAGTCAACTCTAAAAAAAAAAATCGATCTACTCTCATTGCAGACCTAATACAGAAACAGTGAGAGTGGGTGAGACACGCCTGCTTTTTCTCGAAGGAACAAAAGTCATAGATCTTCCTCTGGTGCAATATTAACTTTTAAGAGACTCGGGTTTTTTTATATATATATAAGTTTAGCATTCCTACCTTCAGAGACCAGGCAGAGTGGGACGGACTTGGATGTCGCTCAAGAGTTATCGATGCAACAGTTCTTGTAGAAACCTAAACTTATAACCAGAAAACACGTCTGCAGACATGGGGATGATGGGGAAGGTACAGTAAACAACAAATATACAGCATTTTGCATGTCAATTCTACAGCGTCGGACTCGTTTGGGATGTGTTTAATTATATTGTAGACTTTCTCTCCCCATGAGGAACGTTTTATGCGTGATAAGTTTCAGTTGCATGCATGGATGCAAGCTTGTCCAGAGCTGAGAGCGAGAAAGATATTTCGATTTTATTTACCATATGTTTGGCTACTATGTGGACAAAGTGTTTGCAATTAACTCGCGGTTTTCAGTCAAGTAGTAGCATGATTATTTTTTTGAGCGTGCAAAATTGGCGCATCATTAAAGTTAAGCCACTGTCTGTATTATTAGCATGCATTGGCAACTTGAGTTGTTGTATGGATGCAACTTTTATGCGACGTGTCAAATGCAAACTAGTTGATCCGACCGTGATATTTTGGGCTATTTATCAGAAACGGTAAATATTCATGGTTATGCTGAGCATGTGTGTGTGACTATTATGGAAGATGCTGCAGCTGCACAAGTTTCTATATTCCGGTCAATTACCTCAGTTAGAAGATGCTTAATTGTTATGATGAACTGAACACTATGTTTCCTCATGATTGTCTTTTGGTGAACTTTTTTGACAAGAGGCAAATATCCCTTTCTGTATATAAAATAATTATGTATTAATACTAAAAGCCGTGCATAGTAGCCTAGCCAATAGCTAATAATAATATAAAATAGTATTATTAATATTGTAATCTTGTTTACAAGAGGGTCCACCATGTTCAATTCATCAAAACATTTAGAGACGTACAAATAGAGGCAAATATCCCTTTCTGTATATAAAATAATGATGTATTAATACTAAAAGCCGTGCATAGTAGCCTAGCCTAATAATAATAGCTAATAATAATATAAAATAGTATTATTAATATTGTAAGAAATGACGACAAAAACAATAACTCAGACTCAAAGTCACTTTACATGCAGGGGATAATGATAAATAGCCTACATACACTGTTTAGTAGAAAGTCTGAAAAGTAAAAAGTAACAGTACTAAAAACTGTAAAAGATGGGTTTTGGGGGCAGTTTTGACGGATGGGGACATCATTGATGTGATCATTAGGGAGTGCATTTGACCGAAACTGAAAATGCCCTTACTGTATATCACCCTATATTGCCTACCCTACACTCGCCTACAGTATCATATGAAGCAAGAAGCAAAAAGCAGTGTGAACATGACTATCAGAATAGCAGAATATTGTGTTCTTTTTCTAGGACAATGTTACCCTAGCGTGTCAGTAAAACACACTGTACACAGAATACAGAGTTGTGATGTTTGAGTAATGATCATTAGTCATAAAATGTATCAAAATATCAACTCTTAAAGAAACTTCACAAAATTGGCAAACTTTCAAATAAATATAGCGGACTGAAATAAACGTATGTCCCTATATGTGAGCATACATGTGTTATCAATGTGTGGCAGAGGGAAAGAGATGTGAGTGACATTGTATTCATGGCATTGATATACATAGCCGAAACCTTGTTGTCAATGCCATATTCCCTGCAAAATATCAGTAGTCTATAATTGTTAAAAGTATAACCTAATTAATTGAATGAAACACCCCCCACTCTCTCCTTAATATCTCTCTTTCTCTGTCTGTCTTTGTCGTTCTCTTCAACAGAAACTATGTGGGACCAACTACCCAGTCAGCATTGCCTTCGTAGTGGTGAATGAGTTCTGTGAACGCTTCTCCTACTATGGCATGAAAGGTATATTTTACTATACTCTCGCAAACAAAAAAGTACTAGATAAGATTTTAGAAATACTCTGTTACAACAAGTAAAGGTCCGGTAATCAAAATATACTTAACCCATTTTGGGCGGGAACCCCTGTTGGTGTTTCTAGCATTATGTTATACTTTTTATTATGTAAAACTTGTAGGTATTTGTAGCTACTTGTAGGTATTTTTGAAAAATCGTGAAAATGTGCCTCAAATCTTTGAATATTCTTTCAGAGTTTTAGTTTTTAACTCAAATCTTTGCTTCTCGGGGGTCCCTGGAACAACATATTTTCAGATGGGGGGGTCGGAGGCATATTACATATAATTTTTGGGGTCCTTGACATGAAATATTGAGAACCACTGATATAGAAAGTAAACATGAGGCTTTTCAGAAAAGAATACATTTAAAAATGTCGACGTCAGGCCTAAAAGTAAATGGGTTAAAGTACCAAAAGTATGCATTATGCAGAATGAAGTTCAGTAGAAGTAAAAGTACAGAACAATTGGGTGAATGTGCTTTACAACAACACACACCTGTATTGATCAACCACAAAACAGCGTTCAGGGTAGATATAAAAGATATGATGAGATAATGATAAGCCTTTTATTCATACAAGGTACAGTATTACAACATTCTCACGAGTGCCTCCTTGGACCTTAAATGCTCCTTGACGAAGTATGTTGTCAGGGACGATGAATGACACTGTGAAACCGGTTTACATGCAGCGTATTCATGGTCAACAACGGGGGGGCAATCAAGACAGACCACTGTATCGAATCCCCCCCCTCCTCCTCCTCCGATCACATGATTTGTCTGTCCCACTTCCTTTGTCACATGTGCTGCACAGACTGACACACAAACTTTAGAGGCAATAGATTTTATTTGTTTCGGCATGTGTGAAGTGTGCATGTTCTCCCCATGTCCAGTACTGCTGCTGGCCACTGTCTGCTGGCCTGCTTGAAGTGCCTAAAAACATGGCATCTAATTGAAATATGGGGAAGCAGCTTTCTGCTTCTACGGGCCGACGGCCTGGAATAAACTCCCAATGCAACTTAGACTTGCACCCTTTTAAAACACAGCTACTTTTTCACCCATGCATTTGGCTGAGCTTTTTACCTTTTTTATGTGTTATGGGTGTTATATTCACTGTTGTGCTTATTTCAATGCCTTTTGTTTATGCCTCTCTTATGCTTTGCAGCTTTTCATTGACCCTGCTCTGATTTTGATGTTGCTTGATGTTTTTTGTACTTTGACTGTGCTTCGATTTTTATGTTTTTATGTTATGTTTAGTTTGTACTTTATTTGTTTTGTAAAGCACTTTGTGCTGCACTCGTGTGCATGAAAGGTGCTCTACAAATAAAGTGTATTATTATTATTATTATTATTATTATTATTATGGTAGGTACCCTCAGTCCCTCACAAAAACTTGCAGTAATCCTGGTCTCTATACTCGCCTCGGCCCCCTCCTTTCCCCCCCAGCCTGATGGAGGGGAAAGGAATGGTTTGGAATAACGTGTTCTTCCACACGCTACGTGAGCATATGAGCTCCGTTCGGGGCTCTGCCCAGGTTGGCAGAGGGAGAGTAGCACCCAGGATTACAGCCTATAGGCAATATAGTATGTTTCCAAAACCTTAACCCATTTAGGCCTGACCTCGAAATTAAAAAAAAATCTTCTAAATCCTCCAGTTTTCTGAAATAAATATTTTCACGATTTTTTAAAAATAGCAGACCTACAAGCTGCTGCACGAGGACATTTCACCAGATGTACTAGCATATTGAAAAGCATGATTTCAGTAAAGCATCGTTTGTGTGTCCTCGAACTAGCGGTGCTGACGCTCTACTTTGTCAGCTACCTGCATTGGGACAGCGACCTCTCCACAGCCGTCTACCATGCCTTCTCCAGCCTCTGCTACTTCACACCTGTACTGGGGGCTATCATCGCAGACTCCTGGCTGGGCAAGTACAAGTGAGTCCCTTACCCGCTGTTTCATGTCTATTAGTTAGTCTATTGACTAACTCAATGTGTTTTCTACAATGCAACGTTGCACTAATGTCAGTCCTGTAAGTGCCCACATATCCTGTCAGTATTCTTGCGTCAGTAGTTAATTATTCTTGTTGGGTCGTCACATGCAGCACCTGTTTAGGCGTACTTATACTTAACCTCGTATAAGTATAAGTAAGCCTTGCCGAGCCATGAGGCCCATATAGGGGCAGGAGCCTATCTCCTGTTTCTGTAGCGTGAGGCAGCTTGATGTACAAGTACACCCCCTGGACATGACGCTAGTATGTCGCAGGGACTTACCCCCAATCCAACCCTTGATGCCATGAGTGCCAAGCAGGGAGGCACTGGGTCCCATTTCTTTGGTATATCCGGAGGGGATCGAACCCCGACCTCCCAGTTTCAGGGTGGAACCTACATATACATGGCAATAAAGTGATTCTGAATTGGCATGATTTTGCATCCCTTAGCTGTCTAACCGTCTGTGAACTGTAAGCAGTACACGAGAAATGATTCATCACTTTAATGATACCAGCCGCTATCTTCCATGATGAGTGTAACACGGAACGTAATCTTTGTTCTCAACAGGACTATCATTTACCTATCCATTGTCTACGTCATCGGCCATGTGGTCAAGTCTGTTGGGGCCATTCCCATCGTGGGAGACAAGAACATGCACATGTAAGCACTTTGTTTTCCTCTTTGATTCCTTCTTTTGGAATGAACAGAAGTGGTGCATGGTAGTACTAGTTAGATATTCATAATATGCATGATTACAGCATCCTATACTTTGTGAATAAAGGTAACACTAACAACTAAGTTAACCCATTTTGGCCTGACACTATATTCTACAAAATGTCTTCTAAATTCTGACAGTTTTCTGAAAAACCTATGTTTCTATGTAGTGGTGCTCAACCTTTTTCATGTCAAGGACATGAAATCTGAATTTGGCTGCCGACCCCCATCTGAAAATATGTTGTTCCAGGGACCTCCCAGAAGGAAAGATTTGAGTTAAAAACGTTCACTCTGAAGAATTCAAAGATTTGCGTGCACATTCTCACGATTTTCCAAAAATAGCAGACCTACAATCTGCTATTTTCCCGCCCAAAATGAGTTAACACTTAAACCCTATTGAACAGAGTCCCCCAGGGTTTTATACTAGGCACCCTCCCCTTTTCACGTTACACCAAATATATTTGCTGAAAATAGCAGATCTACAAGCTCGCAACACGCTATTTTTGCTGAATATGTTTGTCGACTCGAGAATAGGGAATCTAGAGTTCATGTGTGTAAGTGCCGTTTCAAAGTGTGTGTGTGTGTGTGTGTGTGTGTGTGTGTGTGTGTGTGTGTGTGTGTGTGTGTGTGTGTGTGTGTGTGTGTGTGTGTGTGTGTGTGTGTGTGTGTGTGTGTGTGTGTGTGTGTGTGTGTGTGTGTGTGTGTGTGTGTGTGTGTGTGTGTGTGTGTGTGTGTGTGTGTGTGTGTGTGTGTGTGTGTGTGTGTGTGTGTGTGTGTGCGCCGTCCCCTCAGTGGACTGTCCATGTTCGGTCTGATTCTCATAGCTTTTGGCACGGGCGGGATCAAACCATGTGTGGCGGCGTTTGGAGGAGACCAGTTTGACGAGGAACATGTAAGGGAACATATTGTGCAATATTATCATTTGATACGCTGATAAATAAGTGCAATATCAGTGGCAGGGATTGCAGTACACTTGTGGAATTGTCACTAGACTAAAGCGTTATTCATAGTCTGGATTTTCGGTGGTGAGGTGACCACCCAACTACAACATGACGTCACGAGCCGCGGTGAAGAGCAAACCACCGCCCCAGCCCTTCTCTCTGTTTTTACTCACCACCGCTCCACGTTATTCCAGCTCCGGTGGTCACCTCACCACCGGAGCGGTGGTCACCTCACCACTGAAAATCCAGACTATGAATGAGCCTTAAATTGGGGAGAAAAATCATATTTATACAGCATCTCTGTTTTTGCATGATGGACATAATGATTAACACCTTGGAGGCCCGGGGCGGAGTTCTCCGTCCAAGTTCAAGGTCATGGTCAAGTGCCCAAGCCGGAGATTGATAAATAGGACGGAGATTAATAAATAGGACGGAGATTAATGATAACAAAACCGTTCGCATCAAAGAATAAAGACCACATAAGAAATCAGAAATTAAGTGCACATGTCCTGCAATCAATCCAAATAAATTGGAGCATACATACAGTATTAGACAGCACTAGAAAGTATACTGAATCTAATGTTGTCTTTAAAGGACAACTTTAGTTTTTTTCAACCAAGGTTCGTGTTTTAGGTTGTTATTAGAGAAAGTAAAAGATGAGTGTTCATTTTTCTTCATTTGCTGCTTTCTTTTGTTTTAGGGATTTTAGCGGTTTTTGACAGTGGGGCGGGGGCTAAATATGTATTTATATTGTGGCCAGATGTAATTTCTTGGGGTCTAGTAGGACTAGAGTAAATAATAAAATAATAAATCGCTATAAAACTTGCCCCCGCCCCCCTGTCAAAAATCAATAAAATCCCTAAAACGAAGCAGCAAATGAAGAAAAATTAACACTCACCTTTTACTTTCTCTAATAACAACCTAAAACATGAACCTTGGTTGAAAAAAACTAAAGTTGTCCTTTAACTTTATGCTTAGACAATAGCAAACGTTGTTCTCTAATTCATGATATTTCCAAATATACATTCAGCAATCAGCATAAGGATTTGCTATACAGTACTGCATGTTTTTTATGGGCTACATTGTAGGAATTTGTCTTTACCTTTGGTCATTTTAATTATATTGTTGTTCAATGTACAGTTTTGGTTTGTTGTAACTACTATGTTTGTCAAGGGTATAAGGGTTTTATTCTTCACAGTGGAAGCATCATCTAGCAAAGACCACATAAATAGCTGTCATTCTGAAATGCTTTAACCCATTTAGACCAAAGTTCGATTCTACAAATGTCTTCAAAATCCTGACAGTTTTCTGAAAAACCTCATGTTTGTCGTTCTCAAACATTATCATGTCAATGACCCCCAAAAATATCTGTATTTGGCTGCAGACCCCCATCTGAATATGTTGTTCCAGGAACCTCCCAGAAGCAAAGATTTGAGTTGAAAAGAATATATATTCAAAGATTTGCGCCGCATTTTCACGATTTTTCAAAAATAGCAGATCTACAAGCTCGTAGCGCGCCACTCGGTGGCGCGCTATGAGCTTGTAGGTCTGCTATTTTTCAATAGCTAAAGTATAACGTAATGCTTAAAACACCAAAAGGGGTTCCCGCCCAAAATGGGTTAATAAACAGATACAGCATGGGCTTTCATTAGTATGCCTCACACACACACTATAAACAAAACAGCACTCACACCAAAACGGAGAATAAACAAATATCTGCTGAGATTGTCGGTCATTTTGATGTCCTCGTCTGCTCTTTTTACCGCAGGTGAGCGAGAGGACGAAGTTTTTCTCTATTTTCTACATGTCGATCAATGCTGGGAGTGTTTTATCAACCGTCATTACGCCGATACTGAGAGGTCAGTAAAGTATTGACACTTATGAGCAGCATAGTCGGGATTCTTTCTTATAACTATATATTGTATTCATTGGACACATATTTAACCCATTTAGGCCTGACGTCGAAATTAAAAAAATGTCTTCAAAATCCTGACAGTTTTCTGAAAGACCTTGTTTCTGTACCCCCCCCCCCCCCCCCCAGAAGCAAAGATTTGAGTTAAAATGTTCACTCTGTAATAATATATATTCAAAGATTTGAGGCACATTTTCACGATTTTTCAAAAATAGCAGACCTACAAGTTCAAAGCGCGGCACAGAGTGCCGCGCTATGAGCTTGTAGATCTGCTATTTTTCAATAGCTAAAGTATAACATAATGCTTTAAAACACCAAAATGGGTTAAGGTTGTAAGCCAAGTTTGCTCAATTTAAGGGTCTAACTAACAGCTTCTATGACGATTGTTGTATCGTATTTAGTTGTTCTTATGAGTGCCTCTAACAAGTTCTGTGTGATTCAGACTCGCAGTGTAGGAGTTATGACTTTTTCAAAGTTCCATTGTGTGTCCCATAAAGATAAGTGGTAGAGAGATTGAGCCAAATAACTTTCTAATGTCTGATGTCTGAACCATAGCATTTAAAATGGCTTTTCCATGGCACTATATAGAATGATTCTGAGGGGCACGGTGGCACAGTTGGTAGTGCTGTCGCCTCACAGCTAGAAGGTCCTGGGTTCCATTCCCGCTCGGGGCGCTGTGGGTGCTGGCGGCGTGTTTCCTCCTCCGCGTCATCAGTGCCCATACCCGAGGCGGGGTTGGCGAAAGGGCCTTTCTGTGCGGAGTTTGCATGTTCTCCCCGTGTCCCCAAGGGTAGGTACCCTCACAAAAACATGCTGTAATCCTGGTCAAACAAACTGCCTCCCCCTGGCCAGCCGGGGCGCCTGATGGAGGGGAAAGGAACTGGTTGGAATAACGTGTTCCTTCCACGCGCTACGTCCAACCAGAGAAACTCCCCCCTGTCATGTGTAAAGGAGCAACTTGGACACTCAGGCATGAAGGAAGCATGAGTTCAAGTCCGTTGCTCTCCCCATGTCCCCCATATATGGGGACTAGGTTGGCGGAGGGTGTGTAGAGAGCCCAGGATCACATTAGATAATTGACACAGGGGTGAAAAAATGGGTTACAAAATCGAGGGATAAAAATTTAACAGAATGATTCTGAGAACTTTTGGTAACCATACTGTACCTGTTGCATCTCCATTTGCGCATGGTTTGGCATAGGACAGTTTGAACCATGCCCATTATTCCTGGGTTTTCAGCTGGGTTTCCTAACCATGCTCAATGCACCAAAGCGTGGAAGGACTTAATGAAGTGAATCCGATCTTTTTGAAAATCACCCCCGATCGGCCCCGATTTCCGATCACGCGATCGGATCGGGACAACCAGTGGCGTGCACAGATAGACACTAGGGGGTTCTAGAGCATCTGCCGTTTTCCCCTCTGGACGGCAATGTGCCCTTTTGAAAAGAAAAAAAGTACAGTGTACAATTCTTGATAAAAAGCTTCTAATATATTATTTAGGCCCCAAAATATATAAATCTCACACTATTAAGGCAACCGTCCGGTTCCACGCGCTGCACAATGTGCCCTTTTTTCCCACTTGAGCACCTGCCCCTCTAAATGTCTGTGCAAGCCACTGGGGACAACACACAAATGATATGATCAGCAAATCTCATACGCCATCCAAATCAAAATCACTACCACGATGCAAAACAAAGCGTGAAAAAGTGATGATGTATTGCACAGGGCTAATTTTGGGCTTGTTTTATACAGTATGTATGTATTGCTATTATACTTTTTGTGCTGTAAATCACATTTTTGGTTGTAAATAGTCTGGTCATGGTATTGTCACTTGTCAGTTTGCTTGCCTGCGGTCAGTAACCACCTTTGAGGACCACAGTACAAATACATGTTTAACTTTTTCTGTGTTCTGAGCAAATGCATTTATCTTTTAAAGGGACAGTTTTTATGTCGCTTGATTCAGTATTTAGATATTTGATATTCATTTTAGCTGCCCCGCCCCCTTCCTATACAAACCCATTATAACTTCAAACTCCATTTTAACCATGATAGATTCATCGAAAACACCCAACGGTTTTTCTGTTGACTGATAATGTCCTAATACGTCAGGGGGCGGTGTTTTTTCATTTACTGTTTTCATTTCATTTTTTTTTATTATTTAGTCTCCTCCGTCGCGCTACGTGATCTGCCACATTTTCCAAAATAATTATTAAAAATAAATGAAAACGGTAAATGGAAAAAACACGGCCCCCTCACGTATTAGGACAGTATCAGTCACCATAAAAACGGTTGGGTGTGGCCTGGGCCGTGGCTCAGTGGTCCAGGCACCTTGGCTGGTAATCCAGTCTGGCAGTGTGCCGCGGGTTCGACTCCCGATCCCGACGGCCTTTACTGCATGTCTTCCCCACCATCTCTCTCCCCATTTCCTGTCAGCCTACTGTTTGTCCCTCCATAAAAAATATAAAATAAAGGCAAAAGCCACAAAAAAAAGTTACAATGGGTTTGTATACGGAAGGGGCGGGGCAGGTAAAATGAAATATCAAATATCTAAATACTGAATCAAGCAACTTAAGAACTGTCTGGGGTGTTTACATAAGCCTGAGTAGATGATTAAATGACCAAGAGTGTTTTTGAAAGTGAAATTTCCCTTTTAAGTATACATCCATCACTGAAAACAGTCAATCAATCAAGCCATATGTTTGCTGCAGGTGATGTGAAGTGTTTTGGAGAGGACTGCTACGCTCTGGCATTTGGAGTTCCTGCGGCTCTAATGATAGTGGCATTAGGTGAGTGGTTGGAATATTTAACCACATGCACCCTAGCATCTCAATTCTGGTCATGCCATAACACTGTAGGTCAAGGGTTCAGGGTTCTCAACGTTTTTGGCCGGGGACCCCTGGAAATGCTTTGGCAATGTCTCGGGACCCCCGCCCGCCCCCTCCCGACCCCCAATATAAATTGACTGCTACAATAACCTTAATGATGGAGACAATACACCATGAATAAATACTGAAACCATATATAATCATTAGGGTGTATGCATGTACTATATGTGTACTATATGTAAACTCTTCATTTCCATTTTACAGCCATTCAGTTGCAAAAAAAAGTTTTTTTTCTTTTTCTTTTTTTTAATTTTGGGACCCCCCAAAATAATTTGGCGACCCCCCCCCCCCCCCGAGGGGTCGCGACCCACGGGTTGAAAACCCCCTGCTGTAGGTGAACATTCGGCAAAAATAGCAGACCTACAAAAGTCACAACACGATTTCTAAAAAACAAAAACCGCACTGCGGGGTGACCCCCTTCAATGAAGAATACAGGATCTATGACATTTTTATGTGGTTAATAGGAATTGTCAAATGATGTTTGTAATGGCACAGTACAGTACACAAACAAAATTAATGTCTTTAATTAAAAATCCATGCAGAAAGGTCATGCTAGGTTAAGTGAGTGAATCAGTAACACATCCCCCTTCCATGAACTACTACTACGGCATCTCATTGGTCAGCATTTGTAGCCTATTAGCCGTGCAATCATCACTAACTGTTCACACCTGGACACTGTGTAAACATGGGTGTGTGTGGGAGGCCGGTCCACTAGTTGTTTTGACGGTTCTACGGTTCCTTCCTGTTGATCGAGGCCCACTCCACACATCTGTGATGACAGCCAGTGATCTCCTTTCTGCTGACTGCATCTGATCCTTTAGGATTCATGGCTGGCTGACTCCAGCAGGGCTTAACCCCCCTGCTATCAAAACAAACCATGTTTTTAAACTAGAAGGGCCAGGAGGATGACCCAACACACAGTGGTGGAAAAAGTACTCAATTGTTTTACTTAAGTAAAAGTACCAATACTGCAATTTAGAACTACTTCGTTACAAGTAAAAGTGCGGAATTGAAAATGCACTTGAGTAAAAGTACAAAAGTATCGGCATCAAAATGTACTTAAAGTACTAAAAGTAAAAGTACTCATATTGCAGAATGTCCCACTTCACAAGTTCAAAATGTGTACTAAATCTATTGAAAATAGCCGATCTACAAGCTCTACAAGCTCGTAGATCGGCTATTTTCAAATGGCCAAAATGTATAGGGTTTGAAGGGGTTAATGTATGTTTTCTAATCAAAATTAAAATCGCCAAAGTAACTAGTAACTAAAGTTTTCAAATAATTGTAGTGGAGTAAAAGTTAAAAAAAATGGCTCTGAGATGTAGTGGAGTAGAAGTGAAAGTGCTGGAAATTGGAAATACTCAAGTAAAGTACAAATACCTCAAAATTGTACTTAAGTACATTACTTAAGTAAAAGTACTTAGTTACTTTCCACCACTGCCCACACATGATGGCTGTCGACATGGCTTGAGGCAAATATAGCCTTAAAAACAACCTGAAACAGTAATTCAGGCAAAATGTAGTGGACGTAGAAATTTAAAAAATGTCTTCAAAATCCTGACAGTTTTCTGAAAAACCTTATGTTTCTGTATCAGTTGTGCTAAATATGTCATGCCAAGAACCCCAAAGATTATGTGTAATATGCCTCCGCCCCCCCCCCATCTGAAAATATGTTGTTCCAGGGACCTCCCCAGAATCAAAGATTTGAGTTAAAATGTTCACTCTGTAATAATATATTGAAAGATTTGCGGCACATTGTCACGACTTTTCAAAAATATCTAAAGTATAACATAATGCTTTAAAACACCAAAAGGGGTTCCCGCCCAAAATGAGTGAAACAACGTTAGAATCATGCTAGTGGGAAGTACTGTCTTATCATAAATCCATAGTGTTTGTGGGAGCACAGCCATGTGTGTGTGAGCAACAGTCAAACCATCTGCAACATCAATTGTTATGGTTATACTCCCCAAATGTCTGCTCTGCCTCTGACTGCTCATGCTTTCTGGTTGCAGTTGTGTTCATCTCTGGCAGCGGGATGTACAAAAAGAGTCCTCCTCAGGGAAACGTCATGCTGGACGTCTGCAAGTGTATCGGGGTGAGTCATCTCTCTCTCTCTCGCACGCAGTCACTGTATCGACTCCCCTGGCTGCAACTCTCTAAACAGGCCAAGTTTGGTATTCCTCAAGGTACCGTTATCTATCACTTTGATAGATGGAGGTGATCCACTGGAGACTGTGCAACGAATCACTCTGCTGTTAAGCCATTTAGGCCTGACGTCGAAATAAAAATAAATAAATAATAATAATATATATATTCAAAGATTTGTGCCGCATTTTTACGATTTTTCAAAAATAGCAGACCTACAAGTTCATAGCGTGCCACTCGGTGGCGCGCTATGAGCTTGTAGATCTGCTATTTTTCAATAGCTAAGGGGTTCCCGCCCAAAATAGGTTAAGCCATTTAGACCCGAGGACGATTCTACAAAATGTCTTCTGAATCCTGACAGTTTTCTGAAAAAAAACATGTTTCTATATCAGTGGTTTTCAAACTATTTCATGTCCCCCAGAATTATATGTAATTGGCCCTGGACTCCAATCTCAAAATATGTAGTTCCAGTCGACCCCCCTGCCCCAGAAGCAAGGATTTGAGTTAAAAGCGTTCACTGAGAAATAATATATATTCAAAGATTTGCACACATTTTCACGAGTTTTCAAAAAATAGCAGATCTACAAACTCGTAGCGCGGCACCAAGAGCTTGTAGATCTGCTATTTTTCCAATAGCTTTAAAACACCAAAAGAGGTTCCCGTCCAGAATGTGTTAAAGTACACGTACAATTTCATCCTAGTCTTCATCAGAGTCAGAGTGTATATTACTGTGAAAGAACGTATGAATTGGTTCTGTGAGCTTTAAATGCATTTATTTCTTTGTTTTGTGGTTTACACTACAGTTTGCCATTAGCAACCGCTGGAAGAAATCAAAGAATGACCCACAGAGAAAACACTGGCTCGACTGGGCTGAGGAGAAATACTCGGTAAGAAGGCGTCCACTGTCCTGTACTTGGAAGAAAAGGGCTTGTTGGTGTCATTTTGGTACTAATGACAATGGAATGTGTGTATATGAGTGTGGGTGATAATATGGTCAACAACAGTGATGGACAAAGTACTTGAGCCAAAGTATAGATCACTCCATATTACACAACTACTAAGTGAAGGTTGCTCAGTCAAATTTGTACTTGAGTTAAAGTACTTAAGTACTTAAAGTATCCAAAAGTACGGGCTTCTAAAATGTGTACTTTAAAAAAGAAAAAGTACAAATTACAAAGTAAAAAACAAAAAATGAATGATAGCGACAATAGCAGCTCTACACAAGCTCACAATGTGTCGCATCATGACCGCTATGCGCTCACGTTATGAACTTGTAGGTCGACTATTTGCACTATATTTGAAATCGGGCTTACGATAATGTGTTTTTCCTTTCCTAGAAATGCAGTGGAGTGGAGTTTTGCCTTTTGAAATGAAGTGGCGGGAAAGCATCCAAAAATAAAAACACTGCATCGTTAACACCCCTACAAAATAATGATTAAAAATAAATTACAAATGTACAGTACTCATTTACTTCATTACTGTCCACCATTGATGGTCAATATATAACGTACATAATGTTTATACTTTATAGTAACGTGTTGTGGTTATTATGTGTAATAATAAGTATAATAAGTCATAACCAATGCCGTCCAATGTTCTGTGTCTTAACAGAAGCGTCTGATCATGGAGATAAAGATGGTTCTGAGAGTACTGCTCCTCTACATCCCTCTGCCCATGTTCTGGGCTCTCTTTGATCAGCAGGTACACATCCCCCCGCCAGGATTCATGTATTTATTTAGATTCATGTATTTATTTATCGCGCATTGCCGATGGTTTTTCCCCTTTCAACCCTTATTTTGAAGAGGCAAATATCCATAACCGGATGTTACGATGACGTAATGGTGTGTGTGGTGTCTTGACCGGTTGTTGTTCTCTCGCTGGGTAGCCAGACTAAAGCTTATTTACGGTTTATACGGTTCTGGCGGGCTTCGTGTTAAGACTTGCTATTGCGAACAGCAACAGACAATATCAAACTACTTGTATAACGACGCACACTGCTGGTGTCGCTCGCCGTAAATAATCGATTTGCCGATCTGTTAAATCAACAAGCAACATCGTCGGACGTACAACAGAGCATACATGTAGCATTAGTAACTTGGATATTGGGTCCAGTTTTGTTGACTATAAGACTGAAACTAAAACACTAAAAGACTAAGATTTTGATATTTAGTCGACTAAGACTAGACTAAGACTTAAACAATGTCAGTAGTATAGAGGCCTTGAGTAATTCAGACTAGTATACAGTATTAAGTGTTACAATTAAGGGCTAGGATTCCTTCTGGAGTAGCTTATATACATGTCCTACCCCCCCCCAGGGAGTAGGTGGGTTTTAACAGCTGAGACAATGGGAAGACCCTTCCCTCAGACCACTTGTCACAGGTCAAATGAAAGTAAAGATAATAAAAGATAGTTAACAGCTTCTCATAGCTTAGTTTCCCATGAGTGAAATGATCTCCTTAAATGTATAACTCAGTGTATTCCACATTTCCTCGACAATTCTAAGTAGCTTTTCTTTGGATTGGCACCTAAAGAGAAACATCTGATTAGAGGCAACTCCAAGGTTCAAGGTTCACTTTATTTGTCATCTCCACATGTTTGCACGTATAAAAACGAAAGTCGTACTGAGGACCAGCAGTGTATATAAAACCTATCAATACAAGAAGAATACGCATAAAATCCTAAAGTGCAGTGCATTAAAACTGAGCTGCATTATTAAGAAAGACAAGTTTATTTATGATGTAATATAAGCCAGGCGGACGCAGGCCGCCGATTGGCTAGTTCCATATGGTCCATATGGCCTTGTGGGACACATTATTGCATTGCCTGGAGAGATGATTGCTCTGTGTATATCATGTCAAAATGGCATTGTCATTGCCTGATTTGCGCAAGAAATATGATTCTGGTGCACGATGGCACAGTCGGTAGTGCTGTAGCCTCACAGCTAGAAGGTCCTGGGTTTGATTCCCGCTGGGGGCGTGTTTCCCTCCTCCGCGTCAGTATCAGTGCCCATACCCGAGGCGGGGGTTGGCGAAAGGGCCTTTCTGTGTGGAGTTTGCATGTTACCCTCACATGTTCTCCCCGTGTCCCCTAGGCTAGGTACCCTCAGGTTCAGGTTCAGGTTCAGGTTCAGGTTTATTTGTCATATGTATAAATACAAGTATAAATACAATGAAAATCATTTTGCTCAGAGCATTCTCAATCTTATAACACAGGACATAGACAAACATCTATAGTGCAAAGAAAAATACAAAAACACAGACAAAGTGCAAGTGGGTGACAAAACAGTGCAATACAGTTAAAGGTCAGCTGTTCAGCAGCCTGACTGCCTGGGGGAAGAAACTGTTGCTGAGACGGGTGGTGCGAGATTTGATGCTCTGGTAGCGTTTTTTGGAAGGGAGTTGTTTGAACAGGGTATTTGCGGGATGGCTGGTGTCTTTGATGATGTTGTGGGCTTTTTTCATACAACGAGTGTTGTAGATGTTGTGGAGACTGGGTAGTTCTGTGTTACCGATGATTTTAGCTGCTGTTTTAACGGTCCTCTGCAACCTGTTGCGGTCCTGAGCGGTCGTGTTACCGTACCACACTGTGATACAGCCAGTTAAGACACTTTCAATTATACAGCGATAAAAGTTCACTAGTCCTTTTGTACTTAGGCCAAACTTTTTAAGGCGCCTCAGAAAGTACAGTCGCTGCTGCGCCTTCTTGAGGATGTACTCGGTGTTGAGTGACCATGTGAATGTGTCTGTGATGTGTATTCCCAGGAATTTAAAGTTATCAACTATGTCGACAGATGACCCTTTGATGGAAATGGGGGTGTGGATACCTTTGGACTTCCTGAAGTCTACAATGATTTCTTTGGTCTTATTGGTGTTAAGTGAGAGGTTGTTGTTATCGCACCATAGAGTTAGATCTTCTATCTCCCTCCTATAGGCCCTCTCATCACCGTTGGTTATTAAACCGATCACTGTGGTATCATCCGCAAATTTAATTACGCTGTTATTCCCACATCTGGCGACACAATCAAACGTAAACAAACTGTACAACAGAGGACTGAGGCAGCAGCCTTGGGGCGCACCGGTTCTGGTGAGAACTGTGGATGAGCATCTCTCTCCTATGCGTACACACTGGGGCCTGCCTGTCAGAAAATCAAATAGCCAATTACAGATGGAGCTGCCCACACCAAGGCCACTGAGTTTCAACACTAATTTAGATGGTACAATAGTGTTGAATGCGGAACTGTAATCTATGAACAGTAGTCTGACATAAGAGTTTTTATTTTCAAGGTGTACCAGGGCAGTGTGTAAAGCAAGAGAGATCGCGTCGTCCACAGATCTATTTGAACAGTAAGCAAACTGTAATGGATCAATGTTAGCAGGGATGATGCTCTTGATATAAAAAATAACCAATTTCTCCAGGCATTTCATGAGAACAGAAGTCAAAGCAACAGGTCGATAATCGTTGAGACAGGTAACAGGTTTTTTCTTGGCAATGGGCACAATTATTGTTTTTTTAAAACATAATGGCACCACACACAATGACAGGGACAGGTTAAATATGTCTGTATAGACCCATGACAGCTGGTTATAGCATGTCTTAAGGACACGAGAGGCTATTCCATCTGGTCCTGCGGCTTTATGAGCATTAACTTTTTTAAATGCTTTACTCACAGTCCTCTGCGTCACCTGTAGGTCCACCACCTCAGGTGAGCTCTGCGCCGTTGTAACTGGGTCCGTGTTGTGAGCCTCGAAGCGGGCAAAAAAGTTATTCAGCTCGTCCGGTAAAGACGCGGAGGTGTCCGTGATTGTACCTGACTTGGGTTTATAGCCCGTAACTGCCTGCAGTCCGCTCCACATTCGCCGCGAGTCACAGCCGCTGTAGTTGTATTCCAGTTTGTCCCTGTACTGTCCCTTTGCAGCTTTGATAGCTTTTCTCAGATCGTACCTGGATCGTTTGTAGCGTTCCACGTCCCCGGATTTGAAGGCGATGGTGCGCTCCCTCAGTTTAATGCGTATATCGTTGTTAATCCATGGCTTCTGGTTGGGATAGGAGCGAACGGAACGTACCGGAATGCAGTTATCCACACAGAACTTGACGTAGCCGGTGACAGTATCAGCATATTCATCCAGACTCGTGGCAGAGTCCTTGAAAATGGTCCAATCTGTCGCGTCAAGGCAGCCCTGGAGTTTGGTAACGTGTTCTGTGGACCAGCACTGTACCGATCTCACTGTGGGCTGCTCACACTTCACTTTCTGCTTAAAGGCAGGGAGTAGAAGCACGGCCAGGTGGTCGGATTTCCCAAAGTGAGGGCGCGGTAGCGCTCTGTAAGCAGCCTTGATAGTGGAGTAACAATGATCGAGAGTCTTATTCCCTCTAGTTGGGCATTTGACATGTTGGTAATACTTTGGTAGCACAGTTTTCATATTACAGTGGTTAAAGTCCCCCGCCACAATTGATATGGCCTCCGGGTGCATGGTCTCCTGTTTGCTAATAACGCCATACAGCTCATCCAACGCCTCGGCTGCCTTGACTTCTGGCGGAATGTAAACAGCCGTTAGCAATACACAGGGGAACTCCCTGGGGAGATAGAATGGTCTGCACCTTAATGTGAGATGTTCTAGCACTGGCGAGCAGTACTGTGAGGTAATAACCACGTCGGTGCACCAAGTGTCATTTATGAGAAAACAGACACCACCTCCCTTTGACTTGCCCGTGACCGTCCTGGAACGGTCTGTGCGGAACACAGAAAACCCCTCCGGTTGTATCGCCCTGTCGGGTGTGTTTGGGCTCAACCACGACTCTGTGAAGCAGAACACACAGCAGTTCTTTATGTCCCGTTGTGAACGTAAGCGGCTGTGGAGGTCATCCAGCTTGTTCTCGTCGAGAGACTGAACGTTAGCGAGCAACAAACTGGGGATCGGGGGTCTGGTAGGTCGTCCTCGTAACCTCACTAGGACGCCTCCTCGCTTCCCCCGTCTGTGTTTGTTGCTGCTCCGTGGCGGAGTATCCGCGTTGTTGTTGTAAAGTTCTCTCGGTAAATACCGCGGCTTCCAATCGCTGGGAACATCAATTCTTATGTCCAGTAGTGTCTTGCGGTCATACACAACAGTGCACGACGTACTTTGTGTAAAGACAGAGACATATAACATGAAAACAAACAGTAAGACGAGAGCTGCTCTGAGCGTGTCGCCATAGTACGGCGCCATCGTGCTGTCAGCTGTCAACGTGTCAACCTCTCATCGACAAGCTGACTCCTCACATGTTCTCCCCTGTGTCCCCTAGGGTAGGTACCCTCACATGTTCTCCCCTAGGCTAGGTACCCTCACATGTTCTCCCCGTGTCCCCTAGGGTAGGTACCATCACATGTTCTCCCCGTGTCCCCTAGGCTAGGTACCCTCACATGTTCTCCCCGTGTCCCCTAGGGTAGGTACCATCACATGTTCTCCCCGTGTCCCCTAGGCTAGGTACCCTCACATGTTCTCCCCTGTGTCCCCTAGGGTAGGTACCCCCACATGTTCTCCCCGTGTCCCCTAGGGTAGGTACCCTCACATGTTCTCCCCGTGTCCCCTAGGGTAGGTACCCTCACATGTTCTCCCCGTGTCCCCTAGGCTAGGTACCCTCACATGTTCTCCCCGTGTCCCCTAGGGTAGGTACCCTCACATGTTCTCCCCGTGTCCCCTAGGGTAGGTACCCTCACATGTTCTCCCCGTGTCCCCTAGGGTAGGTACCCTCACATGTTCTCCCCGTGTCCCCTAGGGTAGGTACCCTCACATGTTCTCCCCGTGTCCCCTAGGGTAGGTACCCTCACAAAAAACATGCAGTAATCCTGGTCTATAAACTACCTCCCCCCTGGCCAGCCGGGGCGCCTGATGGAGGGGAAAGGAACTGGTCAGAATAATGTGTTCCTTCCACGCGCTAGGTCCGGCTGCGGAAACTCTCCCCTGTCAGGTGAAAAGAAGCAGCTTGGACTCCTCATGCATAGAATGAAGCATGAGGTCAGTCCGCTGACACCGTCACACCGTGACCTAGTAGTAGGCCTACTACAGGAGAAGCTTGTATTTATTCAGCTGAAGACCGTTTTGTGAATTCCAGTAGTTAATGTCAGTACAATTACCAAGTTTAATTATAAGACCAAAGGCCCAGATAACGTATTCCTGAGTCCCAGCTAAAGGAGCTCTAAATGGTAGCTCATTAACCACTTTTGGCCTGTGGTGTCCCTGTGGTGTGCATGTCATTACAAGCGAAAATTAAAGTATTAAAATGCTCAGAAATAGCATAGATATAACAGATGAATAATGTCGCATTGTGACACGGTGTGAACTTCTAGATTGGCTATTTTTGCGCAACACCGTCTTAGGTTCAACCAGTATAGAAAACAGTAAATATGCTAATAATAGCAGTCATTCTTTTGTCACAGGGCTCCCGTTGGACACTCCAAGCTACCAGGATGAACATGGCTTTTGTAAGCTTTGTTTTTCATATTTCTTGTCCTGTACTGTACGCTATGCTAATCTGTACAATTGTTACTTACACAAATGTGATTCAAAATGTTTTTTTTGTTGTTGTGTATTTTATTGTGTATTCATATCAGTTTGTATCACTGATTATACTTATCTCCTTATCTTATCATTCTATGTACCGGTATAATTATGGCCTTGATAAGCTTTTGTTGATGCCAAAACCTCAAATGTGTCTGAAATCCGAGTCAAACTTTGTCTTTTTTCTTCGACAGGGAGACTCTTTCATATTGAAGCCTGACCAAATGCAGGTGCAGTATTTTTTTTTACCACACTATAGCTGCTTTTCAGAATGTGTGTAGGGTTCAAAGGCACACACACACACACACACACACACACACACACACACACACACACACACACACACACACACACACACACACACACACACACACACACTGGTAAAGCTCAGGTGAATCATCTTTTTATAAGTACCGTATTGACTAATGTTTGACATCATGTGTGGTGTGTGAACTGTCCACTCTGCAATCTCTTCCACCGGTGAGAGAGACACCGTGCTTACGGATGTGTCTGTGTAATCATCTCTTACGAATGTGCAGAGCTACAATCTTTATTATGATTTTACGATTTAATTTTGTGTGTGGACATTTTATAGAGTTGTTTTCCTCCCTCCCTCCCCTTCTGGTCTCTCTCTCTCTTAGATGCTCAACGCTCTGCTCATTCTGCTGTTTGTGCCCATCTTTGATATGCTCGTCTACCCCCTCGTGGGCCTCTGTAGGATCAACCTCACGTGAGTCGGTTATATAGCGCCGTTTCACTTACCGTTCTCAACTTTTATGGCCAAATGTACATTTAATTTAACTAGGCCTCTTTTACTGGGTGTAACACGCCGCTCGTGAACACACCTTAACCGCTTAACCCATTTTGGTCTGTCGATAAAAAAAAGGCTTCTAAATCCTAATAGTTTTCTGAAAAACCCATGTTTTTATGTCAGTTGTGCTCAACCTTTTTCATGTCACGGACGCCCAGAATTGTCTCTATTGGGCCACGGACCCCCATCTCAAAATATGTTGTTCCAGGGACCCCCCCCCCCCAGAAGCAAATATTTTAGTTAAAAATGTTCGCTCTGAAATATATATTCAAAGATTTGCACCACATTTTCACAACTTTTCAAAAATAGCAGACCGAGTGGCGCGCTATGAGCTTGTAGGTAGCTTGTAAGTATAACATGATGCTTAGTTAAAACACCAAAAGGGGTTCCCGTCCAGAATGGGTTAACCGCTAAGTGAGCACTAGCATACACGGAAACCAGTTACTACACTTTGAGCATCTGTCCTTGGTCGAAGGGAGCACTTCACCCATTTCCAACCTTATCTTTATTTGTCCTCCTCGCCCGTGCGCGTTATAAGATTCAGACACCATTTCTGTCCAATTCGCTCCCGTGTCTCAGAGGTGGGCTGTGGACACATGTTCAGAAACCTTAGTCCCTGCAGTGTTGATTTCGTCGACTAAAGCTAAGACGAAAAATTTTCGTCTACGTCGCTTTTTTTCACTGACGAAAACTAAATGGAAACTAAATGAAAACTAAGCTATGATGAGTAAGACTAAATATATGGACAATTTCGTCAACAAATAAAAAGTAGACTAAAATGTTAGGAAGGGACGGGACTAGTGGACAAGAGATCCAGTATAAGTCATTTTACACTTTGTTGCATGCTGAAAATAGCCGATCTACAAGCTCACAACGCGTCGCAGCGCGACGCGTTGGTGGTTTGTAGATCGGCTATTTTCAGCAAGTGTAAAATCGCCATTACGACGGCATCAAGGCCCGCCAAAATACATTTTAGTTGACTAAATCAACTGTAGATTTAGTCGACTAAAACTAGACTAACACTAAAACATTCCGGGTGACTAAAATGTGACTAAAAGTAAGTAAACTAAACTATTCAAGAGACTACGACTAAAACTAAAATAGAAATTTGCTGCCAAAACAACACTGGCTTACTCCGCAATGACATCGTCGGCGGGGATTCCAAGCTATGGGATGATAGTACAGCCTTACTTATACAGCCTTTCTTTCTCTTTCTGAAAAGTTAACACGCTGAAATAGAAGCTTTTGCATTGGTGTATTAAAGCATTATGTTATGCTTTAGCTATTGAAAAATAGCAGATCTACAAGCTCATAGCGCGGCACCGAGTGCCGCGATACGAGCTTGTAGATCTGCTATTTTTGAAAAATCGTGAAAATGTGGCGCAAAATATATTCTTTCAGAGCGAACGTTTTTAACTCAAATCTTTGCTTCTGGGGGAGTCCCTGGAACAACATATTTTGAGATGGGGTCGGCGACCAAATACATATAATTCTAGGGGTCCTTGACATGAAATAGTTTGAGAACCACTGACATAGAAACATAGGGTTTTTCAGAAAACTGTCAGGATTTAGAAGACATTTGTAGAATCGTCCTCAGGTCTAAATGGGTTAAGGCTTTGAAATCTTGTTTGAAACCAGCAAGTACTGTAGAAAGTAAGGACTATAGGGATGGAGCTCGATAACCGATACCTGAAAAAAATCAGATAACAAGCTTATGGAGTATCCGTTATCAATAAGCTTTGGGCTTATCAAGCCTGTTATCGAGCATAGCGGCCCATGACGTCATGTTTAAACAATCAAGACAAGAGGCGATCAAGAAATAAATGTAATCATCCATGCTGGCACAAACATGTCGGTCTAAAAGTGTATTGATACCTGCCAACCAGGGCTGTCTGGGTAAACAACATTACGCTTTTAAAGTGACGGTACACACATTAACCAGTTAACAGTTTCTTTAATATTATGTTATTGGTAAAAAAGTCATTTGCCTTCTATCTGTTAGAAAAGTACTGTATTTGAAGGCCCTAGTAAAAGATACTGGTTCTGTTTTTCCACAAAATAGTAGAAAATGCTCGATAGTGGGCTCGATGAGAACCCGGATCGATAAGGTGCTTGTTATCAATAAAAGTTAACGAGCTCCATACCTAGTAAGGACCCGTTATATGAGGCTGAATGAGTGGAGTGCTTCTTTACATACGTACTCCCAAGCACATTTGGTCAATTCACCCTTTGTTGGTTGTGCCCCTCTTCGCACCCATTGGTTGCCGTTACGTGTTTGGACAAATATCCTTTCTCTCCATCCACTATCATTGAAATAACATGTTTTTCAGTTGCTTCGTATTGATATTCTGTGCATGCGATTCTTGTTTTAAACTTGGTGTCAGTAAAAAGGAACATCACAGGTGACTGGGCATATCATGTTTGTTTTGAGGTTTTTTTCTTCCAAAAATTATGTTTTACGTTGCTGGGGGAGCCATTAAAGCTTTATTATCAATGGAAATACATGTTCTATGTATTTCCGTAGCCCCTACACGTTATTGTTAGTTTGTCACAACTTATTTTCATGCAAATGGTACTGTGAGTAAACACACACGCGCACACACAGGCACGCACACACGCCGTTTATACATGTAGCTCTTAAGTCATAAAGGACACATTTGCAACAGATGTTATTGCTCTCAACCTAGTCCTCTTATCAGGCAATGCGAAGGAAATCACTGTTGAGAATGAGGACGATGTGACATCATAAATGTGGAAAACACCTACAGTATCTGATCCATGGTGACAAGACATCACACCACATTCAGAGCAGATGCTAATTTAACCCATTCTGGGCGGGAACCTCTTTTGGTGTTTTAAACATTATGTTATAATTTAGCTATTGAAAAATAGCAGATCTACAAGCTCTACAAGAACTTGTAGGTCTGCTATTTTTGAAAAATCGTTAAAATGTGTCTCAAATCTTTCAGAAAATTGTCTTGATTTTATTTTATTTTTTTCGACGTCAGGCCTGAATGGGTTAAGATTATACAGTGTCGACCCCTGTTGATATTGTGTGTGCATACATGTGCGTGAGTGCCTTGCATTGGCTCACTATTCCCTATTCCCTATTATTTAGACCCCTAAAGAAGATGGCTGGTGGTATGATATTTGCGGCGTTGGCCTTTGGAGCAGCTTCCTTGGTGGAGTGGACGGTTGTGGTATGTATGAGCGATCGATGAAAATATGTGACTCTGTGTATTATAAGTACAGTATACACTTATCACATACAGTACCAAGCCTTTCATTGCACTGGGTGAGGGGAAAGCAACGAGAGTGGCAACTGATATCAGATTACTGTTCTTAAAGGGGCATTCCACTCAATTTCAACATTTTACTATGTCATTAATATACCTTAGAGCTGTTGTGTGGACATAATAAAAAAGTCCCCCCATTCTGTGTTTCCTAGAACTGTAAGTATGAAAAAAATCTGAAAAAAATCATTAACATGGTGAAACACATCTTGATGATGTCATCAAGATGTGTTTCACCATGTTAATGATTTTTTTCAGATCTCCAGTTCTAGGAAACACAGAATGGGGGGACTTTTTTTATTATGTCCACACAACAGCTCTAAGGTATATTAATGACATAATAAAATGTTGAAAATGAGTGGAATGCCCCTTTAACCCTAGGGGCCCTATTTTGCGTGTCTTAAGTACCAGGTCTTATGACTTAAAGGAGAACTTTAGTTTGGCCACAAAAGATTACGGGATCTACTGAATGTGTCAAACTGACATATTGAGCCTATGACACACAGTGTGGCTTCCCCCCCAGTAGGCTACTTTTCACCTACCATCTACCATTCAGTAGATCCTGTGATCTTTTGTGGCCAGATGTAATTTCCTGGGGTCTAGTAGGACTATAGTAAATAATACAAAAATAAATCGCTATAAAATTTTGTAAAAAAGAAATACATATTTAGCCCCATGCTCGAATAGGGATTTTAGCTGTCAAAAACATCTAAAATCCCTAAAACGAAAGAAAGCAGCAAATTAAGAAAATAAATCAACACTCATCTTTTACTTTCTCTAATAACAACCTAAAACATGAACCTTGGTTGGAAAAAAAAATAAAGTTGTCCTTTAACTTAAAGAGATTGTGACATAATTTTTGTAATTTTTCTTATTTATTTATTTTTGTTTTCTGAGCTCAATTGCACCCAAAAACCTGATGCTCTGATTTTCCTGTGGAGTGTGATGTAAGAGCCAGCAAATCCCATATCGTATATCATATAGTTTTTCATTGCAGCTCAAAAGCTGAAAAATAAACGAAAAATAAATGAAAATTAATGTCCTGAAACCGTTAAGACATGGAGGCATGGCCAATGCTATTTGGCTGCATTGATTGGCATAAGTCATGGTACTTAACTGTTTTGGGGGTGAACTACTCCTTTGCCACTTAACGGGAGCTGACAACCTTACCTTGGGCCCAGCTGCGTGGATACCGAGGCGAGTCCTGCTGTCTGCAGCTGCCGCGAGCATGAGGGGGATCGAGGTCACAGATGTGTCACTCTGTGAGAGTACAAGTAGGATCATAATAAACCTCGAATCCTCTGAAGCAGAGGCGTATCTACAATAAGGCGAGGACAGGCCTGTCCAAATCCATTTTCTGCCTGGCCAAAATCCATACACTATAGGACAAAAACAAGACCTGAGAACTATTAGTGGACAGCGGCGCGTATAGAGCGCGACCCTCAATCACCCATTGGAATGTAAATACATGCCTTTCAGCCTTTGTATCCTACTGTCTGGCAGGTATATCTCTTTGTATCCTACTGTCTGGTAGGTATATCTCTTTGTATCCTACTGTCTGGCAGGTATATCTCTTTGTATCCTACTGTCTGGCAGGTATATCTCTTTGTATCCTACTGTCTGGCAGGTATATCTCTTTGAAAACCTTTAGTGCTACTGATTGTACGCGGGGGGGGGGGGGGGGGCAATTAACACATCATGCCTGCCCAAAATGTAATTCTTGCCTGCCCAAAATGTAATTCTTGCCTGCCCAAAATGTAATTCCTAGAAACGCCACTGCTCTGAAGTTGTCGAGTAATGCGACCATTTAAATGACAGTAAAACTGTAACGGAATTACCAAGTTGGGAAAAATGAACTAGTTCCATAGTTACCGCAAAAAATGGAATAAAAAAAATCTTTCAATGCATGTTCAAAGGTTTGGGGAAAAGATGGGGATCACAATGCAGATTTTTGAAGAGCAAAATGGGGCTTAAAGATGGAGTGCTGTAATTTTTGTACTCTGTTTTTTATATGTCTATGGAGTTAACATTACTCTAATGACCCCCAGGTGTGGTTATAATATTCAAATAATGTCTTCCCTGTGTATTTTTGGTTTCTCCCTATAAGCTGAAAGCCTTTGAGTCAAAAGGCCCAATCGCAATAACACCATTTTAGTGACACCATAACCCTAACCCCTCTCACATTATCATACAACAACAGCTGTGGGCAAGGCTTAAGTTCAGGTGGCTTACTAAGGTGAAAACCAGGTATACTTAACTCTTTGAGAGTTTCATGGATTTCTATATAGTTTTTAGACTTCTCTATGGCAGAATGGCGTTTTTGAATGATTTATTGAAAATTCTCTGTTGTGAATGTGTGACAACGAAAGACCTTCAGAGAAAGCTTGGCTTGTCTGCTTCCAGGAAAAAAATGAACTGAGTTGATAAAATGTTTAGTTGTGGTGTTGGAAGCCATTTAAAAGAGCCTGCATTTACACTGGGTAGTGTTTCTAGGACAACAAAAAAAGTTATGACCGGTTGAAGTTTTATTTTCTAAATAACTTTTTTTCTGCTGGGCGTACATAGCCATGCAATATCTCATTTTAAAGGGTGAGTTGTCTAGTTCAATTAAATTAAATAAAAAGTTTCTCACATGTACCACTGTAGATATTTTGCCATCTATAAATAGCATGGTCAGTCATGATCAATCTGACCTATCCAGCTAAAAGTCCCCCTAGCTCTGAAATGGAACATCATATAAACTCAATTCTTTTTTGGGGTAAAATTAGACATTCTAACGCACATTTTGATATATACCATGTTTACATAGTCTTACCAGTACCGTGTCTATTCATGCATGTATCTCAAAAACCTGTTGTGAAGAAACAGTTTTGATAAAAAACTCATCCAAGGACATTGTTTTGATATGACTTTGTGCCCATGATATGTATCAAAATATAGACTTGAATGTATACTGTATTATAACAAAAAAATTGGGTTCTTACCATCTACCGTTACAGAGTAAATCACAGTTGAAACTCGCTTAGTCAAACCATAAACCTCAGACTAGTGAACAAAATAGCCATGACAGGTCTAACTCATTGTAAAAGCTTGTCTTTTATTTTTTATGACTACTAACATAATACAATTATAATAAATATTACAGAAAATAAATAGGCCTACATACAAAACAGTTGTCCCCAAAATCCCCAGTGTCCCCAAACCACTGCATTCCAGTTGTTCTTGACGGTGTGTGTGTGTGTAGGCTAAATTTAAAAAAAAACAACAACTGAAATGAATGAATGCATCCGGTTCAGTGTCGGAGAACTCCATCGCAGTCTTGACTCTTCGTCTTCATCATCATCATCATCATCATCATCATCCTCCTCCTCCGATGCCAGTTCTAAATATATAAAAATAAACATTTAGCTGTAGTCAGCCCGGCCAATAGCCAGTTGGGGGGGGGGGGGGGGACGTAGGCTATCTGACATCATCGTCATCATCATCATCACACGGAGACACACTAAACAATGTACAATCATGATTGTATACAATATACAATGAATGCAATTATCATGCAAGCTCAGACGTCAATGAAACGTCATACAGATCTTATATAATACGCTACTGTTAGCTTCACTCCCCGTCCCCCCTCCGATCCTTGTAGCAACGTCATCATAACCACGCGTTGCTTCAGTAAACGATGCATGTTTGTTCTCCGTCTTTGTAGACAGTAAATAAAAGGAGCGAACATTACTCTAAAGATCAGATCGCCTATAAGGCACGCTACAATATAAAATACTTGTACTGCCATGCGTGCATGCCTGCTACGATACATTTGTACTGCACCAACCAACCGATCGACACCAACCCCCCCCTCCAGCCCTTAGCCAGCACCAATGCACCGACCAACACCATTAGCCAGCACCTTCGGTGCTGGCTAATGGCTGGGGGCCATCGTGGTGAGTCATTCTGGCGTCATGATCTGACTAGTAGTAGTAATTATCCAAGCATCTATTTGTAGCGATCATCTTATGATTTCTGATCACTATAGAAGGGCATTTTCTACAATAAGATTACCTCAAAACATTCCGGGTTGATCGTCTTCTTCAATGGTTTCCCGGTATAGCTCATCGGACGACGATGGGGAGACAATGAAAAAAGGAGGGAGGGAGCAGCGAGTCTCGCTGTAAGCACTGGACCAGGGCTACTCCGCCTGGAGAAGGCGACTGGGACGCGTATGGATCAATACTACTACCACAAAACTCGCTCAAATAAATAGTACTGCTTTCAACTTTTTCTGCTAGAAAATCGCTCGGGCGAGACGGCAAACAGGCAAAACAATGAAAACTATGAAGACTCCCTCTGCCCCCACTGTTTACAGGGGGTGGGACCAGCTTCCAATGGCAACACGTACACGTGTGTCACGTGACACGGGTTTTCTGGGTAATGTAGTTGGAATATAAGCTCAGGAATTTAAACAGCGCTTCGGAGCATATTAATATGTTTAGATTCATCAAAAACTGTGAAGACGCCAATTGGCGTCATTGATCATTTACGGAATTCTGATGAAGACGCCAATTGGCGTCTTTCATCTTCTAAGGGTTAATGAACCGGTGGGTGTGGCCACATAAAAACATAATTTTAACACTGTCTGTACACTTTTTTTTTAAAGAAATCTTCCTCCTAGTATAATCATAATACCTGATGATCATGTTTTAGGGGGGAAAAAAATCACGGCACTCCATCTTTAAAGTGGTAAATAAAAAGTATCTGATAAACTAATTGAATTCCCTCACTCACACTGTTGCAACATGCATACAACATTTGTCTTGTGTCTTGTCCGTGTTTAATGGCCGCCCAATGCATTTCCAATGGAATCACATGGTTTGACAAAACATTTTTGTTTGATGCGGGAGATGTTTTGTCAAACCATGTGACTTCCATTGGAAATGCATTGGGGGCGGCCATTAAACACGGACAAGACACAAGACCAATGTTGTATGCATGTTGCAACAGTGTGAGTGAGGCCATACTGAATGAATCTAAATGTACAAACACACCGACACACGTGCATGCACACAATCACAAACAGCTTATCCAGTGCTCTCCTCCATTCCTGTCTTCCAGCAAACAGTGGTGGAGCCTGCGCCTCCGGGGGACTGTCTGCTCCAGGTCTATAACCTAGCAGGGAGGGATGTCTCTCTAAAGATCACAGACTACCCCAGTGACCTGTTTGCACAGCCAATCAAATACCTTGAGGTAAATATGGAGGACGGAAAAACTAGTTCTTTGTCGTTTTGCACTATATATAGAGCGTCGCAGTCCCGCCCCCTCGAGAGAGACCCGGAAAATAATTCCCCCGTTAATTTTCCTCATAGACTTTTCAAAAAGTATTTATTTAAAGAGACGTTTGCGCCGCGGACAAAGCCAGCTCGAGTTGTGACAAAGCATGACAATAAACACAATGTTTTGGGCCGATCAAATAATTAGAAAGTAGAAAAAGTTGTTTTTCTTCTTTGTAATTATTTGTTTGGTCCAAAATATTGTGTTTGTTGTCATGATTTGTCACGACTCGAGTTGGCTTCGTACGACGCTTAAAAGGTCTTTAAATAAATACTTTTTGAAATGTCTATGGGAAAAAATGCATTGGGATTCATTTTCTGGGCCTGGCGTCGTCATGAAAGGGGGCGGGACTGCGACGCTCTATGGGCTAAGATTAGTGCTTTTGTGCACTTTCTATGCATCCCATGTGTATACACATCCCACTGTTTCTCAACCGTTGACTACTACTGGTAAAATGTCCTAATAATAATGACTCAACCAGACAATCCGGTGCACTTCCCCCTTCTTGAGATTCTAACTCCCTTTTTCTGTTGAATTTCTTGAACTCCCAACTTGTCAGTAAAAATGACTACATGGATGGAATTCATCATAGGTCACCAGGTCATTCTGTTCACTGTTTCTCGACTAGTGGAAAGAAACATTTAAAACTAGAAAAAGTGCCCTTCTGGGCACAGGTCTCCACCAGGAGGATAGGACTGTGTGTGATGTTTGGCAAAATGTTTAGGAGTAATATAAACATGTTTTTTTGTTTGTTTGTTTTTTGCAACAATTGTCTTCATTTTGTTGAGGAAATGCAGAGCCAGATCACTCATAGCATCTCTGAGGATAGAATTCTGGATGAGCAGGACATGTGCAGCATTTTGAACGAAACAGGCCACTCCTGAAAACTTTGGAAGGCAATGTTAGCCAATCAGTGTAGAATCTGAGAAATCCAACAGACTCGTCTTGATCACATGACTACAGAGATTGTGTGTATTGATTGGCGTGAGATTTGGATGAAATCTGTGCAACTAACATAAGCAATGTGTTTAGCAGAAATCGGCCTCATGGTGGCGCTATAACTGGCAGATGTGGAGGGATGCAGGGAAAATGTTTTTCCATGGCCTCTAGGGAGTGCGCATACATAAGTTGTATACAGATTGATGCAGTTATAGCTAAAAACAGGAATTGGCCTGTTATAGCGCCACCATGAGGCTGATTTGGAAAATAATGAGTGGCATGTCGTCCTCGGCCTAGTGGAAATGTGCGTGTATAATTTCACGGAAATTGCACACTGTTTTTGTGATTTGTGGCATTTTGTTCGAAACGGACCATTCATGTGAGCTTTGGAAGCCAATATTAGCCAATCAGGATGGAAGATGGGAAATGGTGCAAATCCGTGTTGATCACATGACTATGTAGATAGTGTATACCGAATTGTGTGATGTATGGATAAAATGTGTACGGGTAATCTACAGAAATGTGTTTTGCCTAAATCGGCCTCATGGTGGCGCTATAACAGGCCGTTGAGGAATATTTGGGGCAGAGGTTCATCGTTGGCATCCATGGAGTGTGTGTGCACAGTTTGGCATGGATCGGGCCAACGGTACCGGAGATTAGCTGATAACGGACGGACGGAAGGACGGACGGACGGGCGGAAGGAAGGAAGGACACACACACACACGGACGGAGTGCAAAACATACTCTCTCCCCATGCCTTCGGCCTGGTGGAGACAACAAATCAACAAATTACTAAATGCATGGTCAGGGACCACAAGTCACCACATGCAATACCTCCACGGACCACCAGTGGTCCACCGGACCACCTGTTGAAAACCCATGTGTAGCTGATCATTAAACCCATTTTGGGGCGGGAACCCCTTTTGGTGTTTTAACTAAGCATTATGTAATACTTTAGCTATTGAAAAATAGCAGATCTACAAGCTCATAGCGAGCTTGTAGGTCTGCTATTTTAGAAAAATCGTAAAAATGCGGCACAAATCTTTGAATATATATTCTTTCAGAGCCAACGTTTTTTTTTATTTCGACGTCAGGCCTAAATGGTTTAACCGTGGCCTCTCTTGTGTCCCGTCAGGACCCTCCTGAATATGTAAGGCTTCAATTAGGGCAACCCTCCAAGGTGGTGAACATGGATATGATCTTCGGTGCAGGCGTCGGCGAAACGTCCGAGTGCACTCAGACCTTCACGTGGCAGGAAGCCCACACTCTCATCTTATTTCCTGAAGGCACCGGAATCGCGTGTAAACTTGTGAGTTTATCTTTCCTATATGTACAGAGTCACATTTATTTATCTGGGGTTTAAAACTCGCTTGAAGATTGATAATTCGACACACTGAATACACACACTGAATACACACACTGAATACACACACTGAATACACACACTGAATACACCCATCACACCCATCACACCCATCCTCCGCTCACTCCACTGGCTCCCCATCTCATTCCGGACTGAATATAAGATTTCCCTGCTAACCCACCAGTGCATCCACGGTAATGCCCCCCCCTTACCTCAAGGAACTTGTCACAGTTCAATCCTCTACCCGCTCCCTCCGCTCCTCAAACACCAACCTCCTCAAACCCATAAAGACAAACCTACGCACCATGGGTGACCGGGCCTTCTGCTCGGTCGCCCCCAAACTGTGGAACGCTCTCCCCGCCCACCTGAGAGCCCCACAGTCGGTTGACACTTTTAAGAGAGGATTAAAAACTTTCCTTTTTACCAAAGCATTTTATAGCCTTGCCCTTATGTTTTAAATGTTCCTTATGTTTTAAATGTTCCTGTTTTATTAGATGTTTTTAATGGTGTGTTGTTTCTTCTGCTTTTATTTTGCTGTAGCACTTTGAGATTCCATGGAATGTAAAGTGCGTTATAAATAAAATCCATTATTATTATTATTATTACACACCAACAGTTTTTCTTTTGTCAATGTCGAGTCATCGTTGCATTTATATTGGCGTCGCTGTTCTTGTTTTTTTATCGACAATGCAGGTGACAGACGTTACAATGAAAAGTTCCAATGGCGACCCACATTTGAGGTACAGTATAATCTGGGACGTGCAGAGAGTGTTAGAGAGACAGGGGCTGAAAAAAGGGCACTTTTGGACAAAAATAGCAGATCTGCAAGCTCTCAACGCGTCGCAGTGCGACGCGTTGAGAGCTTGTAGATCAGCTATTTTCGGGGTGCAACCCAGCAGTCTTTAGCTACTGGGGATGCGGTGTAACGACATGGATTTCTAAATACATTTGTTCAACGCAAAATGCTGTGTTCAAGTTCAAGTTCAGGAGACTTCGGAGAGAAAAAAAGCAATTCTCCTGAATGCTGCCTTCCTTCCGGCATGGCATGGAAAGGAGTGGCATTTGCATTTCTTTCACCATGTAGTAAATTATGCTGCATTCGTGGTCTGGAAAGGGCAGTTGTTTTACAGACTGGGTAAAAGGGCAGGGGCTGAAGCCCCCTTTGATGTCTATGTGTGCACGTGACCCTGAATGTGATATTTAGGAGCTTGAGAGTTAAGAGCAGGATCTTCTTGAATGACGCATATAGAGCGTCGCAGTCCCGCCCCCTTTCATGACGAGGCCAGGCCCAGGAAATAATTCCCAATGCATTTTTCCCCATAGATATTTCAAAAAGTATTTATTTAAAGACCTTTTAAGCGTCGTACAAAGCCAACTCCAGTCGTGAAAATAATCATGACAATAAACACAATATTTTGGACCAAACAAATAATTACAAAGAAAGAAAAAAAGTGTTGTAACCTGCCGTTTTCTTCTTCTTTCTAATTATTTGTTCGGCCCGAAGAATTGTGTTTGTTGTCATGGTTTCTCACAACTCGAGTTGGCTTTGTACGACACTTAAAAGGTCTTTAAATAAATACTTTTTGAAATGTCTGAGGAAAATGAACGGGAATCATTTCCTGGGCCCTGGTAGGGGGCGGGACTGCGACGCTCTATATACTGTAGGCTATTACCCCAGGTGTTTCACTGATCAGCATCAATGTCACTGTTGCGGCTGTTTTAAACAGGTTCATCAACACACAGCCCGTGGCATTAACCCTAACGGTTGGAGAGGAGACGTTCGAAGTGGGTGCCAACTATAGTGTCTCCTTTAACAACAGGACCGTGGCGAGGAACACGTGAGTACGGTAGTACTGTAGTGCAGGGTTCCCCAATAGGCGGCCCGCGGGCCATTTGCGGCCCGCGGAGCGTCCCCTTGCGGCCCGCGGAAGAATTAAAAAAAATGATATAAATGGCATTAAATGGGGGTCAGTAGCCTGTGCATGTCAAACTGGGCATCCTTTTCAAATGGGGTCCTGCCCTGAAAATGAATTTTCAGGGCAAGACCTCGACCTCACGCGTGCGGACTCAGCCCCCAGCCTGGTACCCTAGTCAAAAGATGGCCCTCGAGGAAAATTAATTGGGGAACCCTGCTGTAGTGTCTCCAATGCCTAATTCTAAATGACGGAGCGGTTGCGCAAAGACCCGCCCGGCAGCACTGTTTAATGCAATTTATTTGTGCCAGTTATTTTGTTGTAGTATTTTTTGTTGAATTACTCATGACAAAGTTGTAAAAGTCACAGTAGGATATGTATATCCATAAAATAAGCAAGCAGCACGCGCAGACAATAGACTAGTTCTTTCTTTCAATCATTTTATTATTATTATTTTATTTTCACAATCTGATATGCCGGCTACTTTCTAATGTTTTGATAATTCACGTGACAGATGTATGCATATGACGGTATAGACTTTCAAACTACTGTATTTAAGAAGATGATCAGGTAATATAATTGTGAAAATAATAATAATAATAATAAAATGATTGAAATAAAGAACTATAGTGAATTGTTTGCTAGCGTGCTGCTTGTTTATGTTATGGATATACATACTGTACAACTTTGTTTAGAAAAACAAATGTGAGTTAATCTTGTACTAGAACTTGACTGGGACATACTGTAACTTACGCCCACCAATGCTATTTCCCCCACAATGACATTTGATTATTGGTTGACTGATTGTTTGATCCTGAGCTTAGTTTTTCTTCAGATAAAGATAATAGATACATACCGATACCACTCCAAACAATTTATTCAGTTGTTTGTTTCCTCAACCCAGATTTGGCTCAAACAATGAAGGGTTTGAATTAAAATCGTGAAAATGTGGCACAAATCTTTGAATATATATATTCTTTCAGAAGACTTTATTTATTTCGACGTCAGGCCTAAGTGTCCAGAGTAACAGTTTTTGTATTGACCTGTGCTTTCGTTCGAAATGTAGCTCTACATACTGTGAAATAAAACAAAATCAATATTCAATCAATCAATCATCATTGTTGCCTCTGGTATTGTAGGTATCCAGATGTCAAAGTATGTCCATCCCACATGGAATCTAGCGATTGCAACGTACTTGACCTCGGCCTTCTAGACTTTGGAGCCTCCTACTCTGTCATTGTGTTGGAGGTAGGATACTGAGTGGAGTGATATTCAAAGATTATTAATTATGTGATCAAACCATTATCTTCCTGTTGACGGCAGTGTTGATTTTGTAAATGTCATAAGATTGTAGTCGACTAAATCTATAGTTGATTTAGTCGACTAAAATGTATTTTGGCGGGCCTTGATGCCGTCGTAATGACTGATTTTACACTTAGCCGATCTACAAGCTCACAACGCGTCGTGAGCTTGTAGATCAGCTATTTTCAGCATGCAACCAAGTGTAAAATGACTTATTTTATTTATACTGGATCTCTTGTCAACTAGTTCCTAAGATTTTAGTCTAGTTTTTATTCGTTGACAAAATTGTGAGTATATTTAGTCTTAGTTTTATTCATCATATAGCTTAGTTTTCATGTACTCGTTTCCATTTAGTTTTCGTCAGTGAGAAAAGGTAGTCGACAAACATTTCTTTGTTGTCTTATAGTATTAGTCGACATAATCAACACTGGTTGACGGCATGGTCAATAGAAAGAATACCTCAAATGACGTGTTGGGAGACTCTTTGGCGGAGCCTGGGAGTCGATGGTCGCTGAGGGGGCGCTTGTTTTACAGCCTAGGTTGGGGTTAAGTTTTAAGCATTATGTTATACATTAGCTATTGAAAAATAGCAGATCTACAAGCTCATAGCGCGGCACCGAGTACCGCGCTACGAGCTTGAAGGTCTGCTATTTTTGAAAAATCGTGAAAATGTGGTGCAAATCTTTGAATATATATATATTCTTTCGGAGCGAACAGTTTGAACTCAAATATTAGCTTCTGGGAGGTCCCTGGAACAACATATCTTCAGATGGGGGTCTGTGGCAAAATACAGATAATTCTGGGGGTCCTTGATATGAAAAAGGTTGAGAACCACTGACATGGAAACATTTCAGAAAACTGAGAACTTAGAAGACATTTGTTTTTAAATCGGCCTCAGGTCGAAATGGGTTAAGGTAATTAGGTTTAGGCCTAGTTTTTGTGAGGTTATATAACCCCGCCCTACTAGTAGTAGCCGGCGCTGTAAAACAAGCGTCCCATCAGCGCCCTGCATCGAAACCCAGGCTCTGCAAAAAAGAGACTCCCCTCATGTGTTTACTATGGCCATCTTTGCATATAATGATGCATTACGATTACTAGTGAGGGTACCAAGATGGCACAGTGCCAGTCAGCTGTTTGTGAACTTGGGGGTGCCTACCTGTCAAGCCCTT
>NC_136794.1:4025813-4258313 GCF_951216825.1 Electrona antarctica | reverse complement strand
CAAATACGTCGACCCCGATGAGGCGGAGCTCTTCAAGGACAACAACCTGGAGTTGACGGCGAAAGACGACGACGACGACGAGGACTTCCACAAGCAGAACAAACAAACGGACGACGCACATCTGAACAGAACAGAGAGCAGCACCAAAATGTAACCAGGTTCTGCTTTTTAACCCATGGGCGGGAACCCCTTTTGGTGTTTTAACTAAGCATTATGTAATACTTTAGCTATTGAAAAATAGCAGACCTACAAGCTCATAGCGCGCCACCGAGTGGCGCGCTACGAGCTTGTAGGTCTGCTATTTTTGAAAAATCGTGAAAATGCGGCACAAATCTTCGAATATATATTCTTTCAGAAGACTTTTCTTTTTTTTCCCCGACGTCAGGCCTAAATGGGTTAAAACACCAAAAGGGGTTCCCGCCCGAAATGGGTTAATCGTTCGCGAGTGACACGACGAGCGCTGTTGTTTACTAGTAGTAGGCAGCCATTTTGGAAATTTTACTCTGTTTTTAAAAGAAATATTTGTTTTGTTTTTAAATGACTTTTTTTGTTTGTGTGAATTTTTAAGATAAGGCAGTTTTACTTCTGAGACCTTTTGAAGCCTGAGTTTAGCCTAAAGCCCCTACCCACACCAAAGGGTCGAGACGGTTTTCGCATTCGCGGGGCACGTATCACCCTGTGGTGTGATATGTCTTGTTGCACCAACGTTGACCCACGTTGACCATAGTCAGGGACGGATTAACCCCCACCAGGGCCCCTGGGCCGATCATTTTTGCAGGGCCCCCATAGCGCGCGTGCGCCCGACATTTTCGGGTTTTTTACGTGTTTATCATATTTTTTATCTACATTTAACTAAATCAATGGCCAATGAAGGGCCCCAGACGCCCTTTTCAGGGCCTCAAACCCAGTACCGTGCTGTCCAATTTCCCCGAAGGGCCCCTGAGAGCCAAGGGCCCCTGGGCCACGGCCCCACTGGGCCAATGGTTAATTTGTCCCTGACCATAGTGATTCAACGCATGGAATTCAATGGCCCCAAACCACACCAAAGGGTCGAGACGGTTTTAGCGTTAACTGGACCCAAGGAGTTGCATATGGTGACCCTATGGTGTGGTTAGGGCTTATAAGACTCAGATGGGTTAGTTGAGCTTGTCGGGTCTGCTATTTTCATCATGAGTAAAACACAGACTTTTACTAACACTGTTCAAGATAGCACTACGAATACACAAGTAGGCGATGAAGGAATAAGTACCGTATCTCTGTAGAATGACAGTAATGTACAGATGTAATGTATTAATGTACAGATTTTGTATTTGTTCTATACATTTTTAGCTCATGTTCCGATTTGCTTCCATATAGGCTTGGACAGTATCTATTTTTTCACACCTTCCTGACATTTCCCTGGGGTATAACTATCTGGTGTATATGACGGTATTTTTGTAAAAAAAAAAAAGAAGAAAAAAGCTGAGCTGCTGGTGATTGAAGTGATTGTAGCATATACATTGTCTAACCCGGTGGTTCCCAAAGTGGGGTCCGGGGACCCCCAGGGGTCCTTGAGGGAGTTCCAGGGGGTCCCCAGCTAATTGATAGTTTGGAACCAAATGGACCCTTTATGGGTCTGTAACTCTGAGAGTGTACAAATGGAACCAAATTGTACACTCTCAGAGGTAAATTAAAGCTGCTATAAGCAATAATGTTAATAATAATTACTTTTTTTTTTCAGACAGCCAGCAATGGGTAGAAGTCTTCCGAAAAAATTTGAGTCTCTGTGACACATCTAGGGGCCGCAATCTGCATTCAAAGATGTTCCTAGAAGCTTTGTCATTGGTCGAAGAAAAAAACCCGGTCAGGACTAACCAATCAGGAAGCAGACAGGCAAATCGACCAATGACAAAGCTTCTAGGAAAATCTTTGAATGCAGATTGCGGATTTTGGGGGTCCTTGACATGAAAAGGTTTGGGAACCCCATGGTCTAGCCTATGGTGTCGTCTTAACCATTATTCTGAAAAAATAGCAGAGCTTGTAGATCTGCTATTTTTGAAAAATCATGAAAATGTGGCGCAAATCTTTGAATATATTCTTTCACAGTGAACGTTTTTAACTCAAATACATCTTTGCTTCGGGGAGGGGGTGGTCGCTTGAACTACATATTTTCAGATGGTGGTCCGCGGCCAAATACAGATAATGCTGGGGGTCCTTGACATGAAAAAGGTTGATCACACCACTGACATAGAAACATAGGTTTTTCAGAAAACTGTCAGGATTTAGAAGACATTTTTTGTAGAATTGTCCTCAGGTCTAAATGGGTTTGTAGCCTCACGTTGCGATACTAATCTAATATACCACTGCGCTGCACTGCGTGGGGGCAACATGCAGTGCAGGCAGATGAAGTCTGGTTGCGCCAGGCTGGTCTCAATATGCAATTAGCCTACTTAGACGAGTCACAAGTTACCAGGTTTACATATTTATTATATGGCCCATGGAATGAATAGACAGGAACTTAGCACCTTCCATAGTTCCGTCAGTGGGCTGAACTGAGAGGAAATGTGGGTGGTGGTGGTGACTAGGGATGGAGCTTGGTAACCGAAACCCGAAAAAATCAGAAAACAAGCTTATCGAGTGCCCGTTAAGGGCCGTTATCAATAAGCTTTGGGCTTATCAAGCCTGTTATCGAGCATAGACGGCCCAAGACGTCATGTTTAAACAATCAAGACGAGAGGCGTTCAACATAATCGCCCACGCTGGCACAAACATGTCTAAAAGTGTGTTGATACCTGCCAACCGAGTAAACAACATTACGCTTTTAAAGTCACTGTCTGTACACATATTAACCAGTTAACAGTTCCTTTAATATTATTTTATTGGTAAAAAGGTCAATTGCCTTCCGTTTGTTAGAAAAGTACTGTAGTTGAAGGCCCTAGTAAAAGATACTGGTTCTGTTCAGAATTTATTGTCTCCTGTCTTTCCACAAAATAATATAAAATGCTCGATAGTGGGCTCGATAAGAACCCGGCTCGATAAGCCTGGTCGATAAGGTGCCTCGTTATCAATACAAATTAACGAGCTCCATACCTAGTGGTGACCGACTGGCAGTTGAATCAAATGAACTGCTTTTGGGCTGAAAAATGTAATTACAAAGCAATTTAACAAAAGATATATATATATTATCACAATTGATTAGCTTAAAGACATGACCAGCCACTAATTATTTCCCTGTTAAATTTCACATTGTTCCTTCAACAATATTTTTGATGGTATTGAAAAATCAGGATTTATAAATACAAATAGTGTAATACCTTGATACCAGCCAGGCCTACTTTTTTCTTTTTTTCTAAGCTGCTGAAAGAATGAAGCGATAAGTTAAACTACATAGAAGCTGTATTAATTGATAAACTGGTTCAGTTTACATAATGTGCCAATTATGGGACCCACAATACTTGATAAAAAAGGAAAAGTATAATTATTTACTAATTCTGGGAGACATTTTTGTACTGTTGAAAGTATGAAATAAAATGTATTTTCCTTTTGCCATTCAGTACATGATGCAATTATTTCCTTTTTTGAATTCATATTTGACCACTCCTTCCCTGCCAAGATAATTATTTTCATATTTGAATGAACCATTAGACTTAGAGCATACAAACATCAGGCCTCAGCAGTTTGTCATAGCCCCCCCCCCCCCCCCCCCACAAGTCCATGTAAAGACATTGTTAAGAGGAGAGAACGATGAACAACAAACTAATAACTCAGGCTCTAGCCACTGCATTCCCTTCTCAAAGATCCATGACGACCAACGTAAAAACAACACTGAACAGACAGAACAGTACACTGGACCTACCATATCTATCACTCTTTAGACAGCCTTTATCAATCACAACCCAACGTGACCGACCGGGCCCTCGTTGATAGAAATGTTCACAACACAACTCATTGCAACACATTGTGTGCTTGTAGATCAGCTATTTTTTGGGGGGGAAAAGAGATGGAGCCAAGCCCAGTCAAGTTTATTAAGTAGGGTTTAATGTCCCCAGTATACAAGAGGCAATCGTTCGTAGCCAGGTTGGCTGTATATTGCTAAACTGTCAATATCCTACCGTGCACAGTATCATTTCAGTTGAAGGCTGATATGTATAACCTGTTTGTAATTATGTCAAATCCTCAAGTTAAGTTGATCTGGACTCACAAGCTTTATAAATTAATATTTATTCATGAATAGAATTCTGGGCGGGAACCCCTTTTGGTGTTTTAAGCATGATGTTATACTTTAGCTATTGAAAAATAGCAGATCTACAAGCTACGAGCTTGTAGGTCTGTTATTTTTGAAAAATCGTGAAAGTGTGTGGCAAATCTTTGAAAATATATTCTTTCAGAGCGTTTTACTCAAATCGTTGCTTCCGAGGGGTGGTCCCTGCCCCTGGAACAACATATTTTCAGATGGGTGGTCGGTGGCCAATTACATATATTTTTGGGGGTCCTTGACATGAAAAAGGTTGAGAACCACTGACATAGAAACATGAGTTTTTCAGAAAAATGTAGAAGACATTTGTAGAATCGTCCTCAGGTCTAAAAGGGATTAAGGTGCTGTGGTGTCACTGTGAGGCCTCTGCCTCTCTAGCAAAAGCTCAGTGACGCGAGCGACGACATCGGGATGCACCAGACAATCTATCAAGTCATTGGTGGTGATGGAGAACCGTGGATTCACGTGAGTGGAACATACGGCGTCGTCGTCCTCCTCTGCCCTTTCAGCTGCCTTCTTCTGGTGTTCTGGAGTCCTGTCTGTTTCACAGCCACCACGTGCCCCACCACGTTCCTGCGTCTCGCGCTGCTGCAGTCGGCCAGCAGCGGCGGGCACGGTGACGGGCCTGCTGGTCTGCGGTGCTCTGATTCACGCGCATCCGTGTGCTCGCCACGGGGCACGGGGATGAGGTGAGGCCCGAATGGAACGGCACAGGAGGACGACGACGCAGTGTCCTGTCCGGAGGACGAGCCGCTGTTCTTTTTCTCCACCCCGCTGGAGTCCCGCTTGACCGCTGCTGCTCCGGAGTGGTGCATCATGGTGGGTTTGTTGCTGCGGCGCTGCCCACTACACCTCTCTCTCTCCATGCGGGCCTGCACCGCCAGGTTCACATAACGCATGTTCTCATCGTGGGACGCCACTCTGTCGTCCTGTGACAACAAAAAAGGTTACGTAAGAGGTTGTTATTATAGTAGCATCCTTTAGTACAGGGGTTCCCAAACCTTTTCATGTCAAGGACCCCCAAATTGACACTAATTAGCCTGTGGAAACATGCCAGGGACCCCCAGGGACCCCCCATAAGAGAAGATTTTTACGGCTCTAGCAGTGATTCTCAACCCGGTTTAATTTCAAGGACCTCCCAGTTTGACATCCATTAGTCTACGGACGCCCCATTTAATGGCATTTCTATCTCTGGGAACCCCAATTTAGATTAGAATCAATGTTAATTTAACTCTGAGAGTGTAAAAATGGAACAAAACGGGCATTTGTACACTCTCAGAGTTACAGACCCATAAGGGTCCATTTGGTTCCAAACTATCATTTAGCTGGGGACCCACTGGAACTCCCTCAAGGACCCCTGGGGGTCCCCGGACCCCACTTTGGGAACCACTGCTTTAGTATTCCTGTTTAGATCTTATTTACGTTGTGTACAGTATGTCTAATCCAAGTTGACATCGGTGGTAACTAGAGCCTGAACGATGATTTTGAATATTATTGTGGAAAAGTGTAACATTTTTAAATTCTATTTGAGAACATTTAACTTGCAAAAAAAAAAAAAAAAACATTGTATTTAACGTGTCAAAATAGCAGATCTAAAAAGCTCATATTGGGTTCCAACCACAACATTTGTGTTTTCACAACATTGTGAAAACTCTGCTATTAGTGGTTAAAAATCAGGACCCATTGCCGATATAGCGATGTCGTGAAAAAGTCAAATGATGGCCTATATATCAGCCAAACGGATATATAGTGGTAACTGGTAACCACCATACAATATTGTACAATATCTAAACTGAAAGCCTCTTCTAAATGGAAAGCTGGTCTGTTATAAGGGTCCACTGGTGGGAAACCGCCCAGCTTTGGAAAGAATCCAAGCATTCAATCGTTGACTGAACTCGACTCTTGAGAAAGCGTCTGGGTTAAAGTCTGTGTTTCAGTCTCTCCATACAGCACAAGGCTTTACACTTTCTCTGGAGTCTTGCCAAGTAGGGAAGAATAGTTCCTTCTGATCTGTGCCTCTATATCCCATTTTGAGCGGGAACCCCCTTTTGGTGTTTTAAGGATTATGTTATATTTTAGCTATAGAAAAATAGCAGATCTACAAGCTCATAGCGCAGCACTCGGTGCCGCGCTACGAGCTTGTAGGTCTGCTATTTTTTGAAAAATCGTGAAAAATGTGACTCTTTTTTTATTTTAATTTGTCTTCGTTTGTTTGTTCTGTATTGTTGTTACTGGTATTGTGGGTGTTGTGTTTGTGTCTGAAAAAGAAAATCCAATAAAATACTAATCACAAAAAAAAATGTGACGCAAATCTTTGAATATATTCTTTCGGAGCAAATGTTTTTCTTTTTTTTCTTATCATTTTTATCCCACGATTTTGTAACCCATTTTTTCACCCCTGTCAATTATCTAATGTGATCCTGGGCTCTACACACCCTCCGCCAACCTAGTCCCCATATATGGGGGACATGGGGAGAGCAACGGACTTGAACTCATGCTTCCTTCAAGCCCGAGTGTCCAAGTTGCTCCTTTACACCTGACAGGGGGGAGTTTCCCTGGTTGGACGTAGCGCGTGGAAGGAACACGTTATTCCAACCTGTTCCTTTCCCCTCCATCAGGTGCCCCGGCTGACCAGGGGGAGGCAGTTTAGAGACCAGGATTACTGCATGTTTTTTGTGAGGGTACCTACCTACCCTAGGGGACACGGGGAGAACATGCAAACTCCACACAGAAAGGCCCTTTCGCCAACCCCTGCCTCGGGTATGGGCACTGATGACGCGGAGGAGGAAACACGCCGCCAGCACCCACAGCGTCCCGAGCGGGAATCGAACCCAGGATCTTCTAGCTGTGAGGCAACAGCACTACCAACTGTGCCACCGTGCCCCCTAGCGAATGTTTTAACTCAAATCTTTGCTTCTGGGGGGGGGTCCCTGGAACTACATATTTTCAGATGGGGGGTCGGCGGCCAATTTCATATAATTCTGGGGGTCCTTGACATGGAATATTGAGAACCACTGACATAGAAACATGAGGTTTTTCAGAAAACTGTCATGATTTAGAAGACATTCTGTAGAATCGTCCTCAGGTCTAAATGGTTTATAGCACCACCTCAGGCTGTTGACTGTACTGCAAATACCGCCGTCCTCTGGAGGAGGAACCGATGATGAGTGAGTTCTGTGTGGTAGAATCTGTACCAGAGGCTTTCAACCTTTTTAGACGGGGAATGAGTGACGAGAGAAAGTGAGACTTTGTCTGCATGTGGATCACTTTTTTTTTAGCTGTGACTGACTGAGCATTTATAAGTCAGTCCAAAATGTTAATGTGAAAACTAAAGCCGTTTGCAGCTTCTTTCTTTCTTTTTTATTTTGATTTGACTTTTATTTAGCACAGTATAGAGCAATACATTAAAGCATGAACATAAAAAAGGGAAAGTGCCAGGAGGAGCTGGCAAGAAGCCCTGGGGGCTTATAAGAGGCCTCTACCTATATAAAATACAATAAAGACATTAGAACAAGATATCAATAATTTCCAGAAGACATGATTGCAGTATATACAAAATCTACAACATCATTCAAAATACTTGATAATCTAAGACGAGAAGAGATGAGAAGAGAATACAAACTATGATAATGAAGTGATTTGGTCAATCAGAACAACCTTCAATTGTTTTGACCTGAGATCAGATTCTAAAAATGTCTTCTACATCCTGACAGTTTTCTGAAAAAGCTATGTTTCTATGTCAGTCGTTCTTCGATTTTTCAAAAATAGCAGATCTACAAGCTCATAGCGCGCCACCGAGTGGCGCGCTATGAGCTTGTAGATCTGCTATTTTTCAATAGCTAAAGCATAACATAATGCTAACACCAAAAGGGGTTCCTGCCCAAAATGGGTTAGACAAGTTCAGAGAAGAAAGTTGTAAACCAATAGAATATTTGTCCCAAACTGTAGTACCTCTGTATCTTAATGAAATAGAAAACTGACCATGACTAGTACGATAAAGGGGGGATGGAGGTGAGTAGCCTGTCTTTCAGCATCGCTCCTCAGAGACGAGCCGTCTAGAAGCGTGTTTTTTAACATGTTTTTGCACTTGAAGGAGGTGTCGGGTGTTTCAGTGCTTCTGGCACTACGTCCCCTTTTGACCAATAGAATTTCATGATCCATTAACCCGGAATCAGGACGGGAACCCCTTTTGGTGTTTTAAGCATTGTTATACTTTGGCTATTGAAAAAATAGCAGATCTACAAGCTCATAGCGCGGCACCGAGTGCCACGCTACGAGCTTGTAGATCTGCTATTTTTGAAAAGTCGCGAAAATGTGGCGCTAATCTTTGAATATATATTCTTTCGCAGCGAACGTTTTTAACTCATATCTTTGCTTCTGGGAGATGGGGGGTCGGCGGCCAAATACATATACGTTTCTGGGGTCCTTGACATGAAATAGTTTGAGCACCACTGACATAGAAACATAGGTTTTTTCCAGAAAACTGTCATGATTTACAAGACATTTTGTAGAATCTGGTGCCAGGTCTAAATGGGTTAACCCAGTTTTTCACAACCTGGGACCCTTTATATGTTATCAATGTGATATCAGTCCAACCTGTCATAGTCTCATAGAACACTATATAAATATAGCTAACTCCCACATGTAACATCATTGTGAAGCACAGTACAGGAGTACAGAATATCTAACTTAATTTTCCAGGCCTCTATAACAATAATTCAGCGTAATAATCGAGTCTCTTACTCCTACGTGCCATGCCCCAAAACAGGCAGTGCAGCAAAAATAAAGAGTGGTATAATTCCATTCCAAATTTAGTACCAACGTTTTGCGTGGGTTGTTGTCTTGCCGTCGAAGCACCAGTAGACCTGGCCTTACATCAGGCGTGAGATACATGCCAACACCAGCACTCTGTTTAGAAGCCTTGGTGTTCGAGATGTTTTTGGCTTTTTGCATGGCAGTGCCAATTCCCCCCCATCGTCCCAACATAAAATGCCCATTTAGACTGCAGGACGATTCTACAAATGTCTTGACTGACACTTTTCTGAAAAACCCTATGTTTCTATGTCAGTAGTTCTCAAACATTTTCTTGTCAAGGATCCCCAAAAAATATATGTAATTGGCCGCCGACCCCCATCTGAAAATATGTTGTTCCAGTGACCCCCCAGAAGCAAAGATTTGAGTTAAAAATAGCCGCGCTATGAGCTTGTAGATCTGCTATTTTTCAATAGCTAAAGTTTAAAAGGGGTTCCCATCCAGAATGGGTTAATGCAAACTTGCAGCCATCTCTATTTGAGGTCTGCTTCTGGATTTAGCCGGTCTTTTTATATTTTATTTCATTTTATAAGACAAATTATTAAAAGCGTTTTTTGTGACAGGCCCTGCACACTGCTACACCCCCCTTATGGCCAATCAGCGAGAAAGTCGAACAGACAAGGCAGATACAAAGATGGAACGGCGTAATATTACCTCCTCGTCCTTGGCAGAGGTAAAGATGATGTATTATTCAGAAAGCTGTTATGTTAAATAGCTTACCTCGGTGGGGTTGAGCCACTTGTCGGTGTTGTCGCTGCCGGGCGTAGTTTTCAGGGCACAGAGGACAGCTTTGGTCACGGCCTCGCCCACTCTGGCCTCATCATCATCCACTTCCTGTCCAGGGAGAGGAAAAGTCGAGTGAAAAGAAAAAGCACAAAAAGATGACGTCCAGTCCAGTGGGTTAAGGTCAAGGAAATTAAACCAATATGTAGTCTGGGATTCATTCAGGACCTGCTGGGGCAGTTCGTAGTGTCTGTGACCTGAGACTAGGCTAGAGAGTGGCCTGCTTTCTTTCTTTCTCTATACACCGAGACATGTCGCTGGAAACACACGCACGTTTTTCTAGCAGTTTTTAGATAGACATGCATTGTAGGAGAAAGAAGGGACACCCGCACACCGCCACTTGCTAGGTTCAAGAGCATTTACTTCTTAAGAAATAAATGCTCTTGAACCTGACAAGTGGCGGTGTGTGCGGGTGGTGTCCCTTCTTTCTCCTACATTGTATGCCTCGTTACCATCGCACCTGCTCCAAATTGCCTACCGGGTAGTGACCGGAAGTCATCTCTCTATAGATAGACATGCATAAAAGTTCAAATATTCTCACATTTTAACCCATAGTCAGGGTCAAGGACACCGCTACATTTGCCACGGTGTTTCATGAAGTGTCTGCGCATGTAGCGAGTTCTAGCGACACTGTGGCGTCTCAGCGTAATTGTGTCCCTAAAACCAAAGTGGGGTCCGGGGACCCCCAGGGGTACTTGAGGGAGTTCCAGGGGGGTCCCCAGCTAAATGATAGTTAGGAACCAAATGGACCCTTATGGGTCTGTAACTCTGAGAGCATTCACTCTCAGAGTTAAAATTAACATTGATTTTACAATAAAAAATTGGGGTCCCAGTGATAGAAATGCCATTAAATGGGGGTCCGTAGACTAATGCATGTCAAACTGGGGGTCCTTGAAATGAAACGTGTTGAGAATCACTGCTAGAGCTGTAAAAATCTTCTCTCATGGGGGTCCCTGGCAGGCATGTCTCTTCAAATGGGGGGTCCACGGGCTAATTAGTGGGGGTCCTTGACATGAAAAAGTTTGGGAAACCAGTGGCGTTATGTGACGTCTTTTCATTAGAAAGGGGTTCAAAGGTTCAGCTCACCAACTCAATCCAGGTGTTGACGCTGACCGTGACGGGATCGACCGACTCCACGTAGTGCCACCAGTGTCTGGGGACAAACAGCACCTGAGGAGAAAGAACCAATAAGCTTTTAACCCATTTTGGTGTTTTAAGCATTATGTTATACTTTAGCTATTGAAAAATAGCAGATCTACAAGCTCATAGCGCGCCACCGAGTGGCGCGCTATGAGCTTGTAGGTCTGCTATTTTAGAAAAGTCGTGAAAATGTAGTGCAAATCTTTGAATATATATTCTTTCAGAGCGAACGGGACACACACACACACACACACACACACACACACACACACACAAATTCATATGAGGGTCCGCGGCCAAATACAGATCATTATTTATATTTAATTATTTAAATATGATAAATATTTTGAGAACCACTGACATAGAAACATAGGGTTTTTCCAGAAAACTGTCATGATTTAGAAGGTAAATGGTGCATTTATATAGTAGGGGGTAATACCGTCTGGAACGTTACGCGGCGGATAAAAGCATGACATTTTGTACACATGTCCCTTGGGTCATCCTAAAACCTCCCAGAAGGGGTGCCCAAAAAAATCTTAAACAGGAAGTGAGTTATTGACAAAATTCAAAATGGCCACCTAAACTGTTGACAGTTGACTCAAAAGACAACAAGAGAATCTCCAAAAACCATAATATTTGGTACACATGTCCCTTGGGTCATCCTAAGACATCCTAGAAGGGGTGCCCAAAAAAATCTTAAACAGGAAGTGAGTTATTGACAAAATTCAAAATGGCCACCTAAACTGTTGACAGTTGACTCAAAAGACACAAAGAATCTCCAAAAACCATAATATTTGGTACACATGTCCCTTGGGTCATCCTAAGACATCCTAGAAGGGGTGCCCAAAAAAGTCTTAAACAGGAAGTGAGTTATTGACAAAATAGAAAATGGCCACCTAAACTGTTGACAGTTGACTCAAAAGACAACAAAAGAATCTCCAAAAACCATAATATTTGATACACATGTCCCTTTGGTCATCCTAAGACATCCTAGAAGGGGTGCCCAAAGAAATCTGAAACAGGAAGTAAGTTATTGACAACATTGAAAATGGCCGCCTAGATTGTTGGCGATTGACTCAAAAGACACCAAGAATCTCCAAAAATCATAATATTTGGTACACATGTCCATTGGGTCATCCTAATACATCCTAGAAGGGGTGCCCAAAGAAATCTGAAACAGGAAGTAAGTTATTGACAAAATTGAAAATGGCCGCCTAGATTGTTGGCGATTGACTCAAAAGACACCAAGAATCTCCAAAAACCATAATATTTGGTACACGTGTCCCTTGGGTCATCCTAAAACATCCTAGAAGAGGTACCACAAATAATCTGATACAGGAAGTGAGTTATTGACTAAATTGAAAATGGCCACCTACAATGTTGTCGATTTACTCAAAAGACAACTAAATAATCTCATAAAAGCATGAAATTTGGCACACATGTCCCTTGGGTTATCCTAAAACATCCTAGAAGGGGTGCCCTGATACAAAAGAAAGGGGTGATACAAAAAAGAAAACTGATGGTTCTGTATGGCAAGACAACTGACATTGAAAATGTTAATGATCTAAGGAAGGACCTGTTTGCTCAAAAATGTCTCTCAATGGAAAACATTCCTCCCACACAAGCTGCACTGCTACAACATTCAGATTGAGCAGTTTACCAATCTGGCTTTTGAGTAAAAATTTCAGAATTATATCACCTTTAGGTATAATAGGTCATTTCTGGCGGCCATTTTGGATTTTCCCCTAAAAAAAAGCCTTTAATGTGTTTAAAAATTTGGGCACCCCTTCTGAGATGGTGAGATACACCCTAAAGAGTGCGTGTACCAAATGTGGTGCTTTTATCCGATTTTAGCCATTTCATGACGGTATTACCCCCTACTAATAGGCATTTATAGAACCGTCCTCAGGTCTAAATGGGTTAAATGTCATGAGAATCATGATGTCACACAGACAGTTGTCAATTGTTTGTAAAACAAGTAAGACGCGTAAACGCGGGAAGCGAACAAAGCTGTTGTGGCAGTCTGACACACACACACACACACACACACACACTGTGTGGGACACACACACACACACACAGACCTGTATCGTTCCAATTTCAGTTGCCCTCTGGTGGCGGGCGGGTGGTGTTACAGCGTGACAGACAGACACACAGACAGACGGTTTTGGCCAGCTTCTATAGTTAGTGCTCACTTCGTTCGCAATCACTTCGTTCGCAATCACTTCGTTCGCAAAAACATTTTAGTGCATCTATTAGGGACATAGCTGTAGTTACAGGGAGCATCCATGTGAGGGCAGCATGTGTCCTTGACTCCTTTTCCATTAACCTAAACTTATAACCAGAAAACACGTCTGCAGACATGGGGATGATGGGGAAGGTACAGTAAACAACAAATATACAGCATTGCATTTGCAATTCTACAGCGTCGGACTCGTTTGGGATGTGTTTAATTGTATTGTAGCCTTTCTCCCCCATGAGGAACGTTTTATGCGTGATAAGTTTCAGTTGCATGCATGGATGCAAGCTTGTCCAGAGCTTGAGAGCGAGAAAGATATTTCGATTTTATTTAGCCTACCATATGTTTGGCTACTATTTGTGTGTGTGTGTGTGTGTGTGTGTGTGTGGACAAAGTGTTTGCAATTAACTCGCGGTTTTCAGTCAAGTAGTAGCATGATTATATTTTTTTGAGCGTGCAAAATTGGCGCATCATTAAAGTTAAGCCACTGTCTGTATTAGCATGCATTGGCAACTGAGTTGTTGTATGGATGCAACTTTTATGCGACGTGTCAAATGCAAACTAGTTGATCCCCGACCGTGATATTTTGGGCTATTTATCAGAAACGGTAAATATTCATGGTTATGCTGAGCATGTGTGTGTGACTATTATGGAAGATGCTGCAGCTGCACAAGTTTCTATATTCCGGTCAATTACCTCAGTTAGAAGATGCTTAATTGTTATGATGAACTGAACACAGTAGGCTATGTTTCCTCATGATTGTCTTTTGGTGCACTTTTTTGACAAGAGGCAAATATCCCTTTCTGTATATAAAATAATAATGTATTAATACTAAAAGCCGTGCATAGTAGCCTAGCCTAATAATAATAGCTAATAATAATATAAAATAGTATTATTAATATTGTAATCTTGTTTACAAGAGGGTCCACCATGTTCAATTCATCAAAACATTTAGAGACGTACAAATAGAGGCAAATATCCCTTTCTGTATATAAAATAATGATGTATTAATACTAAAAGCCGTGCATAGTAGCCTAGCCTAATAATAATAGCTAATAATAATATAAATTATAAAATAGTATTATTAATATTGTAAGAAATGACGACAAAAACAATAACTCAGACTCAAAGTCACTTTACATGCAGGGGATAATGATAAATAGCCTACATACACTGTTTAGTAGAAAGTCTGAAAAGTAAAAAGTAACAGTACTAAAAACTGTAAAAGATGGGTTTTGGGGGCAGTTTTGACGGATAGGGACATCATTGATGTGATCATTAGGGAGTGCATTTGACCGAAACTGAAAATGCCCTTACTGTATATCACCCTATATTGCCTACCCTACACTCGCCTATACAGTATCATATGAAGCAAGAAGCAAAAAGCAGTGTGAACATGACTATCAGAATAGCAGAATATTGTGTTCTTTTTCTAGGACAATGTTACCCTAGCGTGTCAGTAAAACACACTGTACACAGAATACAGAGTTGTGATGTTTGAGTAATGATCATTAGTCATAAAATGTATCAAAATATCAACTCTTAAAGAAACTTCACAAAATTGGCAAACTTTCAAATAAATATAGCTGACTGAAATAAACGTATGTCCCTATATGTGAGCATACATGTGTTATCAATGTGTGGCAGAGGGAAAGAGATGTGAGTGACATTGTATTCATGGCATTGAGATAACAGCTAAAACCTTGTTGTCAATGCCATATTCCCTGCAAAATATCAGTAGTCTATAATTGTTAAAAGTATAACCTAATTAATTGAATGAAACACCCCCCACTCTCTCCTTAATATCTCTCTTTCTCTGTCTGTCTTTGTCGTTCTCTTCAACAGAAACTATGTGGGACCAACTACCCAGTCAGCATTGCCTTCGTAGTGGTGAATGAGTTCTGTGAACGCTTCTCCTACTATGGCATGAAAGGTATATTTTACTATACTCTCGCAAACAAAAAAAGTACTAGAAATACTCTGTTATAACAAGTAAAGGTCCGGTAATCAAAATATACTTAACCCATTTTGGGCGGGAACCCCTGTTGGTGTTTCTAGCATTATGTTATACTTTTTATTATGTAAAACTTGTCTTGTAGGTATTTTTGAAAAATCGTGAAAATGTGCCTCAAATCTTTGAATATTCTTTCAGAGTTTCAGTTTTTAACTCAAATCTTTGCTTCTCGGGGGTCCCTGGAACAACATATTTTCAGATGGGGGTCGGCGGCATATTACATATAATTTTTGGGGTCCTTGACATAAAATATTGAGAACCACTTATATAGAAAGTAAACATGAGGCTTTTCAGAAAAGAATACATTTTAAAATTTCGACGTCAGGCCTAAAAGTAAATGGGTTAAAGTACCAAAAGTATGCATTATGCAGAATGAAGTTCAGTAGAAGTAAAAGTACAGAAGAATTGGGTGAATGTGCTTTACAACAACACACACCTGTATTGATCAACCACAAAACAGCGTTCAGGGTAGATATAAAAGATATGATGAGATAATGATAAGCCTTTTATTCATACAAGGTACAGTATTACAACATTCTCACGAGTGCCTCCTTGGACCTTAAATGCTCCTTGACGAAGTATGTTGTCAGGGACGATGAATGACACTGTGAAACCGGTTTACATGCAGCGTATTTATGGTCAACAACGGGGGGGCAATCAAGACAGACCACTGTATCGAATCCCCCCCTCCTCCTCCGATCACATGATTTGTCTGTCCCACTTCCTTTGTCACATGTGCTGCACAGACTGACACACAAACTTTAGAGGCAATAGATTGTATTTGTTTCTGCATGTGTGAAGTGTGCATGTTCTCCCCATGTCCAGTACTGCTGCTGGCCACTGTCTGCTGGCCTGCTTGAAGTGCCTAAAAACATGGCATCTAATTGAAATATGGGGAAGCAGCTTTCTGCTTCTACGGGCCGACGGCCTGGAATAAACTCCCAATGCAACTTAGACTTGCACCCTTTTAAAACATAGCTACTTTTTCACCCATGCATTTGGCTGAGCTTTTTACCTTTTTTATGTGTTATGGGTGTTATATTCACTGTTGTGCTTATTTCAATGCCTTTTGTTTATGCCTCTCTTATGCTTTGCAGCTTTTCATTGACCCTGCTCTGATTTTGATGTTGCTTGATGTTTTTTGTACTTTGACTGTGCTTCGATTTTTATGTTTTTATGTTATGTTTAGTTTGTACTTTATTTGTTTTGTAAAGCACTTTGTGCTGCACTCGTGTGCATGAAAGGTGCTCTACAAATAAAGTGTATTATTATTATTATTATTATTATTATTATTATTATTATTATTATTATTATTATTATTATTATTATTATTATTATTATTATTATTATTATTATTATTATTATTATGGTCGGTACCCTCAGTCCCTCACAAAAACTTGCAGTAATCCTGGTCTCTATACTCGCCTCGGCCCCCTCCTTTCCCCCCCAGCCTGATGGAGGGGAAAGGAATGGTTTGGAATAACGTGTTCTTCCACACGCTACGTGAGCATATGAGCTCCGTTCGGGGCTCTGCCCAGGTTGGCAGAGGGAGAGTAGCACCCAGGATTACAGCCTATAGGCAATATAGTATGTTTCCAAAACCTTAACCCATTTAGGCCTGACCTCGAAATTAAAAAAAAATCTTCTAAATCCTCCAGTTTTCTGAAATAAATATTTTCACGTTTTTTTAAAAATAGCAGACCTACAAGCTGCTGCACGAGGACATTTCACCAGATGTACTAGCATATTGAAAAGCATGATTTCAGTAAAGCATCGTTTGTGTGTCCTCGAACTAGCGGTGCTGACGCTCTACTTTGTCAGCTACCTGCATTGGGACAGTGACCTCTCCACAGCCGTCTACCATGCCTTCTCCAGCCTCTGCTACTTCACACCTGTACTGGGGGCTATCATCGCAGACTCCTGGCTGGGCAAGTACAAGTGAGTCCCTTACCCGCTGTTTCATGTCTATTAGTTAGTCTATTGACTAACTCAATGTGTTTTCTACAATGCAACGTTGCACTAATGTCAGTCCTGTAAGTGCCCACATATCCTGTCAGTATTCTTGCGTCAGTAGTTAATTATTCTTGTTGGGTCGTCACATGCAGCACCTGTTTAGGCGTACTTATACTTAACCTCGTATAAGTATAAGTAAGCCTTGCCGAGCCATGAGGCCCATATAGGGGCAGGAGCCTATCTCCTGTTTCTGTAGCGTGAGGCAGCTTGATGTACAAGTACACCCCCTGGACATGACGCTAGTATGTCGCAGGGACTTACCCCCAATCCAACCCTTGATGCCATGAGTGCCAAGCAGGGAGGCACTGGGTCCCATTTCTTTGGTATATCCGGAGGGGATCGACCTCCCAGTTTCAGGGTGGAACCTACATATACATGGCAATAAAGTGATTTTGAATTGGCATGATTTTGCATCCCTTAGCTGTCTAACCGTCTGTGAACTGTAAGCAGTACACGAGAAATGATTCATCACTTTAATGATACCAGCCGCTATCTTCCATGATGAGTGTAACACGGAACGTAATCTTTGTTCTCAACAGGACTATCATTTACCTATCCATTGTCTACGTCATCGGCCATGTGGTCAAGTCTGTTGGGGCCATTCCCATCGTGGGAGACAAGAACATGCACATGTAAGCACTTTGTTTTCCTCTTTGATTCCTTCTTTTGGAATGAACAGAAGTGGTGCATGGTAGTACTAGTTAGATATTCATAATATGCATGATTACAGCATCCTATACTTTGTGAATAAAGGTAACACTAACAACTAAGTTAACCCATTTTGGCCTGACACTATATTCTACAAAATGTCTTCTAAATTCTGACAGTTTTCTGAAAAACCTATGTTTCTATGTAGTGGTGCTCAACCTTTTTCATGTCAAGGACATGAAATCTGAATTTGGCTGCCGACCCCCATCTGAAAATATGTTGTTCCAGGGACCTCCCAGAAGGAAAGATTTGAGTTAAAAACGTTCACTCTGAAGAATTCAAAGATTTGCGTGCACATTCTCACGATTTTCCAAAAATAGCAGACCTACAATCTGCTATTTTCCCGCCCAAAATGAGTTAACACTTAAACCCTATTGAACAGAGTCCCCCAGGGTTTTATACTAGGCACCCTCCCCTTTTCACGTTACACCAAATATATTTGCTGAAAATAGCAGATCTACAAGCTCGCAACACGCTATTTTTGCTGAATATGTTTGTCGACTCGAGAATAGGGAATCTAGAGTTCATGTGTGTAAGTGCCGTTTCAAAGTGTGTGTGTGTGTGTGTGTGTGTGTGTGTGTGTGTGTGTGTGTGTGTGTGTGTGTGTGTGTGTGTGTGTGTGTGTGTGTGTGTGTGTGTGTGTGTGTGTGTGTGTGTGTGTGTGTGTGTGTGTGTGTGTGCGCGCCGTCCCCTCAGTGGACTGTCCATGTTCGGTCTGATTCTCATAGCTTTTGGCACGGGCGGGATCAAACCATGTGTGGCGGCGTTTGGAGGAGACCAGTTTGACGAGGAACATGTAAGGGAACATATTGTGCAATATTATCATTTGATACGCTGATAAATAAGTGCAATATCAGTGGCAGGGACTGCAGTACACTTGTGGAATTGTCACTAGACTAAAGCGTTATTCATAGTCTGGATTTTCGGTGGTGAGGTGACCACCCAACTACAACATGACGTCACGTAGCCGCGGTGAAGAGCAAACCACCGCCAACCGCCCCAGCCCTTCTCTCTGTTTTTACTCACCACCGCTCCACGTTATTACAGCTCCGGTGGTCACCTCACCACCGGAGCGGTGGTCACCTCACCACCGGAGCGGTGGTCACCTCACCACTGAAAATCCAGACTATGAATGAGCCTTAAATTGGGGAGAAAAATCATATTTATACAGCATCTCTGTTTTTGCATGATGGACATAATGATTAACACCTTGGAGGCCCGGGGCGGAGTTCTCCGTCCAAGTTCATGGTCATGGTCAAGTGCCCAAGCCGGAGATTGATAAATAGGACGGAGATTAATAAATAGGACGGAGATTAATGATAACAAAACCGTTCGCATCAAAGAATAAAGACCACATAAGAAATCAGAAATGGACACAATTAAGTGCACATGTCCTGCAATCAATCCAAATAAATTGGAGCATACATACAGTATTAGACAGCACTAGAAAGTATACTCAATCTAATGTTGTCTTTAAAGGACAACTTTAGTTTTTTTCAACCAAGGTTCGTGTTTTAGGTTGTTATTAGAGAAAGTAAAAGATGAGTGTTCAGTTTTCTTCATTTGCTGCTTTCTTTCGTTTTAGGGATTTTAGCGGTTTTTGACAGTGGGGCGGGGGCATTCGAGCATGGGGCTAAATATGTATTTATTTTGTGGCCAGATGTAATTTCTTGGGGTCTAGTAGGACTAGAGTAAATAATAAAACAATAAATCGCTATAAAACTTGCCCCCGCCCCCCTGTCAAAAATCAATAAAATCCCTAAAACGAAGCAGCAAATGAAGAAAAATTAACACTCACCTTTTACTTTCTCTAATAACAACCTAAAACATGAACCTTGGTTGAAAAAAACTAAAGTTGTCCTTTAACTGCTTAGACAATAGCAAACGTTGTTCTCTAATTCATGATATTTCCAAATATACATTCAGCAATCAGCATAAGGATTTGCTATACAGTACTGCATGCTTTTGATGGGCTACATTATAGGAATTTGTCTTTACCTTTGGTCATTTTAATTATATTGTTCAATGTACAGTTTTGGTTTGTTGTAACTACTATGTTTGTCAAGGGTATAAGGGTTTTATTCTTCACAGTGGAAGCATCTAGCATCTAGCATCTAGCATCTAGCATCTAGCATCTAGCAAAGACCACATAAATAGCTGTCATTCTTTAACCCATTTAGACCAAAGTTCGATTCTACAAATGTCTTCAAAATCCTGACAGTTTTCTGAAAAACCCCATGTTTCTATGTCAGTCGTTCTCAAACATCATGTCAATGACCCCCAAAAATATCTGTATTTGGCTGCAGACCCCCATCTGAATATGTTGTTCCAGGAACCTCCCAGAAGCAAAGATTTGAGTTGAAAAGAATATATATTCAAAGATTTGCGCCGCATTTTCACGATTTTTCAAAAATAGCAGATCTACAATCTCATAGCGCGCCACTCGGTGGCGCGCTATGAGATTGTAGATCTGCTATTTTTCAATAGCTAAAGTATAACGTAATGCTTAAAACACCAAAAGGGGTTCCCGCCCAAAATGGGTTAATAAACAGATACAGCATGGGCTTTCATTAGTATGCCTCACACACACTATAAACAAAACAGCACGGAGAATAAACAAATATCTGCTGAGATTGTTGGTCATTTTGATGTCCTCGTCTGCTCTTTTTACCGCAGGTGAGCGAAAGGAGGAAGTTTTTCTCTATTTTCTACATGTCGATCAATGCTGGGAGTGTTTTATCAACCGTCATTACGCCGATACTGAGAGGTCAGTAAAGTATTGACACTTGAGCAGCATAGTCGGGATTCTTTCATAGTCGGGATTCTTTCATAGTCGGGATTCTTTCTTATAACTATATATTGTATTCATTGGACACATATTTTACCCATTTAGGCCTGACGTCGAAATTAAAAAAATGTCTTCAAAATCCTGACAGTTTTCGGAAAGACCTTGTTTCTGTATCAGTGGTGCTCAATATTTCATGTCAAGGACCCCAAAAACTATATGTAATTGCCCCCCCCCCCCCCCCAGAAGCAAAGATTTGAGTTAAAATGTTCACTCTGTAATAATATATATTCAAAGATTTGAGCCACATTTTCACGATTTTTAAAAAATAGCAGACCTACAAGTTCATAGCGCGGCACTCGGTGGCGCGCTATGAGCTTGTAGATCTGCTATTTTTCAATAGCTAAAGTATAACATAATGCTTTAAAACACCAAAATGGGTTAAGGTTGTAAGCCAAGTTTGCTCAATTTAAGAGTCTAACTAACAGCTTCTATGACGATTGTTGTATCGTATTTAGTTGTTCTTATGAGTGCCTCTAACAAGTTCTGTGTGATTCAGACTCGCAGTGTAGGAGTTATGACTTTTTCAAAGTTCCATTGTGTGTCCCATAAAGATAAGCGGTAGAAAGATTGAGCCAAAGAACTTTCTAATGTCTGGCGGATGGCTCGTGGCTGGCTGATAATACGTTATCACTTTATTTGGAAAGCATTCTGTTTGGGTCTAGACAGACTAGACTACAGCAAAACATATAGTCATCGTAACGGGTTCAATGTACAGTTTAATGGAACAAGCATTCAAGTAAAGGCATCTGTTATTTGGGTTGAATTCTGATGTCTGAACCATGGCATTTAAAAGGGCTTTTCCATGGCACTATATAGAATGATTCTGAGGGGGACGGCGGCACAGTTGGTAGTGCTGTCGCCTCACAGCTAGAAGGTCCTGGGTTCGATTCCCGCTCGGGGCGCTGTGGGTGCTGGCGGCGTGTTTCCTCCTCCGCGTCATCAGTGCCCATACTGATACCCGAGGCGGGGTTGGCGAAAGGGCCTTTCTGTGCGGAGTTTGCATGTTCTCCCCGTGTCCCCAAGGGTAGGTACCCTCACAAAAACATGCTGTAATCCTGGTCTCTAAACAAACTGCCTCCCCCTGGCCAGCCGGGGCGCCTGATGGAGGGGAAAGGAACTGGTTGGAATAACGTGTTCCTTCCACGCGCTACGTCCAACCAGAGAAACTCCCCCCTGTCACGTGTAAAGGAGCAACTTGGACACTCAGGCATGAAGGAAGCATGAGTTCAAGTCCGTTGCTCTCCCCATGTCCCCCATATATGGGGACTAGGTTGGCGGAGGGTGTGTAGAGAGCCCAGGATCACATTAGATAATTGGCACAGGGGTGAAAAAATGGGTTACAAAATCGAGGGATAAAAATTTAACAGAATGATTCTGAGAACTTTTGGTAACCATACTGTACCTGTTGCATCTCCATTTGCGCATGGTTTGGCATAGGACAGTTTGAACCATGCCCATTATTCCTGGGTTTTCAGCTGGGTTTCCTAACCATGCTCAATGCACCAAAGTGTGGAAGGACTTAATGAAGTGAATCCGATCTTTTTGAAAATCACCCCCGATCGGCCCCCGATTTCCGATCACGCGATCTGATCGGGACAACCAGTGGCGTGCACAGATAGACACTAGGGGGTTCTAGAGCATCTGCCGTTTTCCCCTCTGGACGGCAATGCCCTTTTGAAAAGAAAAAAAGTACAGTGTACAATTCTTGATAAAAAGCTTCTAATATATTATTTAGGCCCCAAAATATATACATCTCACACTATTAAGGCAACCGTCCGGTTCCACGCGCTGCACAATGTGCCCTTTTTTCCCACTTGAGCACCTGCCCCTCTAAATGTCTGTGCAAGCCACTGGGGACAACACACAAATGATATGATCAGCAAAGCTTGCAAATCTCATACGCCATCCAAATCAAAATCACTACCACGATGCAAAACAAAGCGTGAAAAAGTGATGATGTATTGCACAGGGCTAATTTTGGGCTTGTTTTATACAGTATGTATGTATTGCTATTATACTTTTTGTGCTGTAAATCACATTTTTGGTTGTAAATAGTCTGGTCATGGTATTGTCACTTGTCAGTTTGCTTGCCTGCGGTCAGTAACCACCTTTGAGGACCACAGTACAAATACGTGTTTAACTTTTTCTGTGTTCTGAGCAAATGCATTTATCTTTTAAAGGGACAGTTTTTATGTCGCTTGATTCAGTATTTAGATATTTGATATTCATTTTAGCTGCCCCGCCCCCTTCCTATACAAACCCATTATAACTTCAAACTCCATTTTAACCATGATAGATTCATCGAAAACACCCAACTGTTTTTCTGTTGACTGATAATGTCCTAATACGTCAGGGGGCGGTGTTTTTTCATTTACTGTTTTCATTTAATGTATTTTTTTTATTATTTAGTCTCCTCCGTCGCGCTACGTGATCTGCCACATTTTCCAAAATAATTATTAAAAATAAATGAAAACGGTAAATGGAAAAAACACTGCCCCCTCACGTATTAGGACATTATCAGTCACCATAAAAACGGTTGGGTGTGGCCTGGGCCATGGCTCAATGGTCCAGGCACCTTGGCTGGTAATCCAGTCTGGCACTGTGCCGCGGGTTCGACTCCCGATCCCGACGGCCTTTACTGCATGTATTCCCCACCATCTCTCTCCCCATTTCCTGTCAGCCTACTGTCTGTCCCTCCATAAAAAATATAAAATAAAGGCAAAAGCCACAAAAAAAGTTACAATGGGTTTGTATACGAAGGGGGTGGGGCAGGTAAAATGAAATATCAAATATCTAAATACTGAATCAAGCAACTTAAGAACTGTCTGGGGTGTTTACATAAGCCTGAGTAGATGATTAAATGACCAAGAGTGTTTTTGAAAGTGAAATTTCCCTTTTAAGTATATATCCATCACTGAAAACAGTCAATCAATCAAGCCATATGTTTGCTGCAGGTGATGTGAAGTGTTTTGGAGAGGACTGCTACGCTCTGGCATTTGGAGTTCCTGCGGCTCTAATGATAGTGGCATTAGGTGAGTGGTTGGAATATTTAACCACATGCACCCTAGCATCTCAATTCTGGTCATGCCATAACACTGTAGGTCAAGGGTTCAGGGTTCTCAACGTTTTTGGCCGGGGACCCCTGGAAATGCTTTGGCAATGTCTCGGGACCCCCGCCCCGCCCCCTCCCGACCCCCAATATAAATTGACTGCTACAATAACCTTAATGATGGAGACAATACACCATGAATAAATACTGAAACCAGATATAATCATTAGGGTGTATGCATGTACTATATGTGTACTATATGTAAACTCTTCATTTCCATTTTACAGTCATTCAGTTGCAAAAAAAAGTTTTTTTTTCTTTTTCTTTTTTTTTTAATTTTGGGACCCCCCAAAATAATTCCCCCCCCCCCCCCCCCCCCCCCGAGGGGTCGCGACCCACGGGTTGAAAACCCCCTGCTGTAGGTGAACATTCGGCAGAATACAGGATCTATGACATTTTTATGTGGTTAATAGGAATTGTCAAATGATGTTTGTAATGGCACAGTACAGTACACAAACAAAATTAATGTCTTTAATTAAAAATCCATGCAGAAAGTTCATGCTAGGTTAAGTGAGTGAATCAGTAACGCATCCCCCTTCCATGAACTACCACTACGGCATCTCATTGGTCAGCATTTGTAGCCTATTAGCCGTGCAATCATCACTAACTGTTCACACCTGGACACTGTGTAAACATGGGTGTGTGTGGGAGGCCGGTCCACTAGTTGTTTTGACGGTTCTACGGTTCCTTCCTGTTGATCGAGGCCCACTCCACACATCTGTGATGACAGCCAGTGATCTCCTTTCTGCTGACTGCATCTGATCCTTTAGGATTCATGGCTGGCTGACTCCAGCAGGGCTTAACCCCCCTGCTATCAAAACAAACCATGTTTTTAAACTAGAAGGGCCAGGAGGATGACCCAACACACAGTGGTGGAAAAAGTACTCAATTGTTTTACTTAAGTAAAAGTACCAATACTGCAATTTAGAACTACTTCGTTACAAGTAAAACTGCGGAATTGAAAATGCACTTGAGTAAAAGTACAAAAGTATCGGCATCAAAATGTACTTAAAGTACTAAAAGTAAAAGTACTCATATTGCAGAATGTCCCACTTCGCAAGTTCAAAATGTGTACAAAGCATTGTGAACTTGTAGATCTGCTATCTGCATCTGCTATTTTCAAATGGCCAAAATGTATAGGGTTGAAGTGGTTAATGTATGTTTTCTAATCAAAATTAAAATCGCCAAAGTAACTAGTAACTAAAGTTTTCAAATAATTGTAGTGGAGTAAAAGTAAAAATGTTGGCTCTGAGATGTAGTGGAGTAGAAGTAAAAGTGCTGGAAATTGGAGATACTCAAGTAAAGTACAAATACCTCAAAATTGTACTTAAGTACATTACTTAAGTAAAAGTACTTAGTTACTTTCCACCACTGCCCACACATGATGGCTGTCGACATGGCTTGAGGCAAATATAGCCTTAAAAACAACCTGAAACAGTAATTCAGGCAAAATGTAGTGGACGTAGAAATTTAAAAAATGTCTTCAAAATCCTGACAGTTTTCTGAAAAACCTTATGTTTCTGTATCAGTTGTGCTAAATATGTCATGCCAAGAACCCCAAAGATTATGTGTAATATGCCTCCGCCCCCCCCCCCATCTGAAAATATGTTGTTCCAGGGACCTCCCCAGAATCAAAGATTTGAGTTAAAATGTTCACTCTGTAATAATATATTGAAAGATTTGCGGCACATTGTCACGATTTTTCAAAAATATCTAAAGTATAACATAATGCTTTAAAACACCAAAAGGGGTTCCCGCCCAAAATGAGTGAAACAACGTTAGAATCATGCTAGTGGGAAGTACTGTCTTATCATAAATCCATAGTGTTTGTGGGAGCACAGCCATGTGTGTGTGAGCAACAGTCAAACCATCTGCAACATCAATTGTTATGGTTATACTCCCCAAATGTCTGCTCTGCCTCTGACTGCTCATGCTTTCTGGTTGCAGTTGTGTTCATCTCTGGCAGCGGGATGTACAAAAAGAGTCCTCCTCAGGGAAACGTCATGCTGGACGTCTGCAAGTGTATCGGGGTGAGTCATCTCTCTCTCTCTCGCATGCAGTCACTGTATCGACTCCCCTGGCTGCAACTCTCTAAACAGGCCAAGTTTGGTATTCCTCAAGGTACCGTTATCTATCACTTTGATAGATGGAGGTGATCCACTGGAGACTGTGCAACGAATCACTCTGCTGTTACGCCATTTAGGCCTGACGTCGAAAAAAAAAAATAATAATAATAATAATATATATATTCAAAGATTTGTGCCGCATTTTTACGATTTTTCAAAAATAGCAGACCTACAAGTTCATAGCGTGCCACTCGGTGGCGCGCTATGAGCTTGTAGATCTGCTATTTTTCAATAGCTAAGGGGTTCCCGCCCAAAATAGGTTAAGCCATTTAGACCCGAGGACGATTCTACAAAATGTCTTCTGAATCCTGACAGTTTTCTGAAAAAAAAACATGTTTCTATATCAGTGGTTTTCAAACTATTTCATGTCCCCCAGAATTATATGTAATTGGCCCTGGACTCCAATCTCAAAATATGTAGTTCCAGGGACAAAACTACATAAGCAAAGATTTGAGTTAAAAGTGAGAAATAATATATATTCAAAGTTTGCACACATTTTCATGAGTTTTCAAAAACTAGCAGATCTACGAGCTTGTAGATCTGCTATTTTTCCAATAGCTTTAAAACACCAAAAGAGGTTCCCGTCCAGAATGGGTTAAAGTACACGTACAAAGAAAACGATTTAGGAATATCTATCACTGACGAGCAATGGTCTACATTTCAAAAATTAGTGCACTCTTCTTCAGTATGCGCCAGGCATGGTCTTATACAATTTAAAATATTACACAGGTTACATTTGTCAAAGGAAAAACTCAACAGAATGTATCCAAATGTGAATCCAGCCTGCGACAGATGTGGCCAGTCGCCGGCCACTCTGGCGCATATGTTCTGGCACTGCACTAAACTAACATCATATTGGCAAAGTATATTTAAATCACTATCAGACATTGTTGGAAAACCTTTTGACCGGATCCACTGACAGCAGTTCTAGGAGTTAAAAGCCCCGGGGTCAAATTGTCTACTTTCCAATGTAACATGGTAAAATATGTGACTCTACTGGCTCGCAGACTGATACTGTTGAATTGGAAGCAAGCACAGGTTCCGACTCACACTACACTTATGAAAGATGTTATGCACTATTTGCAATTGGAAAAGATAAAGTTTGAATTGAGAGGGAGTGAAGATAGATTTTACCAGACATGGCAACCCTTCATTGACTATTTCAATAGGTGCACGCTAACCCCTCCTACACAATAGATAACAAAATCAAAAATTGGAAAGAAGAAAAAAAAGGAGAAAGGAACTGAGTGTTTTTTCTTATTTTATTTTCTCATTTAAAAAGAAGAATGTCGTGTTGGGAAAGTTTGAGAGCAAGAGTGTCTGTCCTGTTGTCTTTATTTTGTTTGTCTGTTCACATTTGTCACTGTTTAACTGTTTTTTGTTTTTTCTTTATCACATTTATGTACCTTTTTTATTATGTATTGTATGTCACTTAATTACTCATTATCTGTCAATGATATTCTGAACTTATGTTATAATACAAAAAGCCTAATAAAAACTATTTAAAAAAAAAAAGTACACGTACAATTTCATCCTAGTCTTCATCAGAGTCAGAGTGTATATTACTGTGAAAGAACGTATGAATTGGTCCTGTGAGCTTTAAATGCATTTATTTCTTTGTTTTGTGGTTTACACTACAGTTTGCCATTAGCAACCGCTGGAAGAAATCAAAGAATGACCCACAGAGAAAACACTGGCTCGACTGGGCTGAGGAGAAATACTCGGTAAGAAGGCGTCCACTGTCCTGTACTTGGAAGAAAAGGGCTTGTTCATTTTGTGTTTCCTAGTATGAAAAGTATGAAAAAAATCATTAACATGGTGAAACACATCTTGATGACATCATCAAGATGTGTTTCACCATGTTAATGATTTTGTTCAGACCTCCAGTTCTAGGAAACACAGCATGGGGGGACTTTTTTATTATTTCCACAAAACAGCTCTAAGGTATGTTAATGACATGGTAAAATGTTGAAAATGAGTGGAATGCCCCTTTAAGTACTTAAAGTATCCAAAAGTACGGGCTTCTAAAATGTGTAAATTACAAAGTAAACAAAAAATGAATGATAGCGACAATAGCAGCTCTACACAAGCTCACAATGTGTCGCATCATGACCGCTATGCGCTCACGTTATGAACTTGTAGGTCGACTATTTGCACTATATTTGAAATCGGGCTTAGGATAATGTATTTTTCCTTTTCTAGAAATGCAGTGGAGTGGAGTTTTGCCTTTTGAAATGTAGTGGAGGGAAAGCATCCAAAAATAAAAACACTCAGTTATCGATGCATCGATACAGTTACTGCATCGTTAACACCCCTACAAAATAATTATTACAAATAAATTACAAATGTACAGTACTCATTTACTTCATTACTGTCCACCATTGATGGTCAATATATAACGTACATAATGTTTATACTTTATAGTAACGTGTTGTGGTTATTATGTGTAATAATAAGTATAATAAGACATAACCAATGCCGTCCAATGTTCTGTGTCTTAACAGAAGCGTCTGATCATGGAGATAAAGATGGTTCTGAGAGTACTGCTCCTCTACATCCCTCTGCCCATGTTCTGGGCTCTCTTTGATCAGCAGGTACACATCCCCCCGCCAGGATTCATGTATTTATTTAGATTCATGTATTTATTTATCGCGCATTGCCGATGGTTTTTCCCCTTTCAACCCTTATTTTGAAGAGGCAAATATCCGTAACCGGATGTTACGATGACGTAATGGTGTGTGTGGTGTCTTGACCGGTTGTTGTTCTCTCGCTGGGTAGCCAGACTAAAGCTTATTTACGGTTTATACGGTTCTGGCGGGCTTCGTGTTAAGACTTGCTATTGCGAACAGCAACAGACAATATCAAACTACTTGTATAACGACGTACACTGCTGGTGTCGCTCGCCGTAAATAATCGATTTGCCGATCTGTTAAATCAACAAGCAACATCGTCGGACGTACAACAGAGCATACATGTAGCATTAGTAACTTGGATATTGGGTCCAGTTTTGTTGACTATAAGACTGAAACTAAAACACTAAAAGACTAAGATTTTGATATTTAGTCGACTAAGACTAGACTAAGACTTAAACAATGTCAGATGACTAAATGGGGCTAAAACTAAATGGTGTGTTCAAAAGACTAAGGCTGAATCAGAATTTGCTGTCAAAATGAACACTGGGTGGGTTGTCTCATTTAATTTGGCCCACCGTTTTAGTTCATTAGCACCAGCTGTGAGCTGCTGTGTGTCAAACCAGTCCGAACCATCTGCCAATAAACATGAAGGTTCCTGCCCTTAAACTAGAAGTGTACAGAATTTCCACAACAAGGGCTGGGATTCCTTCTGGAGTATATAGGCACTAATTTGGGTTACCACTGTCCTAAATATTCTAACTAGCTTTTCTTTGGAGTGGCACCTAAACAGAAACCTCTGATTAGAGACAACTCCAAGGTTCAAGGTTCACTTTATTTGTCATCTCCACATGTTTGCACATATAAAAACGAAAGTCGTACTCAGGACCAGCAGTGTATATAAAACACCCTCACATGTTCTCCCCGTGTCCCCTAGGGTAGGTACCCTCACATGTTCTCCCCGTGTCCCCTAGGGTAGGTACCCTCACATGTTCTCCCCGTGTCCCCTAGGGTAGGTACCCTCACATGTTCTCCCCGTGTCCCCTAGGGTAGGTACCCTCACAAAAAACATGCAGTAATCCTGGTCTATAAACTACCTCCCCCCTGGCCAGCCGGGGCGCCTGATGGAGGGGAAAGGAACTGGTCAGAATAACGTGTTCCTTCCACGCGCTAGGTCCGGCTGGGGAAACTCTCCCCTGTCAGGTGAAAATAAGCAGCTTGGACTCCTCATGCATATAAGGAAGCATGAGGTCAGTCCGCTGACACCGTCACACCGTGACCTAGTAGTAGGCCTACTACAGGAGAAGCTTGTATTTATTCAGCTGAAGACCGTTTTGTGAATTCCAGTAGTTAATGTCAGTACAATTACCAAGTTTAATTATAAGACCAAAGGCCCAGATAACGTATTCCTGAGTCCCAGCTAAAGGAGCTCTAAATGGTAGCTCATTAACCACTTTTGGCCTGTGGTGTCCCTGTGGTGTGCATGTCATTACAAGCGAAGATTTTCAAAGTATTAAAATGCTCAGAAATAGCATAGATATAGCAGATGAATAATGTCGCATTGTGACACGGTGTGAACTTCTAGACTGGCTATTTTTGCGCAACACCGTCTTAGGTTCAACCAGTATAGAAAACAGTAAATATGCTAATAATAGCATTCTTTTGTCACAGGGCTCCCGTTGGACACTCCAAGCTACCAGGATGAACATGGCTTTTGTAAGCTTTGTTTTTCATATTTCTTGTCCTGTACTGTACGCTATGCTAATCTGTACAATTGTTACTTACACAAATGTGATTCAAAATGTTTTTTTGTTTGTTTGTGTATTTTATTGTGTATTCATATCAGTTTGTATCACTGATTATACTTATCTCCTTATCTTATCATTCTATGTACCGGTATAATTATGGCCTTGATGATAAGCTTTTGTTGATGCCAAACCTCAAATGTGTCTGAAATCCGAGTCAAACTTTTTCTTTTTTCTTCGACAGGGAGACTCTTTCATATTGAAGCCTGACCAAATGCAGGTGCAGTATTTTTTTTACCACACTAGCTGCTTTTCAGAAAGTGTGTAGGGTTCAAAGGCACACACACACACACACACACACACACACACACACACACACACACACACACACACACACACACACACACACACACACACACACACACACACACGTAAAGCTCAGGTGAATCATCTTTTTATAAGTACCGTATTGACTAATGTTTGACATCATGTGTGGTGTGTGAACTGTCCACTCTGCAATCTCTTCCACCGGTGAGACAGACACCGTGCTTACGGATGTGTCTGTGTAATCATCTCTTACGAATGTGCAGAGCTACAATCTTTATTATGATTTTACGATTTTATTTTGTGTGTGGACATTTTATAGAGTTGTTTTCCTCCCTCCCTCCCCTTCTCGTCTCTCTCTCTCTTAGATGCTCAACGCTCTGCTCATTCTGCTGTTTGTTCCCATCTTTGATATGCTCGTCTACCCCCTCGTGGGCCTCTGTAGGATCAACCTCACGTGAGTCGGTTATATAGCGCCGTTTCACTTACCGTTCTCAACTTTTATGGCCAAATGTACATTTAATTTAACTAGGCCTCTTTTACTGGGTGTAACACGCCGCTCGTGAACACACCTTAACCGCTTAACCCATTTTGGTCTGTCGATAAAAAAAAGGCTTCTAAATCCTAATAGTTTTCTGAAAAACCCATGTTTTTATGTCAGTTGTGCTCAACCTTTTTCATGTCACGGACGCCCAGAATTGTCTCTATTGGGCCACGGACCCCCATCTCAAAATATGTTGTTCCAGGGACCCCCCCCCCCCCCCCCCAGAAGCAAATATTTTAGTTAAAAATGTTCGCTCTGAAATATATATTCAAAGATTTGCACCACATTTTCACAACTTTTCAAAAATAGCAGACCGAGTGGCGCGCTATGAGCTTGTAGGTAGCTTGTAAGTATAACATGATGCTTAGTTAAAACACCAAAAGGGGTTCCCGTCCAGAATGGGTTAACCGCTAAGTGAGCACTAGCATACACGGAAACCAGTTACTACACTTTGAGCATCTGTCCTTGGTCGAAGGGAGCACTTCACCCATTTCCAACCTTATCTTTATTTGTCCTCCTCGCCCGTGCGCGTTATAAGATTCAGACACCATTTCTGTCCAATTCGCTCCCGTGTCTCAGAGGTGGGCTGTGGACACATGTTCAGAAACCTTAGTCCCTGCAGTGTTGATTTCGTCGACTAAAACTAAGACGAAAAATGTTCGTCGACGTCGCTCTTTTTTCACTGACGAAAACTAAATGGAAACTAAATGAAAACTAAGCTATGATGAGTAAGACTAAATATATGGACAATTTCGTCAACAAATAAAAAGTAGACTAAAATGTTAGGAAGGGACTAGTGGACAAGAGATCCAGTATAAGTCATTTTACACTTTGTTGCATGCTGAAAATAGCCGATCTACAAGCTCACAACGCGTCGCAGCGCGACGCGTTGGTGGTTTGTAGATCGGCTATTTTCAGCAAGTGTAAAATCGTCATTACGACAGCATCAAGGCCCGCCAAAATACATTTTAGTTGACTAAATCAACTGTAGATTTAGTCGACTAAAACTAGACTAACACTAAAACATTCCGGGTGACTAAAATGTGACTAAAACTAAGTAAACTAAACTATTCAAGAGACTACGACTAAAACTAAAATAGAAATTTGCTGCCAAAACAACACTGGCTTACTCCGCAATGACATCGTCGACGGGGATTCCAAGCTATGGGATGATAGTACAGCCTTACTTATACAGCCTTTCTTTCTCTTTCTGAAAAGTGAACACGCTGAAATAGAAGCTTTTGCATTGGTGTATTAAAGCATCATGTTATGCTTTAGCTATTGAAAAATAGCAGATCTACAAGCTCATAGCGCGGCACCGAGTGCCGCGCTACGAGCTTGTAGATCTGCTATTTTTGAAAAATCGTGAAAATGTGGCGCAAAATATATTCGTTTTTAACTCAAATCTTTGCTTCTGGGGGGTCCCTGGAACAACATATTTTGAGATGGGGTCGGCGGCCAAATACATATAATTCTAGGGGTCCTTGACATGAAATAGTTTGAGAATCGTCCTCAGGTCTAAATGGGTTAAGGCTTTGAAATCTTGTTTGAAACCAGCAAGTACTGTAGAAAGTAAGGACTATAGGGATGGAGCTCGATAACCGATACCTGAAAAAGATCAGATAACAAGCTTATCGAGTATCCGTTATCAATAAGCTTTGGGCTTATCAAGCCTGTTATGGAGCATAGCGGCCCATGACGTCATCCTATATTACAATTGAAAACATGTGCCCAAAAGCACGCACAGGAACAAAAGGCACCAGCTACTACGTCACTGACACGCTGCAACACGCTGCAACACACACTGCAACAACACACTAACACGACACAGCCTTACCCTCCGCGTCGATCCACGGCTATCTCCTCATGTCGCGCCGCACGGCCACACTCGACACCAGCCGCGTACAAATTGTCATCGCACTGCCACTAAAGCCGGCTCCCGTCCACACTCGCAAACAATATCAATATCAATAATAAACACAAACACGCCACAAGCACCGACACCCCCGCCTAATTTCTTGCCACGTCTATGAAAACAAGCACAGAAAAAATGCCATTCAACACGCTACTTACACACACTACCACTCGCTTACAATACGCGGACCTGGCAACACTACATTCGCTCTCCCATTGGCTCACAGCCCACCACGTCACCCACACAGGGAGGGAGACGATTGCGTGATGCTTCTATGTACAGGATTCTATAGGTCACCACTTTTGGTGTGACACACACACGGCTTCTGTTTACTAGAAGAAGAAGAACTACACAGCGCACACTCTGATTCTAACTTGGACACTTACCATAATGCTAACACGACCGCGTCGACACCTGGCGTGGTACAAGCGGGACAAACACAGGCGCATATATGGATACCAACAACAACACTACACGCACACGCGCGCGCTGCAACAACAAACAGCTACGTACAGTGTGTGTGTGCGTGCGTGCGTGCGTGCGCGGGGGGGGGGGATTTGGATCGCCTCGCGATGCCGCGACAATGGCACTACACTACACAGGGCTCGCCAGTGCCACTACGTACTCGCATTTGCGACTTACAATATCACCGTGCGAATTGTAACATTCACTTTGTAGCACCGCTGCGACTACACAATCCAAACTACTTTAGAGCTACACGTTGCGCCGTTTACATCCACAACAATGTGTCACTCTCTCGGTTCTGCACCGCTGCTGGAGCAGTATAGCACTGTCGAAGGCAGCGCAACTACTCCCCCCCCCCCCCCCCCCCACACACACACACACACACACCCCAGAGAGGGAGGAGAGAGAAGACAGCGAGAGAGAGACAGAGCACACACGTCTTCACGTAGGAACACAGAGACAAAGACAGCGCTTTCCAGTCCTTACCTTTTCTCTCACATTGTTTTCTTAGCTTTGTGACTGACCAATGAGAAGCAGATTGTATTGTCTGCAAAGCAACTATGTGTCTGTCACAAATAAAAGTTCTGTCCTGCAAGCCCATGTCATGTCAACACAGACAAGGCAGCTGTGCGCGCGGTGACTCCTGCAAATTACACTGACCCAATATTATTTTGTACAACCTAGCAAAGCATAACATATGATGGAGAATAGGCTGGTCTCTCTTTTTACAAGACATACGCCATTGCATACAGGTTCTCAACCTTTTTAATTTCAAGGACCCCCATAACTCTGACAGTACAACCAAATGGACCCATAAGAGTCCCATTTCATTCCATTTGTACAGTATCAGAGTTAAAAGTTATAAAACAGTCCATTTGGTTCCATTTGTACACTCTCACAGTTACACACCTGTAGGGTCCACTTGGATCCATTTGTACACTCTCAGAGTTACAGACCTATAATGGGTCCATTTGGAACCCCCTCAAGGAACCATGAGGGTCCCTGGATCACACCTTTGAGAGCCACTGCTTTCAAAAAATACATAACTAATATAGAGCATATTTGATCAATTTAATGTTAGGCTACAGATTATTTTCACATCTGAATTTAACAGAACCGCCCACGCACGACACATGCACATGCACGACGTGCACGCGCATGTCCACATCCACATGCACGCGCGCATGTGTCCTCTTTTTGCTCATTCAGAATATGGTATGCCTACACACTCAACATCATGCAAACACGCACATTGCGCAAACGACTGCATCGACACCTGGCGTGGAACAAACGGGACCAACCGAGGCGCATATATGGATAAGAACAACAACACTACACGCGCGCGCGCGCACGCGCTGCAACACAAAACAGCTGCATAAAACGCGTGTCACTGTGGACTTCTGTATCTGTGGACTTCTGTATCGCAACGCGGGGCAACGCAACTCTGGGATGAGCGGGCCGAAGGCCCGCGAAATTCTAGTGTTTAAACAATCAAGACAAGAGGCGATCAAGAAATAAATGTAATCATCCATGCTGGCACAAACATGTCGGTCTAAAAGTGTATTGATACCTGCCAACCAGCGCTGTCTGGGTAAACAAAATTACGCTTTTAATTAAAGTGACGGTACACACATTAACCAGTTAACAGTTTCTTTAATATTATTTTATTGGTAAAAAGGTCAATTGCCTTCTGTCTGTTAGAAAAGTACTGTATTTGAAGGCCCTAGTAAAAGATACTGGTTCTGTTCAGAATGTATCGTCTCCCGTCTTTCCACAAAATAGTAGAAAATGCTCGATAGTGGGTTCGATAAGAACCCGTCTCGATAAGCATGATCGATAGCTTGTTATCAATAAAAATTAACGAGCTCCATACAAGGACCAGTTCAATGAGGCTGAATGAGTGGAGTGCTTCTTTACATACTCCCAAGCAGATTTGGTCAATTCACCCTTTGTTGGTTGTGCCCCTCTTCGCACCCATTGGTTGCCGTTTCGTGGTTGGACAAATATCCTTTCTCTCCATCCACTATCATTGAAATAACAGGTTTTTCAGTTGCTTCGTATTGATATTCTGTGCATGCGATTCTTGTTTTAAACTTGGTGTCAGTAAAAAGGAACATCACAGGTGACTGGGCATATCATGTTTGTTTTGAGTTTTCTTTTTCTTCCAAAAATTATGTTTTACGTTGCTGGGGGAGCCATTGAAGCTTTATTATCAATGGAAATACATGTTCTATGTATTTCCGTAGCCCCTACACATTATTGTTAGTTTGTCACAACTTATTTTCATGCAAATGGTACTGTGAGTAAACACACACGCGCGCACACACAGGCACGCACACACGCCGTTTATACACGTAGCTCTTAAGTCATAAAGGACACATTTGCAACAGATGTTATTGCTCTCAACCTAGTCCTCTTATCAGGCAATGCGAAGGAAATCACTGTTGAGAATGAGAACGATGTGACATCATAAATGTGGAAAACACCTACAGTATCTGATCCATGGTGACAAGACATCACACCACATTCAGAGCAGATGCTAATTTAACCCATTCTGGGCGGGAACCTCGTTTGGTGTTTTAAACATTATGTTATAATTTAGCTATTGAAAAATAGCAGATCTACAAGCTCTACAAGAACTTGTAGGTCTGCTATTTTTGAAAAATCGTTAAAATGTGTCTCAAATCTTTCAGAAAATTGTCATGATTTTGTTTGTTTTTTTTCGACGTCAGGCCTGAATGGGTTAAGATTATACAGTGTCGACCCCTGTTGATATTGTGTGTGCATACATGTGCGTGAGTGCCTTGCATTGGCTCACTATTCCCTATTCCCTATTATTTAGACCCCTAAAGAAGATGGCTGGTGGTATGATATTTGCGGCGTTGGCCTTTGGAGCAGCTTCCTTGGTGGAGTGGACGGTTGTGGTATGTATGAGACGATGAAAATATGTGACTCTGTGTATTATAAGTACAGTATACACTTATCACATACAGTACCAGCCTTTCATTGCACTGGGTGAGGGGAAAGCAACGAGAGTGGCAACTGATATCGGATTACTGTTATTAAAGGGGCATTCCACTCAATTTCAACATTTTACTATGTCATTAATATACCTTAGAGCTGTTGTGTGGACATAATAAAAAAAAGTCCCCCCATTCTGTGTTTCCTAGAACTGTAAGTATGAAAAAAATCATTAACATGGTGAAACACATCTTGATGACATCATCAAGATGTGTTTCACCATGTTAATGATTTTTTTCAGATCTCCAGTTCTAGGAAACACAGAATGGGGGGACTTTTTTTTATTATGTCCACACAACAGCTCTAAGGTATATTAATGACATAATAAAATGTTGAAAATGAGTGGAATGCCCCTTTAACCCTAGGGGCCCTATTTTGCGTGTCTTAAGTACCAGGTCTTATGACTTAAAGGAGAACTTTAGTTTGGACACAAAAGATTACGGGATCTACTGAATGTGTCAAACTGACATATTGAGCCTATGACACACAGTGTGGCTTCCCCCCCAGTAGGCTACTTTCACATTCAGTAGATCCTGTGATCTTTTGTGGCCAGATGTAATTTCCTGGGGTCTAGTAGGACTATAGTAAATAATACAAAAATAAATCGCTATAAAATTTTGTAAAAAAGAAATACATATTTAGCCCCATGCTCGAATAGGGATTTTAGCTGTCAAAAACATCTAAAATCCCTAAAACGAAAGAAAGCAGCAAATTAAGAAAATAAATCAACACTCATCTTTTACTTTCTCTAATAACAACCTAAAACATGAACCTTGGTTGGGAAAAAAAATAAAGTTGTCCTTTAACTTAAAGAGATTGTGACATAATTTTTGTAATTCTTCTTATTTATTTATTTTTGTTTTCTGAGCTCAATTGCACCCAAAAACCTGATGCTCTGATTTTCCTGTGGAGTGTGATGTAAGAGCCAGCAAATCCCATATCGTATATCATATAGTTTTTCATTGCAGCTCAAAAGCTGAAAAATAAACGAAAAATAAATGAAAATGAATGTCCTGAAACAGTTAAGACATGGAGGCATGGCCAATGCTATTCGGCTGCATTGATTGGCATAAGTCATGGTACTTAACTTTTTGGGAGGTGAACTGCTCCTTTGCCACTTACGCCAGGGCTCCACCGGACGCGTTGTGTCTCCGTCGCGTGCGTCAAAAAACGCACCGGTTCAATTTTAATGCACGCGCCGCGTCTCCGTCAACGCAACGCGGGCAGTGGAGCCACCCTTCATTGATTAAAAAGGGAACATTCCCTGACGGTGACGGAGACGCGACGCTGACGCGCCCGGTGGAGCCCTGGTGTTAACGGGAGCTGACGACCTTACCTTGGGCCCAGCTGCGTGGATACCGAGGCGAGTCCTGCTGTCTGCAGCTGCCGCGAGCATGAGGGGGATCGAGGTCACAGATGTGTCACTCTGTGAGAGTACAAGTCAGATCATAATGAACCTCGAATCCTCTGAAGCAGAGGCGTATCTACAATATGGCGAGGACAGGCCTGTCCAAATCCATTTTCTTCGGGGCCAAAATCCATACACTGAGGACAAAAACAAGACCTGAGAACTATTAGTGGACAGCGGCGCGTATAGAGCGCGACCCTCAATCACCCATTGGAATGTAAATACATGCCTTTCAGCCTTTGTATCCTACTGTCTGGCAGGTATATCTCTGTGTCCTACTGTCTGGCAGGTATATCTCTGTGTCCTACTGTCTGGCAGGTATATCTCTGTGTCCTACTGTCTGGCAGGTATATCTCTGTGTCCTACTGTCTGGCAGGTATATCTCTGTGTCCTACTGTCTGGCAGGTATATCTCTGTATCCTACTGTCTGGCAGGTATATCTCTTTGAAAACCTTTAGTGCTACTGATTGTGCGCGGGGGGGGGGGGGCAATTAACACATCATGCCTGCCCAAAATGTAATTCTTGCCTGCCCAAAATGTAATTCTTGCCTGTCCAAAATGTAATTCTTGCCTGTCCAAAATGTAATTCTTGCCTGCCCAAAATGTAATTCTTGCCTGTCCAAAATGTAATTCTTGCCTGTCCAAAATGTAATTCCTAGAAACGCCACTGCTCTGAAGTTGTCGAGTAATGCGACCATTTAAATGACAGTAAAACTGTAACGGCATTACCAAGTTGGGAAAAATGAACTAGTTCCATAGTTACCGCAAAAAATGGAATAAAAAAAATCTTTCAATGCATGTTCAAAGGTTTGGGGAAAAGATGGGGATCACAATGCAGATTTTTGAAGAGCAAAATGGGGCTTAAAGATGGAGTGCTGTAATTTTTGTACTCTGTTTTTTATATGTCTATGGAGTTAACATTACTCTAATAGACCCCCAGGTGTGGTTATAATATTCAAATAATGTCTTCCCTGTGTATTTTTGGTTTCTTCCTGAAAGCTGAAAGCCTTTGAGTCAAAAGGCCCAATCGCAATAACACCATTTTAGTGACACCATAACCCTAACCCCTCTCACATTATCATACAACAACAGCTGTGGGCAAGGCTTAAGTTCAGGTGGCTTACTAAGGTGAAAACCAGGTATACTTAATGAACCGGTGGGTGTGGCCACATAAAAACATAATTTTAACACTGTCTGTACACTTTTTTTTTAAAGAAATCTTCCTCCTAGTATAATCATAATAGCTGATGATCATGTTTTAGGGGGGAAAAAAATCACGGCACTCCATCTTTAAAGTGGTAAATAAAAAGTATCTGATAAACTAATTGAATTCCCTCTGGTCATAGGCCTCACTCACACTGTTGCAACATGCATACAACATTTGTCTTGTGTCTTGTCCGTGTTTAATGGCCGCCCAATGCATTTCCAATGGAATCACATGGTTTGACAAAACATTTTTGTTTGATGCGGGAGATGTTTTGTCAAACCATGTGACTTCCATTGGAAATGCATTGGGGGCGGCCATTAAACACGGACAAGACACAAGACCAATGTTGTATGCATGTTGCAACAGTGTGAGTGAGGCCATACTGAATGAATCTAAATGTACAAACACACCGACACACGTGCATGCACACAATGACAAACAGCTTATCCAGTGCTCTCCTCCATTCCTGTCTTCCAGCAAACAGTGGTGGAGCCTGCGCCTCCGGGGGACTGTCTGCTCCAGGTCTATAACCTAGCAGGGAGGGATGTCTCTCTAAAGATCACAGACCCCCCCAGTGACCTGTTTGCACAGCCAATCAAATACCTTGAGGTAAATATGGAGGACGGAAAAACTAGTTCTTTGCCGTTTTGCACTATATATAGAGCGTCGCAGTCCCGCCCCCTCGAGAGAGACCCGGAAAATAATTCCCCCGTTCATTTTCCTCATAGACTTTTCAAAAAGTATTTATTTAAAGAGACGTTTGCGCCGCAGACAAAGCCAGCTCGAGTTGTGACAAAGCATGACAATAAACACAATGTTTTGGGCCGATCAAATAATTAGAAAGTAGAAAAAGTTGTTTTTCTTCTTTGTAATTATTTGTTTGGTCCAAAATATTGTGTTTGTTGTCATGATTTGTCACGACTCGAGTTGGCTTCGTACGACGCTTAAAAGGTCTTTAAATAAATACTTTTTGAAATGTCTATGGGAAAAAATGCATTGGGATTCATTTTCTGGGCCTGGCGTCGTCATGAAAGGGGGCGGGACTGCGACGCTCTATGGGCTAAGATTAGTGCTTTTGTGCACTTTCTATGCATCCCATGTGTATACACATCCCACTGTTTCTCAACCGTTGACTACTACTGGTAAAATGTCCTAATAATAATGACTCAACCAGACAATCCGGTGCACTTCCCCCTTCTTGAGATTCTAACTCCCTTTTTCTGTTGAATTTCTTGAACTCCCAACTTGTCAGTAAAAATGACTACATGGATGGAAGTCATCATAGGTCACCAGGTCATTCTGTTCACTGTTTCTCGACTAGTGGAAAGAAACATTTAAAACAAATCAACAAATTACTAAATGCATGGTCAGGGACCACATGCAATACCTCCACGGACCACCAGTGGTCCACCGGACTACCTGTTGAAAACCCATGTGTAGCTGATCATTAAACCCATTTTGGGGCGGGAACCCCTTTTGGTGTTTTAACTAAGCATTATGTAATACTTTAGCTATTGAAAAATAGCAGATCTACAAGCTCATAGCGCGCCACCGAGTGGCGCGCTACGAGCTTGTAGGTCTGCTATTTTAGAAAAATCGTAAAAATGCGGCACAAATCTTTGAATATATATTCTTTCAGAGCCAACGTTTTTTTTTTATTTCGACGTCAGGCCTAAATGGTTTAACCGTGGCCTCTCTTGTGTCCCGTCAGGACCCTCCTGAATATGTAAGGCTTCAATTAGGGCAACCCTCCAAGGTGGTGAACATGGATATGATCTTCGGTGCAGGCGTCGGCGAAACGTCCGAGTGCACTCAGACCTTCACGTCGCAGGAAGCCCACACTCTCATCTTATTTCCTGAAGGCACCGGAATCGCGTGTAAACTTGTGAGTTTAGCTTTCCCTATGTACAGAGTCACATTTATTTATCTGGGGTTTAAAACTCGCTTGAAGATTGATAATTCGACACACTGAATACACACACTGAATACACACATCACACCCATCACACCCATCCTCCGCTCACTCCACTGGCTCCCCATCTCATTCCGGACTGAATATAAGATTTCCCTGCTAACCCACCAGTGCATCCACGGTAATGCCCCCCCCTACCTCAAGGAACTTGTCACAGTTCAATCCTCTACCCGCTCCCTCCGCTCCTCAAACACCAACCTCCTCAAACCCATAAAGACAAACCTACGCACCATGGGTGACCGGGCCTTCTGCTCGGTCGCCCCCGAACTGTGGAACGCTCTCCCCGCCCACCTGAGAGCCCCACAGTCGGTTGACACTTTTAAGAGAGGATTAAAAACTTTCCTTTTTACCAAAGCATTTTATAGCCTTGCCCTTATGTTTTAAATGTTCCTTATGTTTTAAATGTTCCTGTTTTATTAGATGTTTTTAATGGTGTGTTGTTTCTTCTGCTTTTATTTTGCTGTAGCACTTTGAGATTCCATGGAATGTAAAGTGCGTTATAAATAAAATCCATTATTATTATTATTATTACACACCAACAGTTTTTCTTTTGTCAATGTCGAGTCATCGTTGCATTTATATTGGCGTCGCTGTTCTTGTTTTTTTTATCGACAATGCAGGTGACAGACGTTACAATGAAAAGTTCCAATGGCGACCCACATTTGAGGTACAGTATAATAATCTGGGACGTGCAGAGGGTTAGAGAGGCAGGGGCTGAAAAAGGCACTTTTGGACAAAAATAGCAGATCTGCAAGCTCTCAACACGTCGCAGTGCGACGCGTTGTGAGCTTGTAGATCAGCTATTTTCCCAGCAGTCTTTAGCTACTGGGGATGCGGTGTAACGACATGGATTTCTAAATACATTTGTTCAACGCAAAATGCTGTGTTCAAGTTCAAGTTCAGGAGACTTCGAAAAGAAAAAAAGCAATTCTCCTGAATGCTGCCTTCCTTCCGGCATGGCATGGAAAGGAGTGGCATTTGCATTTCTTTCACCATGTAGTAAATTATGCTGCATTCGTGGTCTGGAAAGGGCAGTTGTTTTACAGACTGGGTAAAAGGGCAGGGGCTGAAGCCCCCTTTGATGTCTATGTGTGCACGTGACCCTGAATGTGATATTTAGGAGCTTGAGAGTTAAGAGCAGTCGCAGTCCCGCCCCCTTTCATGACGACGCCAGGCCCAGGAAATAATTCCCAATGCATTTTTCCCCATAGATATTTCAAAAAGTATTTATTTAAAGACCTTTTAAGCGTCGTACAAAGCCAACTCCAGTCGTGAAAATAATCATGACAATAAACACAATATTTTGGACCAAACAAATAATTACAAAGAAAGAAAAAAAGTGTTGTAACCTGCCGTTTTCTTCTTCTTTCTAATTATTTGTTCGGCCCAAAGAATTGTGTTTGTTGTCATGGTTTCTCACAACTCGAGTTGGCTTTGTACGACACTTAAAAGGTCTTTAAATAAATACTTTTTTAAATGTCTGGGGGAAATGAACGGGAATCATTTCCTGGGCCCTGGTAGGGGGCGGGACTGCGACACTCTATATACTGTAGGCTATTACCCCAGGTGTTTCACTGATCAGCATCAATGTCACTGTTGCGGCTGTTTTAAACAGGTTCATCAACACACAGCCCATGGCATTAACCCTAACGGTTGGAGAGGAGATGTTCGAAGTGGGTGCCAACTATAGTGTCTCCTTTAACAACAGGACCGTGGCGAGGAACACGTAAGTACGGTAGAACTGAACTATAGTGTCTACTATAACAACAGGACCGTGGCGAGGAACACGTAAGTACGGTAGAACTGAACTATAGTGTCTACTATAACAACAGGACCGTGGCGAGGAACACGTAAGTACGGTAGAACTGAACTATAGTGTCTCCTATAACAACAGGACCGTGGCGAGGAACACGTAAGTACGGTAGAACTGAACTATAGTGTCTCCTATAACAACAGGACCGTGGCGAGGAACACGTAAGTACGGTAGTACTGTAGTGCAGGGTTCCCCAATAGGCGGCCCGCGGGCCATTTGCGGCCCGCGGAGCGCCCCCTTGCGGCCCGCGGAAGAATTAAAAAAAAAATCATTATACCATATAAATGGCATTAAATGGGGGTCTGTAGCCTGTGCATGTCAAACTGGGCATCCTTTTCAAATGGGGTCCTGCCCTGAAAATGAATTTTCAGGGCAAGACCTCGACCTCACGCGTGCGGACTCGGCCCCCAGCCTGGTACCCTAGTCAAAATATGGCCCTCGAGGAAAATTAATTGGGGAACCCTGCTGTAGTGTCTCCAATGCCTAATTCTAAATGACGGAGCGGTTGCGCAAAGACCCGCCCGGCAGCACTGTTTAATGCAATTTATTTGTGCCAGTTATTTTGTTGTAGTATTTTTTGTTGAATTACTCATGACAAAGTTGTAAAAGTCAACAGTAGGATATGTATATCCATAAAATAAGCAAGCAGCACGCGCAGACAATAGACTAGTTCTTTCTTTCAATCATTTTATTATTATTATTTTATTTTCACAATCTGATATGCCGGCTACATTCTAATGTTTTGATAATTCACGTGACAGATGTATGCATATGACGGCATAGAGTTTCAAACTACTGTATTTAAGAAGATGATCAGGTAATATAATTGTGAAAATAATAATAATAATAATAAAATGATTGAAATAAAGAACTATAGTGAATTGTTTGCTAGCGTGCTGCTTGTTTATGTTATGGATATACATACTGTACAACTTTGTTTAGAAAAACAAATATGAGTTAATCTTGTACTAGAACTTGACTGGGACATACTGTAACTTACTGACTGATTGTTTGATCCTGAGCTTAGTTTTTCTTCAGATAAAGATAATAGATACATACCGATACCACTCCAAACAATTTATTCAGTTGTTTGTTTCCTCAACCCAGATTTGGCTCAAACAATGAAGGGTTTGAATTAATTTCGCTCCTATGCCACTAAAATGTGGAACGCCCTACCAACAGCCATTAAGACATTTGAATCCCTTGACTTCATCAAACCCGCTCTCAAAGAGCACCTACGGACGGCTGCAATTCGAAACTGGCCCCCGTAAAAAATAAAATCTGTGTCGGCCCCCACCCACCCATTTTTTCCCCATACTGTACATATTTTTCTCCCTTTTTTTTAACTTTCTCTATATGATGATTTCCTGTTTTTATAGAAGTGTATATTTGTACGTCTCTAAATGCTCTGATGAATTGAAAATGGTGGATCTACAAGCTCATAGCGCGCCACCGAGTGGCACGCTACGAGCTTGTAGGTCTGCTATTTTTTGAAAAATCGTGAAAATGTGGCACAAATCTTTGAATATATATATTCTTTCAGAAGACTTTATTTATTTCGACGTCAGGCCTAAGTGTCCAGAGTAACAGTTTTTGTATTGACCTGTGCTTTCGTTCGAAATGTAGCTCTACATACTGTGAAATAAAACAAAATCAATATTCAATCAATCAATCATCATTGTTGCCTCTGGTATTGTAGGTATCCAGATGTCAAAGTATGTCCATCCCACATGGAATCTAGCGATTGCAACGTACTTGACCTCGGCCTTCTAGACTTTGGAGCCTCCTACTCTGTCATTGTGTTGGAGGTAGGATACTGAGTGGAGTGATATTCAAAGATTATTAATTATGTGATCAAACCATTATCTTCCTGTTGACGGCAGTGTTGATTTTGTAAATGTCATAAGATTGTAGTCGACTAAATCTATAGTTGATTTAGTCGACTAAAATGTATTTTGGCGGGCCTTGATGCCGTCGTAATGACTGATTTTACACTTAGCCGATCTACAAGCTCACAACGCGTCGTGAGCTTGTAGATCGGCTATTTTCAGCATGCAACCAAGTGTAAAATGACTTATTTTATTTATACTGGATCTCTTGTCAACTAGTTCCTAAGATTTTAGTCTAGTTTTTATTCGTTGACGAAATTGTGAGTATATTTAGTCTTAGTTTTATTCATCATTATAGCTTAGTTTTCATGTACTCGTTTCCATTTAGTTTTCGTCAGTGAAAAAAGGTAGTCGACAAACATTTCTTTGTTGTCTTATAGTATTAGTCGACATAATCAACACTGGTTGACGGCATGGTCAATAGAAAGAATACCTCAAATGACGTGTTGGGAGACTCTCTTTGGCGGAGCCTGGGAGTCCATGGTCGCTGAGGGGGCGCTTGTTTTACAGCCTAGGTTGGGGTTAAGTTTGAAGCATTATGTTATACATTAGCTATTGAAAAATAGCAGATCTACAAGCTCATAGCGCGGCACCGAGTGCCGCGCTACGAGCTTGAAGGTCTGCTATTTTTGAAAAATCGTGAAAATGTGGTGCAAATCTTTGAATATATATATTCTTTCGGAGCGAACAGTTTGAACTCAAATATTAGCTTCTGGGAGGTCCCTGGAACAACATATCTTCAGATGGGGGTCTGTGGCAAAATACAGATAATTCTGGGGGTCCTTGACATGAAAAAGGTTGAGAACCACTGACATACCTGTAGAAACATTTCAGAAAACTGAGAACTTAGAAGACATTTGTTTTTAAATCGGCCTCAGGTCGAAATGGGTTAAGGTAATTAGGTTTAGGCCTAGTTTTTGTGAGGTTATATAACCCCGCCCTACTAGTAGTAGCCGGCGCTGTAAAACAAGCGTCCCATCAGCGCCCTGCATCGAAACCCAGGCTCTGCAAAAAAGAGACTCCCCTCATGTGTTTACTATGGCCATCTTTGCATATAATGATGCATTACGATTACTAGTGAGGGTACCAAGATGGCACAGTGCCAGTCAGCTGTTTGTGAACTTGGGGGTGCCTACCTGTCAAGCCCTTCTAAGAAACTTAATGTACAAATTCATGTGTCGACTAGAGGAGTCTGACAACTGTGTCATCAGGTTGTTAACCAACCCTGTGCAGAGCTCTAATAGGTTCTCTTCCATGATTTGGAGACATTGGCGAAACTGCCTCTACAGGCTGTGAGCATATGCACTGTGTATGTATGTATATATATATATGTATATTTTAATTTTTCTATTTTTAATTTGTTTTATTATTTACTGTCCTTTGTTCCTCTATGTGATCTGGACCGTGAGTCTGTAATAAAGATTGAATTGAATTTGTCTTCCAGAATTCGGGTAAGTTGGAGGCCCACAAGATGGAGGATGTGAAGCCCAACGACGTGCACATTGCGTGGCAGATTCCCCAGTATGTCCTGATGACGGCCGGAGAGGTCATGTTCTCCATCACAGGCCTGGAGTTCTCCTACTCACAGGTCGGACCTATAATATAATATATAATATATAATATATAATACGACCTTACAGGCGTAATGCAAAGGCCAATTTATGTCATTTAGATTTTCAGCATGCAACCTAGCATAAAACTGGATCTCTGACTAGTCCCTCCCTAACTTCGATATATTTAGTCTTAGTTTTAGTCATCATAGATTATTTTTTATTTAGTTTCAGTCAGTACTTTTAGTCGACGAAAACAACACTGCTCCCAATTACCCTAACGTTGTCTCCCCTCCCTGGCCTCTCTCTAGGCTCCGGCTAACATGAAGTCAGTCCTCCAGGCTGGCTGGCTGCTCACGGTGGCCTTTGGGAACATCATAGTGCTCATCGTGGCAGAAGGGGCGGGCCTGGATCAGGTATGTCCAGTGTCCTTGTCGCAGAAGTGTGTGTGTGTGTGTGTGTGTGTGTGTGTGTGTGTGTGTGTGTGTGTGTGTGTGTGTGTGTGTGTGTGTGTGTGTGTGTGTGTGTGTGTGTGTGTGTGTGTGTGTGTGTGTGTGTGTGTGTGTGTGTGTGTGTGTGTGTGTGTGTGTGTGTGTGTGTGTGTGTGCGTGCGTGCGTGCGTGTGTGTGTGTAATTTCAATAATGATATAGTCGTATTTCCAGTTTGGACAAATAGACGTGTTCTTAATATTTAAGAACACGGGTACAACTTTTCTCACAACTGATTTATAAGGGCTCAAAATAGTGAATAATATACTGTGAATTGTGTTCAGTCAGGTGTTGTAGTCTGTTTTCTATTCTCATACTGTATACATCTCTTTTAGTCATACATTTCTTACCAATACATTTCTTTATCAATGTGTTTGTAAAGGTGTCTAGTAACACATCTCACAAAGATTGAAATTCAGTTTCCCTGCGAGAATATGTGACAGCTGCTGAAAGTTGGATTAACAACCTATATAAGGCAACATTTTCAATTTTTCCTTATGCTTTAAGTAGCATGTGACGTGTCAAACTAGGGGTTTTTCATGATTCTGAATCTATTCCAAGCATTAGTTTTGCACTCCTTGGGCCATAGCTACTTGCCCAAAATGTGGTTATGGTTGCACAAGGAGTGTTTTTTTCGTGCAAAACAAATACTTGGAATGGATACAAAATTATGATGAAATCCCCCTATAGTTTGACACATCACATGCTACTTAAAGCAGAATGAAAATGTGAAAACTTTGCTTTTTATATACAGTATCTTGTTAATGGTACCCCAACTTTCAGCAGCTGTCTCAAATTCTCGCAGGGAAACTGAATTTCAATCTTTGTGAGTCTGTTGTGTTACTATAGACACCGGTGTTGTTTTTGGCAGCACATTTCGATTTTAGTTTTAGTCATAGTCTCTTCAATAGTTTTCATTTAATTTTAGTCACATTTTAGTCACCTGGAATGTTTTAGTGTTAGTCTAGTTTTAGTCGACTAAATGTCATACGATTTTAGTCGACTGAATCTACAGTTGATTTAGTCGAAAATGTATTTTGGTGGGCCTTGATGCCGTCGTAATTATACTTGCTCAAAATAGCAGCTCACTGCGTCGCAGTGAGCTTGTAGATCTGCTATTTTCAGCATGCAACCAAGTGTAAAATGACTTATACTGGATCTCTGGTCCACTAGTCCCTTCCTAACATTTTAGTCTAGTTTTTATTTGTTGACAAAATCGACAGTATATTTAGTCATAGTTTTAGTCATCATAGCTTAGTTTTCAATTGGTTTCGACGGTAGTCGGTACCAAAGGTAGTCGACGGAACATTTTTCGTCATAGTTTAGTTGTATCGGTAAAGAAATGTATTCCCAGATTGGACATATATATTCTTCTGATGAAAATCCCCGACTATTTATACGAGACCCATCACAGTAGGGCATTAAGCAACTAGTCGACTAGTAAATCCACTAGTCGACCTTGTTGGTACTAGTTGACTAGTTGATGTTTATGTTTTATTTATTTTTCATTTTGTAGGCCTCAAGATCAGGTAGATTCTAGTTATAGTCACCAATGTACACAGTTTTTGAATGTACAAAAAAAAAAGAATGACATAAAGTTAAACAACTATTCGACTAGTAAACTAGGCAACTAGTAAAAATGACTAGAAGTGAATGCCCTACATCACAGTCATATGTCTCTTTGTCGACACAGTGGGTGGAGTTCTTGTTGTTTGCCCTACTCCTGGTGGCCGTGTGCATCATCTTCTCCATCATGGCCTACTTCTACAAATACGTCGACCCCGATGAGGCGGAGCTCTTCAAGGACAACAACCTGGAGTTGACGGCGAAAGACGACGACGACGACGAGGACTTCCACAAGCAGAACAAACAAACGGACGACGCACATCTGAACAGAACAGAGAGCAGCACCAAAATGTAACCAGGTTCTGCTTTTTAACCCATGGGCGGGAACCCCTTTTGGTGTTTTAACTAAGAATTATGTAATACTTTAGCTATTGAAAAATAGCAGACCTACAAGCTCATAGCGCGCCACCGAGTGGCGCGCTACGAGCTTGTAGGTCTGCTATTTTTGAAAAATCGTGAAAATGCGGCACAAATCTTCGAATATATATTCTTTCAGAAGACTTTTCTTTTTTTTTCCCGACGTCAGGCCTAAATGGGTTAAAACACCAAAAGGGGTTCCCGCCCGAAATGGGTTAATCGTTCGCGAGTGACACGACGAGCGCTGTTGTTTACTAGTGGTAGGCAGCCATTTTGGAAATTTGACTCTGTTTTTAAAAGAAATATTTGTTTTGTTTTTAAATGACTTTTTTTGTTTGTGTGAATTTTTAAGATGAGGCAGTTTGATATTTCTCTATATGAGTGTTTTACTTCTGAGACCTTTTGAAGCCTGAGTTTAGCCTAAAGCCCCTAACCACACCAAAGGGTCGAGACGGTTTTCGCATTCGCGGGGCACGTATCACCCTGTGGTGTGATATGTCTTGTTGCACCAACGTTGACCCACGTTGACCATAGTCAGGGACGGATTAACCCCCACCAGGGCCCCTGGGCCGATTTTTGCAGGGCCCCCATAGCGCACGTGCGCCCGACATTTTCGGGTTTTTTACGTGTTTATCATATTTTTTATCTACATTTAACTAAATCAATGGCCAATGAAGGGCCCCAGACGCCCTTTTCAGGGCCTCAAACCCAGTACCGTGGTGTCCAATTTCCCCGAAGGGCCCCTGAGAGCCAAGGGCCCCTGGGCCACGGCCCCACTGGGCCAATGGTTTATTTGTCCCTGACCATAGTGATTCAACGCATGGAATTCAATGGCCCCAAACCACACCAAAGGGTCGAGACGGTTTTAGCGTTAACTGGACCCAAGGAGTTGCATATGGTGACCCTATGGTGTGGTTAGGGCTTATAAGACTCAGATGGGTTAGTTGAGCTTGTCGGGTCTGCTATTTTCATCATGAGTAAAACACAGACTTTTACTAACACTGGTCAAGATAGCACTACGAATACACAAGTAGGCGATGAAGGAATAAGTACCGTATCTCTGTAGAATGACAGTAATGTACAGATGTAATGTATTAATGTACAGATTTTGTATTTGTTCTATACATTTTTAGCTCATGTTCCGATTTGCTTCCATATAGGCTTGGACAGTATCTATTTTTTCACACCTTCCTGACATTTCCCTGGGGTATAATTATCTGGTGTATATGACGGTATTTTTGTAAAAAAAAAAAAGAAGAAGAAAAAAGCTGAGCTGCTGGTGATTGAAGTGATTGTAGCATATACATTGTCTAACCCGGTGGTTCCCAAAGTGGGGTCCGGGGACCCCCAGGGGTCCTTGAGGGAGTTCCAGGGGGTCCCCAGCTAATTGATAGTTTGGAACCAAATGGACCCTTTATGGGTCTGTAACTCTGAGAGTGTACAAATGGAACCAAATTGTACACTCTCAGAGTTAAATTAAAGCTGCTATAAGCAATAATGTTAATAATAATTACTTTTTTTTTCCAGACAGCCAGCAATGGGTAGAAGTCTTCCGAAAAAATTTGAGTCTCTGTGACACATCTAGGGGCCGCAATCTGCATTCAAAGATGTTCCTAGAAGCTTTGTCATTGGTCGAAGAAAAAAACCCGGTCAGGACTAACCAATCAGGAAGCAGACAGGCAAATCGGCCAATGACAAAGCTTCTAGGAAAATCTTTGAATGCAGATTGCGGATTTTGGGGGTCCTTGACATGAAAAGGTTTGGGAACCCCATGGTCTAGCCTATGGTGTCGTCTTAACCATTATTCTGAAAAAATAGCAGAGCTTGTAGATCTGCTATCTTTGAAAAATCATGAAAATGTGGCGCAAATCTTTGAATATATTCTTTTACAGTGAACGTTTTTAACTCAAATACATCTTTGCTTCGGGGGGGGGGGGGGGGGGGGTCGCTTGAACTACATATTTTCAGATGGTGGTCCGCGGCCAAATACAGATAATGCTGGGGGTCCTTGACATGAAAAAGGTTGATCACACCACTGACATAGAAACATAGGTTTTTCAGAAAACTGTCAGGATTTAGAAGACATTTGTCCTCAGATCTAAATGGGTTTATAGCCTCACGTTGCGATACTAATCTAATATACCACTGCGCTGCACTGCGTGGGGGCAACATGCAGTGCAGGCAGATGAAGTCTGGTTGCGCCAGGCTGGTCTCAATATGCAATTAGCCTACTTAGACGAGTCACAAGTTACCAGGTTTACATATTTATTATATGGCCCATGGAATGAATAGACAGGAACTTAGCACCTTCCATAGTTCCGTCAGTGGGCTGAACTGAGAGGAAATGTGGGTGGTGGTGGTGACTAGGGATGGAGCTTGATAACTGATACCCGAAGAAATCAGAAAACAAGCTTATCGAGTGCCCGTTAAGGGCCGTTATCAATAAGCTTTGGGCTTATCAAGCCTGTTATCGAGCATAGACGGCCCAAGACGTCATGTTTAAACAATCAAGACGAGAGGCGTTCAACATAATAGCCCACGCTGGCACAAACATGTCTAAAAGTGTGTTGATACCTGCCAACCGAGTAAACAACATTACGCTTTTAAAGTCACTGTCTGTACACATATTAACCAGTTAACAGTTTAATATTATTTTATTGGTAAAAAGGTCAATTGCCTTCCGTTTGTTAGAAAAGTACTGTAGTTGAAGGCCCTAGTAAAAGATACTGGTTCTGTTCGGAATTTAATGTCTCCCGTCTTTCCACAAAATAGTAGAAAATGCTCGATAGTGGGCTCGATAAGAACCCGGCTCGAGCACCGAAGTCTGACGTCACTTTCAGTAGAGGGCGCAAACACACAGGTTCATGTATTTTTTTATTTGCATTGTAATCTCCATAGGGGGATTTTAGGTCGCTTCATATAAGAACTGTGTTTGAAAAATAAACCGACCACCCCAGCCTTTCTGTCAGGGGAGTGGCTGTGCGTCGTTAATGATTTCCATTCATATTTGATACAGCCAGTTTCTGGAGAAAATGGAATTAATGTGGCCGCAAAAGCCTTGAAACTACATATGAAGGCAATGCTAATATACGTCATGCCCAGCTGCCCAGCTGTCAACACATTGCGTTCCTGAGATTCCTCGTTGACGTAAGCTCAGCTGGTGGTGACTCGACACGTACTAACCACGAAACATTAAATATCAATAAAATAAAAATAAACGTAATTAATATTCAGTTTCTGTTGTTCGACAGGCAGATGCAGCCACCCGCCTACCCGGAAATGTAGTCTCTGGGTTGTTTGGCTCGTTTCTAACGCTTATTTTGTTACTCTTTGGGTATATTTGTACATTTCCACCTTCAGTCGATGCTTCATATCCATATGAGTGAAAAGGCCGGGGTGATCGGTTTATTTTTCAAACACAGTTCTTATATGAGGCGATCTAAAATCCCCCTATGGAGATTACAAAGCAAATAAAAAGTACACAAACCTGGGGACTGACGCCATCTACTGACAGTGACGTCAGGACTTCGGTGCTCTGATCGATAAGGTGCCTCGTTATCAATAAAAATTAACAAGCTCCATTCCTAGTGGTGACCGACTGGCAGTTGAATAAAATAAACGGCTTTTGGGCTGAAAAACGAAATTACAATAGTATGTGGCAATATTATCATGTGTAATTGATTAGCCTTAGAGACATGACCTGCCACTAATTCTTATTCCTGTTAAATTTCACATTGTTCCTTCAACAATATTTGTGATGGTATTGAAAAATCAGGATTTATAAATACAAATAGTGAAATACCTTGATACCAGCCAGGCCTACTTTTTTCTTTTTTTCTAAGCTGCTGAAAGAATGAAGTGATAAGTTAAACTACATAGAAGCTGTATTAATTGATAAACTGGTTCAGTTTACATAATGTGCCAATTATGGGACCCACAATACTTGATAAAAAAAGGAAAAGTATAATTATTTACTAATTCTGGGAGACATTTTTGTACTGTTGAAAGTATGAAATAAAATGTATTTTCTTTTTGCCATTCAGTACATGATGCATATTATTTTATTTTTTGAATTCATATTGGACCACTCTTTCCCTGCCAAGATAATTATTTTCATATTTGAATGAACCATTAGAGCATGCAAGCGTCAGGCCTCAGCAGTTTGTCATAGCTCGGTGAGTAAACCCCCCCACACAAGTCTATGTAAAGACAGCACTCGATGCCCACTCCTCCACAACCTAGGCCAGATGAGACCAGAGTAATTATAGTAAGAGAGTGGCGACACTAGCGTTGACTCCCATTGTAACAATGGAATGCGGAAGTGCTCATTCTATCTCAATGGGATAGTTCCATTGTTTGGAACTATAGCCCACAGGCACCCGCTTTGCGGCGAGATCAAAGCGTGTCGCTACTCTCCTACTCTACACCCTGGGTGAGACAGACCGCCACCAACTCAAGAAGGCACACAGACCCCTGTGCCAAATCGAATCGCCACATTCCCGTGGCACAAACACACAAAGCTGTGAGTGGAGGGGCTACCAGAGTTAACCCATTCTGGGCAGGAATCCCTTTTGGTGTTTTAACTAAGCATTATGTTATACTTTAGCTATTGAAAAATAGCAGATCTACAAGCTCATAGCGTGCCACCGAGTGGCGCGCTACGAGCTTGTAGGTCTGCTATTTTTGAAAAATCGTGAAAATGCGGCACAAATCTTTGAATATATATTCTTTCAGAAGACTGAACCCTAAAATGGGTTAAGAGGAGAGAACGATGAACAACAGACTAATAACTCAGGCTTTAGCCACTGCATTCCCTTCTCAAAGATCCATGACGACCAACGTAAAACAACACTGAACAGACAGAACAGTACGCTGGACCTACCATATCTATCACTCTTTATACAGCCTTTATCAATCACAACCCAACGTGACCGACCGGGCCCTCGTTGATAGAAATGTTCACAACACATCTCATTGCAACACATCGTGTGCTTGTAGATCAGCTATTTTTTGGGGGGGAAAAGAGATGGAGCCAAGCCCAGTCAAGTTTATTAAGTAGGGTTTAATGTCCCCAGTATACAAGAGGCAATCGTTCGTAGCCAGGTTGGCTGTATATTGCTAAACTGTCAATATCCTACCGTGCACAGTATCATTTCAGTTGAAGGCTGATATGTATAACCTGTTTGTAATTATGTCAAATCCTCAAGTTAAGTTGATCTGGACTCACAAGCTTTATAAATTAATATTTATTCATGAATAGAATTCTGGGCGGGAACCCCTTTTGGTGTTTTAAGCATGATGTTATACTTTAGCTATTGAAAAATAGCAGATCTACAAGCTACGAGCTTGTAGGTCTGTTACTTTTGAAAAATCGTGAAAGTGTGTGGCAAATCTTTGAAAATATATTCTTTCAGAGCGTTTTACTCAAATCTTTGCTTCCGAGGGGTGGTCCCTGCCCCTGGAACAACATATTTTCAGATGGGTGGTCGGTGGCCAATTACATATATTTTTGGGGGTCCTTGACATGAAAAAGGTTGAGAACCACTGACATAGAAACATGAGTTTTTCAGAAAAATTTAGAAGACATTTGTAGAATCGTCCTCAGGTCTAAAAGGGATTAAGGTGCTGTGGTGTCACTGTGACCTTGCCTCTGCCTCTCTAGCAAAAGCTCAGTGACGCGAGCGACGACATCGGGATGCACCAGACAATCTATCAAGTCATTGGTGGTGATTGAGAACCGTGGATTCACGTGAGTGGAATACACGTCGTCGTCGTCGTCCTCTGCCCTTTCAGCTGCCTCCTTCTGGTGTTCTGGAGTCCTGTCTGTTTCACAGCCACCACGTGCCCCACTACGTTCCTGCGTCTCACGCTGCTGCAGTCGGCCAGCAGCGGCGGGCACGGAGACGGGCCTGCTGGTCTGCAGTGCTCCATCTGGGCCATCTGATTAACGCCCATCCGTGTGCTCACCACGGGGCACGGGGATGAGATGAGGCCCGAATGGAACGGCACAGGACGACGATGACGCAGTGTCCTGTCCGGAGGACGAGCCGCTGTTCTTTTTCTCCACCCCGCTGGAGTCCCGCTTGACCGCTGCTCCGAAGTGGTGCATCGTGGTGGGTTTGTTGCTGCGGCGCTGCCCACTACACCTCTCTCTCTCCATGCGGGCCTGCACCGCCAGGTTCACATAACGCATGTTCTCATCGTGGGACGCCACTCTGTCGTCCTGTGACAACAAAAAAGGTTACGTAAGAGGTTGTTATTATAGTAGCATCCTTTAGTACAGGGGTTCCCAAACCTTTTCATGTCAAGGACCCCCAAATTGACACTAATTAGCCCGTGGAAACATGCCAGGGACCCCCAGGGACCCCCCATAAGAGAAGATTTTTACGGCTCTAGCAGTGATTCTCAACCCGGTTTAATTTCAAGGACCTCCCAGTTTGACATCCATTAGTCTACGGACGCCCCATTTAATGGCATTTCTATCTCTGGGAACCCCAATTTAGATTAGAATCAATGTTAATTTAACTCTGAGAGTGTAAAAATGGAACAAAACGGGCATTTGTACACTCTCAGAGTTACAGACCCATAAGGGTCCATTTGGTTCCAAACTATCATTTAGCTGGGGACCCACTGGAACTCCCTCAAGGGCCCCTGGGGGTCCCCGGACCCCACTTTGGGAACCACTGCTTTAGTATTCCTGTTTAGATCTTATTTACGTTGTGTACAGTATGTCTAATCCAAGTTGACATCGGTGGTAACTAGAGCCTGAACGATGATTTTGAATATTATTGTGGAAAAGTGTAACATTTTTAAATTCTATTTGAGAACATTTAACTTGCAAAAAAAACTAAAAAAACATTGTATTTAACGTGTCAAAATAGCAGATCTAAAAAGCTCATATTGGGTTCCAACACAACATTTGTGTTTTCACAACATTGTGAAAACTCTGCTATTAGTGGTTAAAAATCGGGACCCATTGCCGATATAGCGATGTCGTGAAAAAGTCAAATGATGGCCTATATATCAGCCAAACGGATATATAGTGGTAACTGGTAACCACCATACAATATTGTACAATATCTAAACTGAAAGCCTCTTCTAAATGGAAAGCTGGTCTGTTATAAGGGTCCACTGGTGGGAAACCGCCCAGCTTTGGAAAGAATCCAAGCATTCAATCGTTGACTGAACTCGACTCTTGAGAAAGCGTCTGGGTTAAAGTCTGTGTTTCAGTCTCTCCATACAGCACAAGGCTTTACACTTTCTCTGGAGTCTTGCCAAGTGGGAAGAATAGTTCCTTCTGATCTGTGCCTCTATATCCCAGTCTGGGCGGGAACCCCCTTTTGGTGTTTTAAGGATTGTTATATTTTAGCTATAAAAAAATAGCAGATCTACAAGCTCGTAGCGCGTGAAAATGTGACGCAAATCTTTGAATATATTCTTTCAGAGCGAATGTTTTTTTTTCTTATTATTTTTATCCCACAATTTTGTAACCCATTTTTTCACCCCTGTGTCAATTATCTAATGTGATCCTGGGCTCTACACACCCTCCGCCAACCTAGTCCCCATATATGGGGGACATGGGGAGAGCAACGGACTTGAACTCATGCTTCCTTCATGCCTGAGTGTCCAAGTTGCTCCTTTATACCTGACAGGGAGGAGTTTCCCTGGTTTGGACGTAGCGCGTGGAAGGAACACGTTATTCCAACCAGTTCCTTTCCCCTCCATCAGGTGCCCCGGCTGGCCAGGGGGAGGCAGTTTAGAGACCAGGATTACTGCATGTTTTTTGTGAGGGTACCTACCGTAGGGGACACGGGGAGAACATGCAAACTCCACACAGAAAGGCCCTTTCGCCAACCCCGCCTCGGGTATGGGCACTGATGACGCGGAGGAGGAAACACGCCGCCAGTGCCCACAGCGTCCCGAGCGGGAATCGAACCCAGGACCTTCTAGCTGTGAGGCGACAGCACTAGTACCAACTGTGCCACCGTGCCCCCTAGCGAATGTTTTAACTCAAATCTTTGCTTCTGGGGGGGGTCCCTGGAACTACATATTTTCAGATGGGGGGGGGGGGGGGGTCGGCGGCCAATTTCATATAATTCTGGGGGTCCTTGACATGGAATATTGAGAACCACTGACATAGAAACATGAGGTTTTTCAGAAAACTGTCATGATTTAGAAGACATTTTGTAGAATCGTCCTCAGGTCTAAATGGGTTATAGCACCACCTCAGGCTCTTGACTGTACTGCAAATACCGCCGTCCTCTGGAGGAGGAACTGATGATGAGTGAGTTCTGGTGTGGTAGAATCTGTACCAGAGGCTTTCAACCTTTTTAGACGGGGAATGAGTGACGAGAGAAAGTGAGACTTTGTCTGCATGTGGATCACTTTTTTTTAGCTGTGAGCATTTATAAGTCAGTCCAAAATGTTAATGTGAAAACTAAAGCCGTTTGCAGCTTCTTTCTTTCTTTTTTATTTTGATTTGACTTTTATTTCGCACAGTATAGAGCAATACATTAAAGCATGAACATAAAAAAGGGAAAGTGCCAGGAGGAGCTGGCAAGACACCCTGGGGGCTTATAAGAGGCCTCTACCTATATAAAATACAATAAAGACATTAGAACAAGATATCAATAATTTCCAGAAGACATGATTGCAGTATATACAAAATCTACAGCATAATTCAAAATACTTGATAATCTAAGACGAGAAGAGATGAGAAGAGAATACAAACTATGATAATGAAGTGATTTGGTCAATCAGAACAACCTTCAATTGTTTTGACTTGATATCAGATTCTAAAAATGTCTTCTACATCCTGACAGTTTTCTGAAAAAGCTATGTTTCTATGTCAGTCGTTCTTCGATTTTCCAAAAATAGCAGATCTACAAGCTCATAGCGTGCCACCGAGTGGCGCGCTATGAGCTTGTAGATCTGCTATTTTTCAATAGCTAAAGCATAACATAATACTAACACCAAAAGGGGTTCCTGCCCAAAATGGGTTAGACAAGTTCAGAGAAGAAAGTTGTAAACCAATAGAATATTTGTCCCAAACTGTAGTACCTCTGTATCTTAATGAAATAGAAAACTGACCATGACTAGTACGATGAAGGGGAGATGGAGGTGAGTAGCCTGTCTTTCAGCATCGCTCCTCAGAGACGAGCCGTCTAGAAGCGTGTTTTTTAACATGTTTTTGCACTTGAAGGAGGTGTCGGGTGTTTCAGTGCTTCTGGCACTACGTCCCCTTTTGACCAATAGAATTTCATGATCCATTAACACGGAATCACGACGGGAACCCCTTTTGGTGTTTTAAGCATTGTTATACTTTGGCTATTGAAAAAATAGCAGATCTACAAGCTCATAGCGCGGCACCGAGTGGCGCACTACAAGCTTGTAGATCTGCTATTTTTGAAAAATCGCGAAAATGTGGCGCTAATCTTTGAATATATATTCTTTCGCAGCGAACGTTTTTAACTCATATCTTTGCTTCTGGGAGATGGGGGTCGGCGGCCAAATACATATAGTTTCTGGGGTCCTTGACATGAAATAGTTTGAGCACCACTGACATAGAAACATATGTGCTTCAAACATTGTGAAGCACAGTACAGGAGTACAGAATATTTAACTTAAAGGTATATTCAGTGATTTCACTTCATTCAAATACCACTTATTTTTTTTTGGATAGTCCTCCCTACTATAGAGTGTGCTGACCATATAAGGAGTTCATCCCTGTCCCCAGTGAGCCCCTGGGGTCAAAAAACCCTAGTTTCAGTTTTGGTGGCGGGTGGCAAAGCCTTCATCCAATCAGGATGAGAGGGGCCTTCCTCCGATCATGATCGAGTGGGGGCGGGCCTTGGTGCACATGCTGTTGGCCTGTTGCACTTCCCCCCACTGTAGAGTGTGTGCATGTGCACATTTTGTTACCGGGGCGGACTGGGTGGTTTTCCAAATCACCCAAATCACTGAATCCTTTAATCTCTATAACAATAATTCAGTGTAATAATCGAGTCTCTTACTCCTACGTGCCATGCCCCAAAACAGGCAGTGCAGCAACAATAAAGCATATAAATTGGTCTAATTCCATTCCAAATGTAGTGCCAACGTTGTGCGTGGGTACAAGAAGCACCAGTAGACCTGGCCTTACATCAGGGCAGCGTGAGATACATGCCAACACCAGCACTCGGTTTAGAAGCCTTGGAGTTCGAGATGTTTTTGGCTTTTTGCATGGCTGACCATGCGGCGCCAATTCCCCCCCATCGTCCCAACATAAAATGTCCATTTAGACCGCAGGACGATTCTACAAAATGTCTTCTAAATACTGACAGTTTTCTGAAAAACCTCATGTTTCCAATGTCAGTTGTTCTCAAACATTTTCATGTCAAGGATCCCCAAAAATATATGTAATTGGCCGGTGACCCCCCATCTGAAAATATGTTGTTCCAGTGACCCCCCCCCCCTCCTCCTCGTCCTTGGCAGAGGTAAAGATGATGTATTATTCAGAAAGCTGTTATGTTAACCCACTCTGGGCGGGAACCCCTTTTGGTGTTATAAAGCATTATGTTACACTTTAGCTATTGAAAAATAGCAGATCTACAAGCTCATAGCGCGGCAACGAGTGCCGCCCTATGAACTTGTAGGTCTGCTATTTTTGAAAAATCGTGAAAATGTGCCTCAAATCTTTGAATATATATTATTACAGAGTGAACATTTTAACTCAAATCTTTGCTTCTGGGGGAGGTCCCTATAACAACATATTTTCAGACGGGGGGCGGAGGCCTATTACATTTATTGTTGGGGTCCTTGACATGAAATATTGGGCACCACTGATACAGAAACATAAGGTTTTTCAGAACCACTGATACAGAACCATAAGGGTTTTCAGAAAACTGTCAGGATTTTGGAGACATTTTTTAAATTTTGACGGCCTAAATGCGTTAAATAGCTTACCTCGGTGGGGTTGAGCCACTTGTCGGTGTTGTCGCTGCCGGGCGTAGTTTTCAGGGCACAGACGACAGCTTTGGTCACGGCCTCGCCCACTCTGGCCTCATCATCATCCACTTCCTGTCCAGGGAGAGGAAAAGTCGAGTGAAAAGAAAAAGCACAAAAAGATGACGTCCAGTCCAGTGGGTTAAGGTCAAGGAAATGAAACCAATATGTAGTCTGGGATTCATTCAGGACCTGCTGGGGCAGTTCGTAGTGTCTGTGACCTGAGACTAGGCTAGAGAGTGGCCTGCTTTCTTTCTTTCTCTATACACCGAGACATGTCGCTGGAAACACACGCACGTTTTTCTAGCAGTTTTTAGATAGACATGCATTGTAGGAGAAAGAAGGGACACCCGCACATCGCCACTTGCTAGGTTCAAGAGCATTTATTTCTTAAGAGAGCAACGTTTCGGTCTTGCGACCTTCCTCAGGCTTGAGGAAGACACGTTGCTCTCTTAAGAAATAAATGCTCTTGAACCTGACAAGTGGCGGTGTGTGCGGGTGGTGTCCCTTCTTTCTCCTACATTGTATGCCTCGTTACCATCGCACCTGCTCCAAATTGCCTACCGGGTAGTGACCGGAAGTCATCTCTCTATAGATAGACATGCATAAAAGTTAAAATATTCTCACATTTTAACCCATAGTCAGGGTCAAGGACACCGCTACATTTGCCACGGTGTTTCATGAAGTGTCTGCGCATGTAGCGAGTATTAGCGACATATGGCGTCTCAGCGTAATTGTGCCCCTAAAACGCAATAAGTAGAAATTTTGGCCGTGTATGTCAGTGGTTCCCAAAGTGGGGTCCGGGGACCCCCAGGGGTACTTGAGGGAGTTCCAGGGGGGTCCCCAGCTAAATGATAGTTAGGAACCAAATGGACCCTTATGGGTCTGTAACTCTGAGAGCATACACTCTCAGAGTTAAAATTAACATTGATTTTTACAATAAAAAATGGGGGTCCCATGTGATAGAAATGCCATTAAATGGGGGTCCGTAGACTAATGCATGTCAAACTGGGGGTCATTGAAATGAAACGTGTTGAGAATCACTATAGAGCTGTAAAAATCTTCTCTCATGGGGGTCCCTGGCAGGCATGTCTCTTCAAATGGGGGGTCCACGGGCTAATTAGTGGGGGTCCTTGACATGAAAAAGTTTGGGAAACCAGTGGCGTATGTGACGTCTTTTCATTAGAAAGGGGTTCAAAGGTTCAGCTCACCAACTCAATCCAGGTGTTGACGCTGACCGTGACGGGATCGACCGACTCCACGTAGTGCCACCAGTGTCTGGGGACAAACAGCACCTGAGGAGAAAGAACCAATAAGCTTTTAACCCATTTTGGTGTTTTAAGCATTATGTTATACTTTAGCTATTGAAAAATAGCAGATCTACAAGCTCATAGCGCGCCACCGAGTGGCGCGCTATTAGAGATGGGATTTATGGCTCTTTGAAGGGAGCCGGATCTCTGGGATCCGTTCCTTTCAGAGAGTCGTTCAAAAGACTGGCTCTTTTGAACGACGTTCCCGATGGGTGGGGGGGGGGCAATATCTGCCCAGGGCCTCCCTAGTGACTCCCCACTCCCCAGTGCCTCCCCAGTGTCTCCCCAGTGCCCAGTGTCCCCCCCAGTGCCTCCCCAGTGTCCCCCCCAGTGTATCCTGCTTAGGGCGCCAGCTTGCTTATGACCGGCCCTGGTTGAAACCCCCCTGCCCCCCTCCTCCTCTAAAAAGGAACGGCTCCCTACTGTGAACCGGATCCCATCGTTCCTTTCAAAGAGCCGTTCAAATGATCCGACTCGTTCACGAACGTCACATCTCTACGCGCTATGAGCTTGTAGGTCTGCTATTTTAGAAAAGTCGTGAAAATGTAGTGCAAATCTTTGAATATATATTCTTTCAGAGCGAACGGGACACACACACACACACACACACACACACACACACACACACACACACAAATATGATAAATATATGATATATATATGATAAATATTTTGAGAACCACTGACATAGAAACATAGGGTTTTTCCAGAAAACTGTCATGATTTAGAAGACATTTATAGAACCGTCCTCAGGTCTAAATGGGTTAAATGTCATGAGAATCATGATGTCACACATTACTACTATGGTCCATAAACTAGAGACAGTTGTCAATTGTTTTAAAAAAACATTTTAGTGCATCTATTGGGGACATAGCTGTAGTTACAGGGAGCGTCCATGTGAGGGCAGCATGTGTCCTTGACTCCTTTTCCATTCATAAAGTCTCCCATTAAAAAAAAAAAAAACGGCAAGACTTATTGATTTCTGGTTTCTCGGCTGTCCTAATTAATTCATGTCCTGCACCTTGGCCAGAGAGGAGGAGGAATGCTGCATGCTTGGGTTTGAGTTGCTTAGTTATTATGCCCGTGTCTCAATATCTGGTTGGGGGAAGTGATGTGTATACTGTGGCAGTTTCTCATCTAAGGTCACATTCCCACCTAATACTTCGGTAGACTCGATGCCAATGGGTGGAGAAATTGGGATTCTTGAATATTTAATTTGCTGCGGTTTGCCTTCACACTGTCATCCGCAGCAATTGGAAACGCAGCAGGGGGACCTTTATCAATCTAATCAATGTGTTGCATTCATAAACTAGCCTACACAGTGAAATTGTGATAAAATTATACTCATAACGTGCATGTGTCGTGCCGTCTGGGACTGGACCCCCCCCCCCTTTCTCTCTCTCTCTCTCTCCGCACGCAGCTACGCACTGTAATTTTGGGCATGGAGGCACAGCGCTGAGTGCACTGATATAACAGACAGCAGCGCAAAATGTTTACAAGTTTATCGAGATGAAAGTCCCTACTCCCCAGTCCCCACACAGTGACAGCACTCCATGTTTACGGCACGCACAGACAGACAGAATATTCTTTGATACGCATTATGATTCGAATGAGCCTTCACACCTGCCAAACGAAGTGCACTTTCTGCCAATGCGCAGCAGGATTCGTTTTAATCGCAGCAAAGCTTTCTGGTGTGAATGTCACCTTAAACAACGGGTGGAATATTGCTATGATCTTTGGCACTGATAGGGGCCAACTGGGACAGGTGTGTGAGCTTGTTACAACAAAACTACACAGATGAATTGGCGGTAATAAGAGAGAGCAGGTCCAGGCCTCTAAACAAAGTCGGTTACCCATCATTCAGAATCAGACAATGCGTTGTCCTTCAGTGTTTTGTATGAACAACCTCATTAATAGTCTGGGCAAGTGGGCCCTCTCCAGTGCTTACTGTTTCACTCGTTCAGACCACATGAACAAAAAATCCCACAGAATAGCAGATGTGTTTAAGCTCACAGCACGTCTCGCTGCAAAGCTTTCAAGCTTATAGGGCTGGGGCGGCGGCTGTGGTTCAGGGGTAAGAGTGGGAACCGGCACACGCGCGCGCGCACACACACACACACACACACACACACACACACACACACACACACACACACACACACACACACACACACACACACACAAATTCATAGGGTCCGCGGCCAAATACAGATCATTATTTATATTTAATTATTTAAATATGATAAATATTTTGAGAACCACTGACATAGAAACATAGGGTTTTTCCAGAAAACTGTCATGATTTAGAAGGCATTTATAGAACCGTCCTCAGGTCTAAATGGGTTAAATGTCATGAGAATCATGATGTCACACAGACAGTTGTCAATTGTTTGTAAAAAAAAACATTTTAGTGCATCTATTAGGGACATAGCTGTAGTTACAGCTATCAGCAGCATTTGACACAGTGAACCACCAGCTGCTCCTAGACACCCTAGCGGATCTAGGCATCGGCGGGACGGCACTAAAGTGGTTCTCCTCTTACCTCACCGACCGGACCTACCAGGTCTCCTGGAAAGGTCTGTTATCATCCCCCCGAACCCTCCAAACTGGGGTCCCACAGGGATCTGTACTTGGTCCCCTCCTTTTCTCACTGTACACTAAATCCCTTGGCACTATCATCTCTGCTCACAATATATCCTATCACTGTTATGCCGATGACACACAACTGTTTCTATCCTTCCCCCCCTCTGCCACCCAGGTGGAAGAGCGCATCACTGCTTGCCTGGCTGACATCTCACAGTGGATGTCCTCCAACCACCTCAAGCTGAACCCAGACAAGACTGAGCTTCTCTTCTTCCCAGCTAAGTCCTGCCCGATGCGGGAGCTAACTATTTCCGTAGACAACGCCCTGGTAACGTCTGTCCCAACAGCCAGGAACCTTGGTGTTGTCCTGGACAGTCAGCTCTCGTTCAAAACTCACATCACAGCTGTCACTCGATCCTGTAGGTTCACACTCTATAACATACGACGAATTAGACCGTTCCTCACCCAGGAATCATCCCAGCTCCTAATCCAGACAACAGTCCTGTCAAAACTTGACTATTGTAACTCTCTCCTTACTGGCCTACCGGCATGTGCACTGAAGCCTCTCCAACTGATCCAAAATGCCGCAGCTCGCTTGGTCTTCAACCAGCCAAAATTCTCACATGTCTCCCCCCTGCTCCGCTCCCTGCACTGGCTCCCGGTCGCTGCCCGCACAGAATACAAAACTCTGATGTTGGCATTTAAAGCAACCAAAGGTATGGCTCCCCCATATCTTGCCAGCATGATTGAACCCTACAAACCCTCCCGCGCACTCAGATCAGCCAACGCAGGGAAGCTGGAAGTACCCTCACTAAAAACGCCGGGACAACGCTCCACACGTCCCAAACTCTTCTCCCTTCTGGCCCCAAAACTGTGGAATGCACTTCCCGTTGCAATCAGAACTGCAGCATCACTCCCGATCTTCCGCCGTAAAACCCACCTTTTCAGACTCCATCATGGCCCATAGCACTTACCCTACCCCCCTTAGACAGCACTTCTTAGACTTATATAGCATTTGAAACAGACTTATAGCATGTCATGTAGACAGCACAATAAGTGCATTGTATGTAGTCATAGCACTTCATAGTATATATGTACAGCATAGTATAGCATATATGTGTAGTTTATATGTATAGTGTCATTATATAGATATATAGTTTATATGTATAGTGTCATTATATAGATATATTCTAGTCACGTTCTTAGCTTACGCATGTTTCGCGATAAATGCATTTTTACATATGTGATGTATTCCCATGCTTTTTGTTCTTGCCTATTGTAAATCGCTCTGGATTAAGAGCGTCTGCTAAATGCCTAAATTGTAAATTGTAAATTGTTACAGGGAGCATCCATGTGAGGGCAGCATGTGTCCTTGACTCCTTTTCCATTAACCTAAACTTATAACCAGAAAACACGTCTGCAGACATGGGGATGATGGGGAAGGTACAGTAAACAACAAATATACAGCATTTTGCATGTCAATTCTACAGCGTCGGACTCGTTTGGGATGTGTTTAATTGTATTGTAGCCTTTCTCCCCCATGAGGAACGTTTTATGCGTGATAAGTTTCAGTTGCATGCATGGATGCAAGCTTGTCCAGAGCTGAGAGCGAGAAAGATATTTCGATTTTATTTACCATATGTTTGGCTACTATTTGTGTGTGTGTGTGTGTGTGTGTGTGTGTGTGTGTGTGTGTGTGTGTGTGTGTGTGTGGACAAAGTGTTTGCAATTAACTCGCGGTTTTCAGTCAAGTAGTAGCATGATTATATTTTTTTGAGCGTGCAAAATTGGCGCATCATTAAAGTTAAGCCACTGTCTGTATTAGCATGCATTGGCAACTGAGTTGTTGTATGGATGCAACTTTTATGCGACGTGTCAAATGCAAACTAGTTGATCCCCGACCGTGATATTTTGGGCTATTTATCAGAAACGGTAAATATTCATGGTTATGCTGAGCATGTGTGTGTGACTATTATGGAAGATGCTGCAGCTGCACAAGTTTCTATATTCCGGTCAATTACCTCAGTTAGAAGATGCTTAATTGTTATGATGAACTGAACACAGTAGGCTATGTTTCCTCATGATTGTCTTTTGGTGCACTTTTTTGACAAGAGGCAAATATCCCTTTCTGTATATAAAAGAATATGTATTAATACTAAAAGCCGTGCATAGTAGCCTAGCCTAATAATAATAGCTAATAATAATATAAAATAGTATTATTAATATTGTAATCTTGTTTACAAGAGGGTCCACCATGTTCAATTCATCAAAACATTTAGAGACGTACAAATAGAGGCAAATATCCCTTTCTGTATATAAAATAATTATGTAATAATACTAAAAGCCGTGCATAGTAGCCTAGCCTAATAATAATAGCTAATAATAATATAAAATAGTATTATTAATATTGTAAGAAATGACGACAAAAACAATAACTCAGACTCAAAGTCACTTTACATGCAGGGGATAATGATAAATAGCCTACATACACTGTTTAGTAGAAAGTCTGAAAAGTAAAAAGTAACAGTACTAAAAACTGTAAAAGATGGGTTTTGGGGGCAGTTTTGACGGATGGGGACATCATTGATGTGATCATTAGGGAGTGCATTTGACCGAAACTGAAAATGCCCTTATTGTATATCACCCTATATTGCCTACCCTACACTCGCCTACAGTATCATATGAAGCAAGAAGCAAAAAGCAGTGTGAACATGACTATCAGAATAGCAGAATATTGTGTTCTTTTTCTAGGACAATGTTACCCTATAGCGTGTCAGTAAAACACACTGTACACAGAATACAGAGTTGTGATGTTTGAGTAATGATCATTAGTCATAAAATGTATCAAAATATCAACTCTTAAAGAAACTTCACAAAATTGGCAAACTTTCAAATAAATATAGCTGACTGAAATAAACGTATGTCCCTATATGTGAGCATACATGTGTTATCAATGTGTGGCAGAGGGAAAGAGATGTGAGTGACATTGTATTCATGGCATTGATATACATAGCCGAAACCTTGTTGTCAATGCCATATTCCCTGCAAAATATCAGTAGTCTATAATTGTTAAAAGTATAACCTTTAATTGAATGAAACACCCCCCACTCTCTCCTTAATATCGCTCTTTCTCTGTCTGTCTTTGTCGTTCTCTTCAACAGAAACTATGTGGGACCAACTACCCAGTCAGCATTGCCTTCATAGTGGTGAATGAGTTCTGTGAACGCTTCTCCTACTATGGCATGAAAGGTATATTTTACTATACTCTCGCAAACAAAAAAGTACTAGATAAGATTTTAGAAATACTCTGTTATAACAAGTAAAGGTCCGGTAATCAAAATATACTTAACCCATTTTGGGCGGGAACCCCTGTTGGTGTTTCTAGCATTATGTTATACTTTTTATTATGTAAAACTTGTAGGTATTTGTAGCTACTTGTAGGTATTTTTGAAAAATCGTGAAAATGTGCCTCAAATCTTTGAATATTCTTTCAGAGTTTCGTTTTACAAGCTCATAGCGCGCTCATAGATCTACAAGCTCATAGCGCGCCACCGAGTGGCGCGCTACGAGCTTGTAGGTCTGCTATTTTTTATAAAATCGAAGAACGACGGACTAACATAGCTTTTTCAGAAAACCGTCAGGATGTAGAAGACATTTTTTAGAATCTGATCTCGGGTCAAAATGGGTTAAATGCTCCTTGACGAAGTATGTTGTCAGGGACGATGAATGACACTGTGAAACCGGTTTACATGCAGCGTATTTATGGTCAACAACGGGGGGGCAATCAAGACAGACCACTGTATCGAATCCCCCCCCTCCTCCTCCTCCGATCACATGATTTGTCTGTCCCACTTCCTTTGTCACATGTGCTGCACAGACTGACACACAAACTTTAGAGGCAATAGATTTTATTTGTTTCTGCATGTGTGAAGTTTGCATGTTCTCCCCATGTCCAGTACTGCTGCTGGCCACTGTCTGCTGGCCTGCTTGAAGTTGCTAAAAACATGGCATCTAAGAAATATGGGGAAGCAGCTTTCTGCTTCTACGGGCCGACGGCCTGGAATAAACTCCCAATGGAACTTAGACTTGCACCCTCTGTAGACATTTTTTTAAAACACAGCTTAAGACCTACCCATGTATTTGGCTGAGCTTTTTACCTTTTTATATTTCTGTTATATTCACCGTTATGCTTATTTCAATGCCTTTTTTATGCCTCTCTTATGCTTTGCAGCTTTTCATTGACCTTGCTCTGATTTTTATGTTGTTTGATATGTTTTTTTTGTACTTTATTTGTTTTGTAAAGCACTTTGCGCTGCACTCGTGTGCATGAAAAGTGCTCTACAAATACAGTTATTATTATTATTATTATTATTATTATTATTATTATTATTATTATTATTATTATTATTATGGTAGGTACCCTCAGTCCCTCACAAAAACCTGTAGTAATCCTGGTCTCTATACTCGCCTCGGCCCCCTCCTTTCCCCCCCAGCCTGATGGAGGGGAAAGGAACGGTTTGGAATAACGTTTTCTTCCACACGCTACGTGAGCATATGAGCTCAGTTCGGGGCTCTCCCCAGGTTGGCAGAGGGAGCGTAGCACCCAGGATTACAGCCTATAGGCAATATAGTATGTTTCCAAAATCTTAAACAAATTAGAACAGTGGCATATACTACATTGAAGTATGCAAAACGAGGACATTTCACCAGATGTACTAGTATATTGAAAAGCATGATTTCAGTAAAGCATCGTTTGTGTGTCCTCGAACTAGCGGTGCTGACGCTCTACTTTGTCAGCTACCTGCATTGGGACAGCGACCTCTCCACAGCCGTCTACCATGCCTTCTGCAGCCTCTGCTTCTTCACACCTGTACTGGGGGCTATCATCGCAGACTCCTGGCTGGGCAAGTACAAGTGAGTCCCTTATACCTGCTGTTTCACGTCTATTAGTTAGTCTATTGACTAACTCAATGTATTTTCTACAATGTAACGTTGCACTAATGTCAGTCCTGTAAGTGCCCACATATCCTGTCAGTATTCTTGCGTCAGTAGTTAATTATTTTTGTTGGGTCGTCACATGCAGCACCTGTTTAGGCTTACTTATAAGGCCATGAGGCCCATATAGGGGCAGGAGCCTATCTCCTGTTTCTGTAGCGTGAGGCAGCTTGATGTACGAGTACACCCCCTGGACATGACGCTAGTATGTCGCAGGGACTTACCCCCAATCCAACCCTTGATGCTGAGTGCCAAGCAGGGAGGCAATGGGTCCCTTTTGTATATCCGGAGGGGATCGAACCCCGACCTCCCAGTTTCAGGGTGGAACCTACATATACATGGCAATAAAGTGATTCTGAATTGGCATGATTTTGCATCCCTTAGCTGTCTAACCGTCTGTGAACTGTAAGCAGTACACGAGAAATACTTCACTTTAATGATCCCAGCCGCTATCTTCCATGATGAGTGTAACACGGAACGTAATCTTTGTTCTCAACAGGACTATCATTTACCTATCCATTGTCTACGTCATCGGCCATGTGGTCAAGTCTGTTGGGGCCATTCCCATCGTGGGAGACAAGAACATGCACATGTAAGCACTTTGTTTTCCTCTTTGATTCCTTCTTTTGGAATGAACAGAAGTGGTGCATGGTAGTACTAGTTAGATATTCATAATATGCATGATTACAGCATCCTATACTTTGTGAATAAAGGTAACACTAACAACTAAGTTAACCCATTTTGGCCTGACACTATATTCTACAAAATGTCTTCTAAATTCTGACAGTTTTCTGAAAAACCTATGTTTCTATGTAGTGGTGCTCAACCTTTTTCATGTCAAGGACATGAAATCTGAATTTGGCTGCCGACCCCCATCTGAAAATATGTTGTTCCAGGGACCTCCCAGAAGGAAAGATTTGAGTTAAAAACGTTCACTCTGAAGAATTCAAAGATTTCATTCATTCTCACGATTTTCCAAAAATAGCAGACCTACAATCTGCTATTTTCCCGCCCAAAATGAGTTAACACTTAAACCCTATTGAACAGAGTCCCCCAGGGTTTTATACTAGGCACCCTCCCTTTTTCACGTTACACCAAATATATTTGCTGAAAATAGCAGATCTACAAGCTCGCAACACGCAATTTTTGCTGAATATGTTTGTCGACTCGAGAATAGGGAATCTAGAGTTCATGTGTGTAAGTGCCGTTTCAAAGTGTGTGTGTGTGTGTGTGTGTGTGTGTGTGTGTGTGTGTGTGTGTGTGTGTGTGTGTGTGTGTGTGTGTGCGCGCCGTCCCCTCAGTGGACTGTCCATGTTCGGTCTGATTCTCATAGCTTTTGGCACGGGCGGGATCAAACCATGTGTGGCGGCGTTTGGAGGAGACCAGTTTGACGAGGGACATGTAAGGCAACATATTGTGCAATATTATCATTTGATACGCTGATAAATAAGTGCAATATCAGTGGCAGGGACTGCAGTACACTTGTGGAATTGTCATTGACTAAATAGAGGGTATGCGCATGCTTAAAGTGAATGGCACATCGAGTGGCAAATCGAGTGTCAAAGCAACATGCAAAGTGAGTTTAACATTGTTTAACGTCGTTTAATGCAATCAAATAGGACTTTTCTGTTTGGATGTATGGGCTGTCAAGGCCAGAAAGTAGTTTTTTGCCACTCAGTAGGCGTTCCTGCATAACTTCCGGGTTTGATGATGATGTCACGCACATACCCGGAGAAAAATCATATATACAGCATCTCTGTTTTTGCATGATGGACATAATGATTAACTATCAAAGAATAAAGTCAAGCCTTGGCGCAAAAGACCACATAAGAAATCAGAAATTGACACCATTAAGTGCACATGTCCTGCAGTCAATCCAAAGAAATTGGAGCATAAATACAGTATTAGACAGCACTAGAAAGTATATACACAATCTAATGTTGTCTTTAACTTTATGCTTAGACAATAGCAAACGTTGTCCTCTAATTCATGATATTTCCAAATATACAGTACATTCAACATAAGGATTTTCTATACAGTACTACATGCTTTTGATGGGCTACATCAGGGGTTTTCAACTGATTGTCAACCAGGGACCACCACCCTGACTTAGAATCATATACCTGGGGACCACTGTTATGTTATTATGGCTAATGCTTTTGTAACACTTTCTATGCATTCCATGTGTATACATCCCACTGTTTCTCAACCAATTGTCCACTGACTGACTACTAATAATTTCCTAATAATAATGACTCAACCAGACAATCCACTGCACTTCCACTTTTTGAGATTCTTACTTAATTTCTGGACCTCCAATTTGTCGGTAAATGACTACCGTTATATGGACGGTCATCATAGGTCACCGGGTCATTCAGTTCACTGTTTCTCAACTAGTGGAATGACATTCTTAAAAATCAACAAATCCTACATTACTAAATGAATGGTCAGGGACCACATGCAATACTTCCAGGGACCACCAGTGGTCCACGGACCACCTGTTGAAAACCCCTGGGCTAAATTATAGGAATTTGTCTTTACCTTTGGTCATTTTAATTATATTGTTGTTCAATGTACAATTTTGCTTTGTTGCAACTACTATGTTTGTCAAGGGTATAAGGGTTTTATTCTTCACAGTGGAAGCATCATCTAGCAAAGACGACATAAATAGCTGTCATTCTGAAATGCTTTAATAAACAGATACAGCATGGGCTTTCATTAGTATGCCTCACACACACACACTATAAACAAAACAGCACTCACACCAAAACGGAGAATAAACAAATATCTGCTGAGATTGTCGGTCATTTTGGTGTCCTCGTCTGCTCTTTTTACCGCAGGTGAACGAGAGGACGAAGTTTTTCTCTATTTTCTACATGTCGATCAATGTTGGGGGTATTTTAACCGTCATTACGCCGATACTGAGAGGTCAGTATTAGCCTGGAACTCACCTATGCTTTCTATGGCATAGGCAGCTCCCGGCAGGATCCGCCGGCAGAAACTGTGCGCAGCTGCTGGACATGAGACGAATTACTTAGAGCGACAGAGAGAGAGAGGAGTGTGTGTACGGGTGTGCGTGTGTGCGTCAATTTAACAAATTTAACGTGCTCGACGTTTGCGCTACTCTATGCCAATTTGAAGTGGACTCGGACCCAGACTTTTTTTTCTCCCTGGAAATAAAAACGTCTGGGTTTCCGAGGCTAGTAAAGTATTGTACATATTTAAGGTTGTAAGCTTTCTCAATTTAAGAGTCTAACTAACAGCTTCTATGACCATTGTTGTATCGTATTTAGTTGTTCTTATGAGTGTCTAACAAGTTCTGTGTGATTCAGACTCGCAGTGTAGGAGTTATGACTTTTTCAAAGTTCCATTGTGTGTCCCATAAAGATAAGCGGTAGAACGATTGAGCCAAAGAACTTTCTAATGTCTGGCGGATGGCTCGTGGCTGGCTGATAATACGTTATCACTTTATTTGGAAAGCATTCTGTTTGGGTCTAGACAGACTAGACTACAGCAAAACATATAGTCATCGTAACGGGTTCAATGTACAGTGTAATGGAACAAGCATTCAAGTAAAGGCATCTGTTATTTGGGTTGAATTCTGATGTCTGAACCATGGCATTTAAAAGGGCTTTTCCATGGCACTATATAGAATGATTCTGAGGGGCACGGTGGCACAGTTGGTAGTGCTGTCGCCTCACAGCTAGAAGGTCCTGGGTTTGATTCCCGCTCGGGGCGCGGTGGGTGCTGGCGGCGTGTTTCCTCCTCCGCGTCATCAGTGCCCATACCCGAGGCGGGGTTGGCGAAAGGGCCTTTCTGTGCGGAGTTTGCATGTTCTCCCCGTGTCCCCAAGGGTAGGTACCCTCACAAAAACATGCTGTAATCCTGGTCTCTAAACAAACTGCCTCCCCCTGGCCAGCCGGGGCGCCTGATGGAGGGGAAAGGAACTGGTTGGAATAACCCGTTCCTTCCACGTGCTACGTCCAACCAGAGAAACTCCCCCCTGTCACATGTAAAGGAGCAACTTGGACACTCAGGCAGGAAGGAAGCATGAGTTCAAGTCCGTTGCTCTCCCCATGTCCCCCATATATGGGGACTAGGTTGGCGGAGGGTGTGTAGAGAGCCCAGGATCACATTAGATAATTGGCACAGGGGTGAAAAAAGGGGTTACAAAATTGAGGGATAAAAGTTTAACAGAATGATTCTGAGAACTTTTGGTAACCATACCTGTTGCATCTCCATTTGCGCATGGTTTGGCATAGGACAGTTTGAACCATGCCCATTATTCCTGGGTTTTCAGCTGGGTTTCCTAACCATGCTCAATGCACCAAAGCGTGGAAGGACTTAATGAAGTGAATCCGATCTTTTGAAAATCACCCGATCGGCCCCGATTTCGGGGACAACCCTAATTTCCCTGCAGTGGGAGAGCACAAATAAACAGTCAGTCAACACACAAATGATATGATCAGCAAAGCTTGCACCAAATCTCATACGCCATCTTGTAATCATACATGTTCAAATCAAAATCACCACGATGCAAAACAAAGTGAAAAAGTGGATCATGGTTCAAGAATATGAAGAATACGCATATGGCACATTTTTGAGTGGTGCAACAACTCCTATAGACAGCTGTGTGTGTGTGTGTGTGTGTGTCTGTGTCCGTGTCCGAGCACGGAAGTAGCATATTGTCACCACCAACTGTCACTGTTGTGCAGTGTCACTGTTGTGCAGCCTAACACACAGACAGAGGCCAGGGAGGAGAGCTGGTACAGCACCACTCACTTCAGACGGGTCTGATTTTATCTTTTTTATACAGTATGTATGTATTGCTATTGTACTTTTTGTGCTGTAAATCACATTTTTGGTTGTAAATAGTCTGGTCATGGTATTGTCACTTGTCAGTTTGCTTGCCTGCGGTCAGTAACCACCTTTGAGGACCACAGTACAAATACGTGTTTAACTTTTTCTGTGTTCTGAGCAAATGCATTTTTCATTTTGAGTCTTCATTTATCTTTTAAAAGGGATATTTCACTTTCAAAAACACTTTGTCATTTCATCGTCTACTCAGGCTTATGTGAACACCCCAGACAGTTTTTATGTCGCTTGATTCAGTATTTAGATATTTGATATTCATTTTAGCTGCCCCGCCCCCTTCCTATAAAAACCCATTATAACTTCAAACTCCATTTTAACCATGATTGTAAAGAATTGTGTAAAGAATTGACGTAATATTGACGAGCTGATTGCTCAACCGATGTCAACCTCCACAGAGTGCAGTTAAAACACAAATGATGTCTGTTCAAAGAGATGTATTCCACTTCACACCCACATCAACTTTCCACCACTCTTTTCTGTGTTACACGTGTGTGGTTCTAGGATAGTAAAGAAAAAACAGGGAATTCACAAACCTGACTAATAAAACAATTAACAACTTTGAATTATCAGAAATGTGCATGAAATGTTAATATGAGCGACATGAAATGCTAACATGAGCGACATTCAAACAACATTTGCATAAGACCATCAAAATAAGAAAATGATTAAATCCAGCAAACATTTGTAGCACAAGTGAATGACTTCTCATAATAAACTACAGCAACATAAGTCTGTTAGCAGCAAATTCAACTAAACAGTACAAATAATAATGGTACATCATTACAAATAGGTACTCACTTTTAGTTGCACGCACACTAACAAAAACACAGAATGTCCAAAGCAAAAGAGACTCAAGCTCTACTGCTTATGAAGAGAGAGAAGACGTCCAGCTTCTCTCTCAGACGTCCAGCTTCTCTCTCAGAGGACTCAAGAAGAATGACTGAGGCAGCCTGCAAGCCCAGGCACAAGCCCTAATCGTTAATTGACCACACCTGGCTTGTGAGTCAGTGTGACATGAGATCAAAGCAGCAGGTCTAATTGTTAAACGACCACACCTAGCTTGTGGGTCAGGATGACCTGATGACACTTAATTGCCTAATACAAACACTGCTGACATGAAAGGGCTCTAGGCAGTCAATGAAATTGGCCAATATAGGCAATGCTGATATGTACCAAGCATACTGAATGAAATGCAACATAGAAATAAAGAACACATGTTAGTTTGAGGGCAATACTTGCTGGCCTTTTGTACAATGATAGATTCATCGAAAACACCCAACGGTTTTTCTGTTGACTGATAATGTCCTAATACGTCAGGGGGCGGTGTTTCATTTAATGTATTTTTTTATTATTTAGTCTCCTCCGTCGCGCTACGTGATCTGCCACATTTTCCAAAATAATTATTAAAAATAAATGAAAACAGTAAATGGAAAAAAACACGGCCCCCTCACGTATTAGGACAGTATCAGTCACCATAAAAACGGTCGGGTGTTTTTCGATGAATCTACATCATGGTTAAAATGGAGTTTGAAGTTACAATGGGTTTGTATAGGAAGGGGGTGGGGCAGGTAAAATGAAATATCAAATATCTAAATACTGAATCAAGCAACTTAAAAACCATCTGGGGTGTTTACATAAGCCTGAGTAGATGATGAAATGACCAAAAGTGTTTTTGAAAGTGAAATTTCCCTTTAAGTATATATTCATCACTGAAATCAATCAATCAATCAAGCCTATGTTTGCTGCAGGTGATGTGAAGTGTTTTGGAGAGGACTGCTACGCTCTGGCATTTGGAGTTCCTGCGGCTCTAATGATAGTGGCATTAGGTGAGTGGTTGGAATATTTAAAGGGGAGTTTCGCACAAGCTGTTTTCTTACCGTATATGAAGACGCGTATCCATTCGTCATTGAAAAACCCCCCAAAAAAACAAAGGTATTTACCGTCCATGTGGGTCAAACGTGTGTGTGTGTGTGTGTGTGTGTGTGTGTGTGTGTGTGTGTCTGTGTCTGTGTCCGAGCACGGAAGTAGCATATTGTCACCACCAACTGTCACTGCTATCAAAACAAACCATGTTTTTAACCCATTTTGACCTGAAATCAGATTCTAAAAATGTCTACATCCTGACAGTTTTCTGAAAAAGCTATGTTTCTATTCGTTCTTCGATTTTTCAAAAATAGCAGACCTACAAGCTCGTAGCGCGCCACTCGGTGGCGCGCTATGAGCTTGTAGATCTGCAGAAGATCTGCAGAAGATGACCCAACACACAGTGGTGGAAAAAGTACTCAATTGTTTTACTTAAGTAAAAGTACCATTGAATACTGCAATTTAGAACTACTTCGTTACAAGTAAAAGTGCGGAATTGAAAATGCACTTGAGTAAAAGTACAAAAGTATCGGCATCAAAATGTCCCTCACTGTATATGTTTCTTTTCCCTTTTTACCTCCTTTATGATGAATTCCTGTTCTGTCTATAGAAGTGTCTATTTGTACGTCTCTAAATGTTTTGATGATTTGAACATGGTGGACCCTATTGGAAACAAGTGTAATGCTTAATTGGGTCGTCCACTCACAGTTAACAGCCTTTGTATTGAGTCTGTGCTTGAAATGTACTGTAATTCTGCAAACTGTTAATAAATTCTTCAATCAATCAATCAATCAATCAATACTTAAAGTACTAAAAGTAAAAGTACTCATATTGCAGAATGTCCCACTTCGCAAGTTCAAAATGTGTACGTCTGCTATTAAAAATAGCAGATCTACAAGCTCACAATGCGTCGCGTTGCGAGCTTGTAGATCTGCTATTTTTCAATAGCTAAAGCATAACATAATGCTAACACCAAAAGGGGTTCCTGCCCAAACTGGCTTAAACTAGAAGGGCCAGGAGGATGACCCAACACACAGTGGTGGAAAAAGTACTCAATTGTTTTACTTAAGTAAAAGTACCATTGAATACTGCAATTTAGAACTACTTCGTTACAAGTAAGGGTGCACTCACACGGTTCATGCAATTCTCTGTGCTCGTTGGGTGTTGTGTCATGGCCGCCCAGCGGCCCAATGCATTTCCAATGGAGGTCACATGGTTTGACCCAACATTGTGTTGTGTGAGGGGGAGGGGTGCAGTCGTGCGCCCCTCCCCCTCACACAACACAATGTTGGGTCAAACCATGTGACCTCCATTGGCAATGCATTGGGCGGCCATGACACAACACAACATGCATCCAACGAGCATCCAACGAGCACAGAATTGCATGAAAGGTGTGAGCTCAGCCTAAGTGCGGAATTGAAAATGCACTTGAGTAAAAGTACAAAAGTATCGGCATCAAAATGTACTTAAAGTACTAAAAGTAAAAGTACTCATATTGCAGAATGTCCCACTTCGCAAGTTCAAAATGTGTACGTCTGCTATTAAAAATAGCAGATCTACAAGCTCACAATGCGTCGCGTTGCGAGCTTGTAGATCTGCTATTTTCAAATGACCAAAATGTATAGGGTTGAAGTGGTTAATGTATGTTTTCTAATCAAAATTTAAATCGCCAAAGTAACTTCAATAAAGTAACTTCAAAAGTTTTCAAATAATTGTAGTGGAGTAAAAGTAAAAATGTTGGCTTCTTTTGGAGTAGAAGTGAAAGTGCTGGAAATTGGAAATACTCAAGTAAAGTACAAATACCTCAAAATTGTACTTAAGTACCTTACTTAAGTAAAAGTACTTAGTTACTTTCCACCACTGCCCACACATGATGGATGTCGACATGGCTTGAGGCAAATATAGCTTTAAAAACAACCTGAAACAGTAATTCAGGCAAAATGCAGAAAACAATTGAGAGGAGAAAACTAAAATGGTAAACCATATCTCTGTTAGAGTCATCTTATCGTGGCTGTCGGGCTGAAACGTTGTACCACATTTCATCTTTTTATGTTTTTTTTTCTTCATAGATTAATGCCCTGCCTATTTTATACTTTGTTGTAGGACTAATTTAAATAATGACTTCAATTGGATACATTTCGTTCGGATAAAATATATTTTATACATTTCCTGAAAAAAAACGTTTGGTTTTGGACATACATGGTTTCAGTCTGAAATCCATTTAGGCCTGACGTAGAAATTTTAAAAAATGTCTTAAAAATCCTGACAGTTTTCTGTTTCTGTATCAGTTGTGCTAAATATTTCATGTCAAGGACCCCAAAGATTATGTGTAATATGCCTCCACCCCCCATCTGAAAATATGTTGTTCCAGGGACCTCCCCAGAATCAAAGATTTGAGTTAAAATGTTCACTCTGTAATAATATATATTGAAAGATTTGAGGCACATTGTCACGATTTTTCAAAAATAGCAGACCTACAAGCTCGTAGCGCGGTATGAGCTTGTAGATCTGCTATTTTTCAATAGCTAAAGTATAACATAATGCTTTAAAACACCAAAAGGGGTTCCCGCCCCAAAATGAGTGAAGCAACGTTAGAATCATGCTAGTGGGACGTCCTCCCGATAAGTACCGTCTTATCATAAATCCATAGTGTTTGTGGGAGCACAGCCATGTGTGTGTGAGTAACAGTCAAACCATCTGCAACATCAATTGTTATGGTTATACTCCCCAAATGTCTGCTCTGCCTCTGACTGCTCATGCTTTCTGGTTGCAGTTGTGTTCATCTCTGGCAGCGGGATGTACAAAAAGAGTCCTCCTCAGGGAAACGTCATGCTGGACGTCTGCAAGTGTATCGGGGTGAGTCATCTCTCTCTCTCTCGCATGCAGTCACTGTATCGACTCCCCTGGCTGTAACTCTCTAAACAGGCCAAGTTTGGTATTCCTCAAGGTACCGTTATCTATCACTTTGATAGATGGAGGTGATCCACTGGAGACTCTGTGACTCAGCTGTTAAGCCATTTAGACCCGAAGACGATTCTACAAAATGTCTTCTGAATCCTGACAGTTTTCTGGAAAAAAAACATGTTTCTATATCAGTGGTTTTCAAACTATTTCATGTCGAGGTCCCCCAGAATTATATGTAATTGGCCCTGGACTCCAATCTCAAAATATGTAGTTCCAGTCGACCCCCCTGCCCCAGAAGCAAGGATTTGAGTTAAAAGCGTTCACTGAGAAATAATATATATTCAAAGATTTGCACACATTTTCAAAAACTAGCAGATCTACGAGCTTGTAGATCTGCTATTTTTCCAATAGCTTTAAAACACCAAAAGGGGTTCCCGTCCAGAATGGGTTAAAGTACACGTACAATTTCATCCTAGTCTTCATCAGAGTCAGAGTGTATATTACTGTGAAAGAACGTATGAATTGGTCCTGTGAGCTTTAAATGCATTTATTTCTTTGTTTTGTGGTTTACACTACAGTTTGCCATTAGCAACCGCTGGAAGAAATCAAAGAATGACCCACAGAGAAAACACTGGCTCGACTGGGCTGAGGAGAAATACTCGGTAAGAAGGCGTCCACTATCCTGCACTTGGAAGAAAAGGGCTTGTTGGTGTCATTTTGGTACTAATGACAATGGAATGTGTGTATATGAGTGTGAGTGATAATATGGTCAACAACAGTGATGGACAAAGTACTTGAGCCACTCCTGGTCAAATATTACACAACTACTAAGTGAAGGTTGCTCAGTCAAATTTGTACTTGAGTTAAAGTACTTAAGTACTTAAAGTATCCAAAAGTACGGGCTTCTAAAATGTGTACTTTAAAAAAGAAAAAGTACAAATTACAAAGTAAACAAAAAATGAATGATAGCGACAATAGCAGCTCTACACAAGCTCACAATGTGTCGCATCATGACCGCTATGCGCTCACGTTATGAACTTGTAGGTCGACTATTTGCACTATATTTGAAATCGGGCTTACGATAATGTATTTTTCCTTTTCTAGAAATGCAGTGGAGCGGAGTTTTGCCTTTTGAAATGTAGTGGAGGGAAAGCATCCAAAAATAAAAACACTCAGTTATCGATGCATCGATACAGTTACTGCATCGTTAACACCCCTACAAAATAATTATTACAAATAAATTACAAATGTACAGTACTCATTTACTTCATTACTGTCCACCATTGATGGTCAATATATAACGTACATAATGTTTATACTTTATAGTAACGTGTTGTGGTTATTATGTGTAATAATAAGTATAATAAGACATAACCAATGCCGTCCAATGTTCTGTGTCTTAACAGAAGCGTCTGATCATGGAGATAAAGATGGTTCTGAGAGTACTGCTCCTCTACATCCCTCTGCCCATGTTCTGGGCTCTCTTTGATCAGCAGGTACACATCCCCCCGCCAGGATTCATGTATTTATTTAGATTCATGTATTTATTTATCGCGCATTGCCGATGGTTTTTCCCCTTTCAACCCTTATTTTGAAGAGGCAAATATCCATAACCGGATGTTACGATGACGTAATGGTGTGTGTGGTGTCTTGACCGGTTGTTGTTCTCTCGCTGGGCCAGACTAAAGCTTATTTACGGTTTATACGGTTCTGGCGGGCTTCGTGTTAAGACTTGCTATTGCGAACAGCAACAGACAATATCAAACTACTTGTATAACGACGTACACTGCTGGTGTCGCTCGCCGTAAATAATCGATTTGCCGATCTGTTAAATCAACAAGCAACATCGTCGGACGTACAACAGAGCATACATGTAGCATTAGTAACTTGGATATTGGGTCCAGTTTTGTTGACTATAAGACTGAAACTAAAACACTAAAAGATTAAGATTTTGATATTTAGTCGACTAAGACTAGACTAAGACTTAAACAATGTCAGTAGTATAGAGGCCTTGAGTAATTCAGACTAGTATACAGTATTAAGTGTTACAATTAAGGGCTAGGATTCCTTCTGGAGTATAGGCACTAATTTGGGTTACCACTGTCCTAAATATTCTAACTAGCTTTTCTTTGGAGTGGCACCTAAACAGAAACCTCTGATTAGAGACAACTCCAAGGTTCAAGGTTCACTTTATTTGTCATCTCCACATGTTTGCACATATAAAAACGAAAGTCGTACTGAGGACCAGCAGTGTATATAAAACACCCTCACATGTTCTCCCCGTGTCCCCTAGGGTAGGTACCCTCACATGTTCTCCCCGTGTCCCCTAGGGTAGGTACCCTCACATGTTCTCCCCGTGTCCCCTAGGGTAGGTACCCTCACAAAAAACATGCAGTAATCCTGGTCTATAAACTACCTCCCCCCTGGCCAGCCGGGGCGCCTGATGGAGGGGAAAGGAACTGGTCAGAATAACGTGTTCCTTCCACGCGCTAGGTCCGGCTGGGGAAACTCTCCCCTGTCAGGTGAAAAGAAGCAGCTTGGACTCCTCATGCATAGAATGAAGCATGAGGTCAGTCCGCTGACACCGTCACACCGTGACCTAGTAGTAGGCCTACTACAGGAGAAGCTTGTATTTATTCAGCTGAAGACCGTTTTGTGAATTCCAGTAGTTAATGTCAGTACAATTACCAAGTTTAATTATAAGACCAAAGGCCCAGATAACGTATTCCTGAGTCCCAGCTAAAGGAGCTCTAAATGGTAGCTCATTAACCACTTTTGGCCTGTGGTGTCCCTGTGGTGTGCATGTCATTACAAGCGAAGATTTTCAAAGTATTAAAATGCTCAGAAATAGCATAGATATAGCAGATGAATAATGTCGCATTGTGACACGGTGTGAACTTCTAGACTGGCTATTTTTGCGCAACACCGTCATAGGTTCAACCAGTATAGAAAACAGTAAATATGCTAATAATAGCATTCTTTTGTCACAGGGCTCCCGTTGGACACTCCAAGCTACCAGGATGAACATGGCTTTTGTAAGCTTTGTTTTTTATATTTCTTGTCCTGTACTGTACGCTATGCTAATCTGTACAATTGTTACTTACACAAATGTGATTCAAAATGTTTTTTTTGTTGTTGTGTATTTGATTGTGTATTCATATCAGTTTGTATCACTGATTATACTTATCTCATTATCTTATCATTCTATGTACCGGTATAATTATGGCCTTGATAAGCTTTTGTTGATGCCAAAACCTCAAATGTGTCTGAAATCCGAGTCAAACTTTTGCTTTTGCTTTTTCTTCGACAGGGAGACTCTTTCATATTGAAGCCTGACCAAATGCAGGTGCAGTATTTTTTTTTTACCACACTCAGGTATAGCTGCTTTTCAGAATGTGTGTTCGGTTATTTGGCGATGTTATGCCGGGGCTCCGACCAGCCCATGCAGTAGGCAGACAAGAGTGACTAACACGCACAGGGTGAACTAAATGTTCCAATAATAGCTTATATTCGATGAACTCAAACGTGCATTTTATAGGGTTTTTATTAATTCATATTAATCATAAACACAATCATACATTCACACGTTCTGTTCACACTTTCCCCCAACACAAGATGATCTCAGTATCCCGGAACTCTGTCCTATTGGTCTGTGGTTCTATCCTGCTCTGTCGGTAGGAATTCTTGCTATCATTTCACACTCAAAACTGTCCCAGATCATGGTAAAGCTTAGCTTGTCATTGATGACTCTCAGACTTAGTTCAGTGATAAGTGTATCACTAATTATGTGTCACTAAGTGACACTATGTGGTTTTAAATCTTCATTATCATGAATTAAACGTCATTAATAAATGATCGGGACAAAAGAAACACAAGAACACTTGGTTACAATCTAACATCATATCACATCAATTATGAATAATGCACAATTATATATCGCATAATAATACATACCGCTGGTGTCTGCCTGCTACATGCATCACGTTCGGTGGTATTGGTGAATCTGCCTAATATTGTGCTACACAGAATAGTCACAGTGGGCCCTGACTGAAATCACACCTCCATGCTAAACACTTTCGGCCAATCAGATGCCACTGACCATCCTGCCTCTCTCTGGCCACAGCAGCCTGCTCCTATTACAGTCCCTGTAATGCCCAACTGCTACTGCTACTGATTAAACTGTTTAGACTATTACAGGTATTTATCATTTAGCCTTTTTACCAACCCAATATATAATAGGTTATTTAGAACACATTACACAATTGAAAGGAATTAAAGATAGTTACTTCATCCTGCATTGACATGTCCTACCCTAGTGAGTCTCTCCTCTGAGAAGAGTCATAATGGCCTGTCTTACAACAGGAAGAGGCAGTAAAACCCCCATCCACCGGTTATCAAAGCAACTGGAGTGCATTGGAATGTGGTCCCAGGACCTACAGAGTGGTACACATTGATCACTCAATCTGACCCAATATATTTTACTCTAATGTCTGAGAATAAATCTCGCACACCCATAAATAACAAGACAATGTGTGAAGGGTTCAAAGGCGCACACACACACACAGTCACACACACACAGTCACACACACACACACACACACACACACACACACACACACACACACACACACACACACACACACACACACACACACACTGGTGAATCATCTTTTTATAAGTACCGTATTGACTAATGTTTGACATCATGTGTGGTGTGTGAACTGTCCACTCTGCAATCTCTTCCACCGGTGAGAGAGACACCGTGCTTACGGATGTGTCTGTGTAATCATCTCTTACGAATGTGCAGAGCTACAATCTTTATTATGATTTTACGATTTTATTTTGTGTGTGGACATTTTATAGAGTTGTTTTCCTCCTCCCTCCCCTTCTGGTCTCTCTCTCTCTTAGATGCTCAACGCTCTGCTCATTCTGCTGTTTGTTCCCATCTTTGATATGATGGTCTACCCCCTCGTGGGCCTCTGTAGGATCAACCTCACGTGAGTCGGGTATATAGCGCCGTTTCACTTACCGTTCTCAACTTTTATGGCCAAATGTACATTTAACTAGGCCTCTTTTACTGGGTGTAACACGCCGCTCGTGAACACACCTTACCCCATTCTGGGCGGGAACCCCTTTTGGTGTTTTAAAGCATTACGTTATACTTTAGCTATTGAAAAATAGCAGATCTACATTTTTTTTTGAAAAATCGTGAAAATGCGGCACAAATCTTTGAATATATATTTTTTAACTCAAATATTTGCTTCTGAGGGGTTCCTGCATATTTTCAGATGGGGGTCGGTGGCCAATTACTTATATATCATTTTTGGGGGTCCTTGACATGAAATATTGAGCACCACTGATACAGAAACATATTAAACTGTCAGGATTTAGAGGACATTTTTTAAATTTCGACGTCAGGCCTAAATGGGTTAACCGCTAAGTGAGCACTAGCATACACGGAAACCAGTTACTACACTTTCAGCATCTGTCCTTGATCGAAGGGAGCTCTTTATAGAATTTGTCCTCCTCGCCCGTGCACGTTAAGATTTAGACACCATTTCTGTCTAATTCGCTCCCGTGTTCAGAAACCTTACTTCCTGCAGTGTTTATTTCGTCGACTAAAACTAAGACGAAAACTTTTTCACTGACAAACTAAATGGAAACTAAATGAAAACTAAGCTATGATAACTAAAACTAAGACTAAATATATTGACAATTTTGTCAACAAATAAAAACTAGACTAAAATGTTAGGAAGGGACTAGTGGACAAGAGATCCAGTATGTAATTTTACACTTGGTTGCATGCTGAAAATAGCAGATCTACAAGCTCACAACGTTGTAAAATAGAAATCTGCTGCCAAAAACAACACTGGCTTACTCCGCAATGACATCGTCGGCAGGGATTCCAAGCTATTGGATGATAGCCTTGATCATACCTGACGAAGACCCCGCAAAGGGTCGAAAAACGTTCATTATTCCCTACAAATAAAGGACCTGAGAGAGCTCAAGTTCAGTGTGCAGGACTCTCTTCCTGGAATGTTAACACGCTGAAATAGAAGCTTTTGCATTGGTGTATTAAGCATTATGTTATGCTTTAGCTATTGAAAAATAGCAGATCTACAAGCTCATAGTGCAGCACCGAGTGCCACACTATGCACTTGTAGGTCTGCTATTTTTGAAAAATCGTGACAATGTGGCGCAAATCTTTAAAAATATATTCTTTCAGAGCGAACGTTTTTAACTCAAATCTTTGCTTCTGGGGGGTCCCTGGAACAACATATTTTCAGATGGGTGTCAGTGGCCAATTTCATATATTTTTTGGGGTAGGCCTACTTGATATGACATAGTTTGAGCACCACTGATATACTGTAGAAACATAGGTTCTTCAGAAAACTGTCATGATTTAGAAGACATTTTCTTAATTTCGACGTCAGGCCAAAATGGGTTAAGGTTTTGAAATCTCGTTTGAAACCAGCAAGTACTGTAGAAAGTAAGTACTGGAGCTCGATAACCGATACCTGAACAAAAATCAGATAACAAGCTTATCGAGTACCCGTTATCAATAAGCTTTGGGCTTATCAAGCCTGTTATGGAGCATAGCGGCCCATGACGTCATGTTTAAACAATCAGGACGAGAGGCGATCAAGAAATAAATGTAATCATCCATGCTGGCACAAACATGTCGGTCTAAAAGTGTATTGATACCTGCCAACCAGGGCTGTCTGGGTAAACAAAATTACGCTTTTAAAGTGACGGTACACACATTAACCAGTTAACAGTTTCTTTAATATTATGTTATTGGTAAAAAGGACAATTGCCTTCTGTCTGTTAGAAAAGTACTGTATTTGAAGGCCCTAGTAAAAGATACTGGTTCTGTTCAGAATTTAATGTCTCCCGTTTTTCCACAAAATAGTAGAAAATGCTCGATAGTGGGCTCGATAAGAACCCGTCTCGATAAGCCTGATCGATAAGGTGCCTCGTTATCAATAAAAGTTAACGAGCTCCATACCTAGTAAGGACCCGTTATATGAGGCTGAATGAGTGGAGTGCTTCTTTACATACGTACTCCCAAGCAGATTTGGTCAATTCACCCTTTGACGGTTGTGCCCCTCTTCGCACCCATTGGTTGCCGTTTCGTGGTTGGACAAAAATCCTTTCTCTCCATCCACTACCATTGAAATAACAGGTTTTTCAGTTGCTTCGTATTGATATTATGTGCATTCGATTCTTGTTTTAAACTTGGTGTCAGTAAAAAGGAACAAAACAGGTGACTGGGCATATCATGTTTGTTTTGAGTTTTTTCCAAAAATGTGACCAGATTTGACTGAGTCTGCCATTTGTTTTGGTCCCCTAGTTAATAGCACATACTACTAGAGCATGTCTGCAATAAGTGTCAGAGCTGAAATCGACATGTACATATGAAATAAATGCTTACACATGTAGCTAGGTGTAATGTTTGAGACCACAGAAGTGAACCTTTCAAGCCTGTTTTCTCAATTCGCTATTTTCTGCAAGACATTACTCTATAAGCCATATCTCCAAAACTGGTGGGTCAAACTGAACAACCAATATGTCAATTTGAAGCTATGATTCCCTACTTTCATATGACATGAAAAAAACTAATACAAAAAAAATCCAATCGCAGCCCCTCAGTCAAATTTAGTCACAAATGATGTTTTACGTTGCTGGGGGAGACATTGAAGCTTTATTATCAATGGAAAGACATGTTCTATGTATTTCCGTAGCCCCTACACGTTATTGTTAGTTTGTCACAACTTATTTTCATGCAAATGGTACTGTGAGTAAACACACACACGCGCGCACACACAGGCACACACACACACACGCACGCGCACGCCGTTTTTACATGTAGCTCTTAAGTCATAAAGGACACATTTGCAACAGATGTTATTGCTCTCAACCTAGTCCTCTTATCATGCGAAGGAAATCACTGTTGAGAATGAGGACGATGTGACATCATAAATGTGGAAAACACCTACAGTATCTGATCCATGGTGACAAGACATCACACCACATTCAGAGCAGATGCTAATTTAAGATTATACAGTGTCGACCCCTGTTGATATTGTGTGTGCATACATGTGCGTGAGTGCCTTGCATTGGCTCACTATTCCCTATTCCCTATTCCCTATAATTTAGACCCCTAAAGAAGATGGCTGGTGGTATGATATTTGCGGCGTTGGCCTTTGGAGCAGCTTCCTTGGTGGAGTGGACGGTTGTGGTATGTATGAGACGATGAAAATATATGACTTTGGGCAGTATTATGCGTGTCTTAAGTACCAGGTCTTATTACTTAACTTAAGACCTGGAGGCGTGATCAATGCCATTTGTCTATTCTGAGTGGCCAAACAGCATTGACCACGCCTCCAGGTCTTAAGTTAAAGGGTAAGACCACTTTTTTTGAGGTTTGGGTTGTGTAGTTACTTTGCCATGATGTAACTCCAAATGTGGACAAGAAATACAAAATAACTGCTCCAGTGATTAGAAATTCATAATTCAAAATATGCTCCTAATTGACTTACATTGTACGCTAAAACAGCTCTCAAAGTCACTCTTTTAGTACGTAAACAAACACAAACAAAGTTGATTCAGACAATATAGAGCATCACCAAAACTCATGGGGGTTTTTTTTTTCATAAAAATGTTAACTTCCTGTTGATTTGTCCATTTTATTGGGAAGAAAACCCGGACTGGATCCGTGGATCGGGATCCAGATCTTCAAATAGTAAAATCAACAGGAAGTTAACATTTTTATGAAAAAATAAAACCACATGAATTTTGGTGAAGCTCCATATTGTCTGAATCAACTTTGTTTGTGTTTGTTTACGTACTAAAAGAGTGACTTTGAGAGTGTTTTAGCATACAATGTAAATCAATGAGGAGCATATTTTGAATTATCAATTCTGATCACTGGAACATTTTTTTTTATTTCTTGTCCACATGTGGAGTTACATCATGGCAAGGTAACTACACAACTCAAACCTAAAAAGAAAGTGGTCTTACCCTTTAAGTAATAAGACCTGGTACTTAAGACACGCATAATACTGCCCTTTGTGTATTATAAGTACAGTATACACTTATCACATACCAAGCCTTTCATTGCACTGGGTGAGGGGAAAGCAGCGAGAGTGGCAACTGATATCAGATTACTGTTATTAACCCTAGGGGCCCTATTTTGCGTGTCTTAAGTACCAGGTCTTATGACTTAAAGGAGAACTTTAGTTTGGACACAAAAGATTACGGGATCTACTGAATGTGTCAAACTGACATATTGAGCCTATGACACACCCGATTAAGCAGGTGAAATCTAATTACATATCATATTACAGTTTTTAAGACGTGGAGGCGTGGGCAATGTCATATTACAATTATGGGCCTGGTAAGAAGCGATTTCGACACCCCGTGGTCCATATGCTAAGGGAGGGAGATATACGCACATCATCACTTCATTTGTTTCTGTTCTAAGCATGAAAAACTGCTGCAAAAATCTTTATTCTAGTTCATTTGATTCATAAATGAATAACTAAGCCTTTGAAATGGCACCTACCTATACCTTTCAGATCGGAATGGAACTGCGAATAGATACGCAGCATTGGCTGGCAAATTGGCAATCCATGCGTAATGTTCCCAGAATCGTCTATCCCCCGAACATACAAGTTCGTTTGATATTGTTTAATTCGATAGAAATAGAACCATGTACCATACAGCGAATGAAAGCAAGATTCCTAAGGAATATGGGGATTTTTACATTTTTAAAAAACGGTTGAGAAATGAGAGAACCATGAGTGTTTATAATATCAAATATTATAAGAATAATATGAAAGACAGAGCTGTGAAGAGCTCACATCCCGACAAGGAGGAAATATAGCATATAGTGCATGCACGTATATGCACTGTTGCACACACGCTCTTTATTTGTTTCTATTGAAAAACACCAGTAAAATAACGTTTATTTTATTTTATTTCATTCGAGTCACGACGAAGGAATGAGTTGAAATGCCATACGTGCGCCATGCGTATTGCTGCGGCCCCAATGTTATGGTCTTCGCTCGTAGCATTTTATTGGAGAAGAATTGAGTCGGGTGTGATACAGCGTATGAAAGCAAACTTCCCAATGATTATGGAGATTTTTAAAAAAGGTTGAGAAATGAGCGATATATGACCCTTTACAATCTCAACAACAGAAAGCCAGACAGCCAGAAAGCTCGCTGTTGCCATGTCTCATAGAAACAAGTAAATAGGTCTATAAACATACTCCCAAAAGAATCGCATATAACAGGGGTCTGCAACCTATTTTAAATGAAGTGCCATGTTTTTATTTTCTAGATAGTGAGTCTGCCATATCAAGATTCCTTTTAATGACACCACATTAAAATCTCCAGCATATTTTGATTGTCCACAAATATAAAAATCTTCCTTCTTTTTACATATTTTCTTGCACATTGTTATAATGATCATTATAAATATATATCCCCCTGCAGTCAGAGTTCATAGTTTTAATTAATGAATGTGATGCATTGTGAGCTGGTAGATCTGCTATTTTCAAAAGTAATCTTTGAAAAAAGTGACAATTGTGGAATATTTTTGAAAAATGTTATTGAAACATTTAAAAACACAAATCTGTCATGGGGGTCACTGGCTTAGTTGGGCAAATGCATTCATCTGGGGGTCCTTGACATGGGAATGTCGCTGTGTGAGGATCACTGGTTTAAACAACATTAGGAGAAAAGCCCAAATAAGCACTTTAGAAACAAGAAAAGCAACCACAACTACCAATATTTACAAGCAACTTTGCAGAAAAAGAAGCCGCTTATAATAAACAGCAAACAGACATGGCAACACTCCAGAGCCGCTCAAGTGTAAAATCAAACAGTGCTTTTTGCTTTTAAGACGTCAGACCCAGGTGGAATCGGTATGCGCTGAGTGTTTTTAGGTCAAGGGGCTTAATAGCAAATAGCGCAAAGCGAAAATAATTAACATATGGACACTCCCCCAATGCTAAAATATTCAGGAACGTGGTATTCCATATGAGTGAGCGTTCACCACGGCTTCCATAATACGAAAAGGCGCAGAGCGAGGCCAAAATCTGTATTACCGCATGGGTTTTTCGACTTGCTTAATCGGGCCCAGAGTGTGGCTTAATTCCCCCCAGTAGGCTATACTTCACATTCAGTAGATCCTGTGATCCTTTGTGGCCAGATGTTATTTCCTGGGGTCTAGTAGGACTATAGTATATAATACAAAAATAAATCGCTATAACATTTTGTAAAACAAATACATATTTAGTCGAATGCTCGAATTCCCCCGCCCCCCTGTCAAAAACAGCTAAAATCCCTAAAACTAAAGAAAGCAGCAAATGAAAAAAAATGAACACTCATCTTTTACTTTCTCTAATAACAACCTAAAACATGAACCTTGGTTGAAATAAACTAAAGTTGTCCTTTAACTTAAAGGGATTGTGACAAAATCTTTGTAATTTTTCTTTATTGTTTTTGGTTTTCTGAGCTCAATTGCACCCAAAAAACCTGAGCTTATAACATTCAGTAGATTGTGCTCTGATTTTCCTGTGGAGTGTGATGTAAGAGCCAGCAAATCCCATATCGTATATCATATAGTTTTTCATTGCAGCTCAAAAGCTGAAAAATAAACGAAGAATAAATGAAAAATAATGTCCTGAAACCGTTAAGACATGGAGGCATGGCCAATGCTATTTGGCTGCATTGATTGGCATAAGTCATGGTACTTAACTTTTTGGGAGGTGAACTGCTCCTTTGCCACTTACGCCAGGCCTCCACCGGACGCGTTGTGTCTCCGTCGCGTGCGTCAAAAAACGCACCGGTTCAATTTTAATGCACGCGTCGCGTCTCCGTCAACGCAACGCAACGCGGGCAGTGGAGCCACCCTTCATTGATTAAAAAGGGAACATTCCCTGACGGTGACGGAGACGCGACGCTGACGTGACGCTGACGCGCCCGGTGGAGCCCTGGTGTTAACGGGAGCTGACGACCTTACCTTGGGCCCAGCTGCGTGGATACCGAGGCGAGTCCTGCTGTCTGCAGCTGCCGCGAGCATGAGGGGGATCGAGGTCACAGATGTGTCACTCTGTGAGAGTACAAGTCAGATCATAATGAACCTCGAATCCTCTGAAGCAGAGGCGTATCTACAATAAGGCGAGGACAGGCCTGTCCAAATCCATTTTCTGCCTGGCCAAAATCCATACACTATAGGACAAAAACAAGACCTGAGAACTATTAGTGGACAGCGGATTGGACGTTGCGTGTATAGAGCGCGAGACCCTCAATCACCCATTGGAATGTAAATACATGCCTTTCAGCCTTTGTGTCCTACTGTCTGGCAGGTATATCTCTTTGAAAACCTTTAGTGCTACTGATTGTGCGCGGGGGGGGGGGGGGGGGGGGGGCAATTAACACATCATGCCTGCCCAAAGGTTTGGGGAAAAGATGGGGATCACAATGCAGATTTTTGAAGAGCAAAATGGGGCTTAAAGATGGAGTGCTGTAATTTTTGTACTCTGTTTTGTATGTGTCTATGGAGTTAACATTACTCTAATAGACCCCCAGGTGTGGTTATAATATTCAAATAATGTCTTCCCTGTGTATTTTTGGTTTCTTCCTGAAAGCTGAAAGCCTTTGAGTCAAAAGGCCCAATGGAAATAACACCATTTTAGTGACACCATAACCCTAACCCCTCCCACATTATCATACAACAACAGCTGTGGGCAAGGCTTAAGTTCAGGTGGCTTACTAAGGTGAAAACCATGTATACTTAATGAACTGGTGGGTGTGGCCACATAAAAACATAATTTTGACACTGTCTGTACAATTTTTTTGAAAGAAATCTTCCTCCTCGTATAATCATAATACCTGATGATCATGTTTTAGGGGGGAAAACAATCACGGCACTACATCTTTAACGTGGTAAATAAAAAAAGTATCTGATAAACTAATTGAATTCCCTCTGGTCATAGGCCTCACTCACACTGTTGCAACATGCATACAACATTTGTCTTGTGTCTTGTCCGTGTTTAATGGCCGCCCCAATGCATTTCCAATGGAAGTCACATGGTTTGACAAAACATTTTAGTTTGATGCGGGAGATGTTTTATCAAACCATGTGACTTCCATTGGAAATGCATTGGGGGCGGCCATTAAACACGGACAAGAGACAAGACAAATGTTGTATGCATGTTGCAACAGTGTGAGTGAGGCCATACTGAATGAATCTAAATGTACAAACACACCGACACACGTGCAATGTGCATGCACACAATCACAATCAGCTTATCCAGTGCTCTCCTCCATTCCTGTCTTCCAGCAAACAGTGGTGGAGCCTGCGCCTCCGGGGGACTGTCTGCTCCAGGTCTATAACCTAGCAGGGAGGGATGTCTCTCTAAAGATCACAGAGTACCCCAGTGACCTGTTTGCACAGCCAATCAAATACCTTGAGGTAAATATGGAGGACGGAAAAACTAGTTCTTTGCCGTTTTGCACTATATATAGAGCGTCGCAGTCCCGCCCCCTCGAGAGACCCGGAAAAGGATTCCCCCGTTCATTTTCCTCATATACTTTTCAAAAAGTATTTATTTAAAGACGTTTACGCCGCGGACAAAGCCAACTCGAGTTGTGACAAATCATGACAATAAACACAATGTTTTGAGCCTATCAAATAATTAGAAAGAAGAAAAAAAGGCAGGATACAACACTTTTTGTTTTGTTTTTCTTCTTACAAATTATTCGGCTCAAAACATTGTGTTTTATTTGTAATTATGTAATTATTTGTAATTATGTGATTTAAAGACATTAAGTCTTTAAATCACATAATTACAAATCGGGATTGCGTGTTATCAACTTGTAGCTTTTGGCTGCCAGTTGACAACACATAGTTTTAAATAAAGTTGTCCTTGTATTCCCAAAACCATGCCACAGATGATGTTTACTTCTTTTGTTGTCAACCTGCAACCTAATGTGAATTTGGCGATTGTTTTCGCTCGCAGGAGGAGGAACTGTCGTAGTTAATAATATGAACCGCAACCACACTGCAGCTCAGGGGTTTTCAACTGATTGTGAACGAGGGACTTAGAATCAAACTGGGGACCACTATTGTGTTGGGGATATGGGCTAAGATTAGTGCTTTTGTAAGTTAACACTTGCTATGCATCCCATGTGTCTACACATCCCACTGTTTCTCAACCGTTGACTACTACTGTATTGTTAATGTCCTAATAATAATAATGACTCAACCAGACAATACGGTGCACTTCCCCCTTCTTGAGATTCTAACTCCCTTTTTCTGTTGAATTTCTTGAACTCCCAACTCCCAACTACATGGATGGACTCATCATAGGTCACCAGGTCATTCTGTTCACGGTTTCTCAACTAGTGGAAAGAAAAGAACATTTAAAACAAATCAACAAATTACTAAATGCATGGTCAGGGACCACATGCAATACCTCCACGGACCACCAGTGGTCCACGGACCACCTGTTGAAACCCCATGTGTAGCTGATCATTAAACCCATTTTGGGGTGTTTTAACTAAGCATTATGTAATACTTTAGCTATTGAAAAATAGCAGATCTACAAGCTCATAGCGCGCCACCGAGTGGCGCGCTACGAGCCTGTAGGTCTGCTATTTTTGAAAAAAAGTAAAAATGCAGCACAAATCTTTGAATATATATTCTTTCAGAGCCAACGTTTTTAGTTTTTTTTTACGTCAGGCCTAAATGGTTTAACCGTGGCCTCTCTTGTGTCCCGTCAGGACCCTCCTGAATATGTAAGGCTTCAATTAGGGCAACCCTCCAAGGTGGTGAACATGGATATGATCTTCGGCGTTGGCGAAACGTCCGAGTGCACTCAGACCTTCACGTCGCAGGAAGCCCACACTCTCATCTTATTTCCTGAAGGCACCGGAATCGCGTGTAAACTCGTGAGTTTAGCTTTCCTAATGTACAGAGTCATATTTATTTATCTGGGGTTTAAAACTCGCTTGGTGGAGATTGATAATTCGACACACTGAGTGAATACACACCAACAGTTTTTCTTTTGTCAATGTTGAGTCATCGTTGCATTTATATTGGCGTCGTTGTTCTTGTTTTTTATCGACAATGCAGGTGACAGACGTTACAATGAAAAGTTCCAATGGCGACCCACATTTGAGGTACAGTATAATCTGGACGTGCAGAGAGTGTTAGAGAGGCAGGGGCTGAAAAAAGGGCACTTTTGGACAAAAATAGCAGATCTACAAGCTCTCAACGCGTCGCAGTGCGACGCGTTGTGAGCTTGTAGATCTGCTATTTTCGGGGCGCAACCCAGCAGTCTTTAGCTACTGGGGATGCGGTGTGTAACGACATGGATTTCTAAATACATTTGTTCAACGCAAAATGCTGTGTTCAAGTTCAAGTTCAGGAGACTTCGGAGAGAAAAAAAGCAATTCTCCTGAATGCTGCCTTCCTTCCGGCATGGCATGGAAAGGAGTGGCATTTGCATTTCTTTCACCATGTAGTAAATTATGCTGCATTCGTGGTCTGGAAAGGGCAGTTGTTTTACAGACTGGGTAAAAGGGCAGGGGCTGAAGCCCCCTTTGATGTCTATGTGTGCACGTGACCCTGAATGTGATATTTAGGAGCTTGAGAGTTAAGAGCAGGATCTTCTTGAATGACACATATAGAGCGTCGCAGTCCCGCCCCCTTTCATGACGACGCCAGGCCCAGGAAATAATTCCCAATGCATTTTTCCCCATAGACATTTCAAAAAGTATTTATTTAAAGACCTTTTAAGCGTCGTACAAAGCCAACTCCAGTCGTGAAAATAGTCATGACAATAAACACAATATTTTGGACCAAACAAATAATTACAAAGAAAGAAAAAAAGTGTTGTAACCTGCCGTTTTCTTCTTCTTTCTAATTATTTGTTCGGCCCGAAGAATTGTGTTTGTTGTCATGATTTGTCACAACTCGAGTTTGCTTTGTACGACACTTAAGGTGGCCTTACACTAGCCGATAATCAGGCATTTTTTGACGCTCGGGGGGTGCCCGACTCAATCGATCTGCTCGGGGGCGCTCAAAGCGCGATCGGGATCGGCCCGATCAACATCAATAATGTTTGATATTTGCTCTGCCCCGCTCCGATTATCCTGTAGTGTGTGGTGTCAGATTTCAGATTGAAAAAAATCGGCTAGTGTAAGGCCACCTTAAAAGGTCTTTAAATAAATACTTTTTGAAATGTCTGAGGAAAATGAACGGGAATCATTTCCTGGGCCCTGGTAGGGGGCGGGACTGGGACGCTCTATATACTGTAGGCTATTACCCCAGGTGTTTCACTGATCAGCATCAATGTCACTGTTTTAAACAGGTTCATCAACACACAGCCCGTGGCACTAACCCTAACGGTTGGAGTGGAGATGTTCGAAGTGGGTGCCAACTATAGTGTCTCCTTTAACAACAGGACCGTGGCGAGGAACACGTGAGTAGGACTGGAGTAGTCGGTATACACAGCGCTACTATACTGACGGCAAAATAATTTAAAAATGTATCTTTTTAAATCTTTAATTTATATTCTGGGAGAGTATTCTGATATAAGTTATGAATTATGTAGGCCATGAGGCCTACTGTATGTGCCTATTATCGAAATGATCGTACACTATTGACTATTTGAGTTAATCTTGTACTAGAATTTGACGTGGGACTTCAGTGTTGAGACTTACTGTAACTTACGCCCAACAATGCTATTTTCCCAACAATGATTTGGTATTTGGTAGACTGATTGTTTGATGTTATAGCTTAGCTTTTCTTCATTAGATAATAGATACATAACGATACCACTCCAAACAATTTATTCAGTTGTTTGTTTCCTCAACTCGCATTCGGGATTGAATTAATTTCGCTCCTATGCCACTAAAATGTGGAACGCCCTACCAACAGCCATTAAGACATGTGAATCCCTTGACTCCTTCAAAACGCGCTCTCAAAGAGCACCTGCGGACGGCTGCAATTCGAAACTGGCCCCCGTAAAAAATTAAATCTGTCCCCCATTTTCCCCCATACTGTACATATCTTTCCCCCTTTTTTTAAAAAACTTTATCTATATGATGATTTCCTGTTTTTATAGAAGTGTATAATTGTACGTCTCTAAATGCTCTGATTAATTGAAAATGCTGGACCCTGTTGTAAACAGGTGTGAGTGCTTAACCCATTCTGGACGGGAACCCGTTTGTGTTTTAACTAAGCATTATTTAGCTATTGAAAAATAGCAGATCTATAAGCTCATAGTGCGCCACCAAGTGGCGCACTATGAGCTTGTAGGTCTGCTATTTTTGAAAAATCGTGAAAATGTGGCACAAATCTTTGAATATATATTCTTTCAGAAGACTTTATTTATTTCGATGTCAGGCCTAAGTGTCCAGAGTAACAGTTTTTGTATTGACCTGTGCTTTCGTTCGAAATGTAGCTCTACATACTGTGAAATAAAAAAATTCAATCAATCAATCAATATTCAATCAATCAATCATCATTGTTGCCTCTGGTATTGTAGGTATCCAGATGTCAAAGTATGTCCATCCCACATGGAATCTAGCGATTGCAACGTACTTGACCTCGGCCTTCTAGACTTTGGAGCCTCCTACTCTGTCATTGTGTTGGAGGTAGGATACTGAGTGTGGAGAGATATTCAAAAATTGTTATGTGATCAGACCATTATCTTCCTGTTAACGGCAGTGTTGATTTTGACAGCAAATATTGATTTTAGTCCTAGTCTCTTGAATAGTTTTCATTTGGTTTTTTCGTCCCACTTTAGTCACCCGAAATGTTTTAGTGTTTGTAAATGTCATACGATTGTAGTCGACTAAATCTATAGTTGATTTAGTCGACTAAAATGTATTTTGGCGGGCCTTGATGCCGTCGTAATGACTGATTTTACACTTGAAATAGCCAATCTACAAACTCACAACGCGTCGTGAGCTTGTAGATCGGCTATTTTCAGCATGCAACCAAGTGTAAAATGACTTATTTTATTTATACTGGATCTCTTGTCAACTAGCTATTGAAAAATAGCAGATCTACAAGCTCATAGCGCGGCACCGAGTGCCGCGCTACGAGCCTGTAGGACTGCTATTTTTGAAAAATCGTGAAAATGTGGTGCAAATCTTTGAATATATATATATATTCTTTTGGAGCGAACGGTTTGAACTCAAATATTAGCTTCTGGGGGGTCCCTGTAACAACATATCTTCAGAAGGGGGTCTGCGGCCGAATACAGATAATTCTGGGGGTCCTTGACATGAAAAAGGTTGAGAACCACTGACATAGAAACATTTCAGAAAACTGAGAACTTTTTTTAAATCGGCCTCAGGTCGAAATGGGTTAAGGTTAGGTTTAGGCATAGTTTTTGTGAGGTTATATAACCCCGCCCTACTAGTAGTAGCCGGCGCTGTAAAACAAGCGTCCCATCAGCGCCCTGCATCGAAACCCAGGCTCTGCAAAAAAAGAGACTCCCCTCATGTGTTTACTATGGCCATCTTTGTCTTCCAGAATTCGGGTAAGTTGGAGGCCCACAAGATGGTGGATGTGAAGCCCAACGACGTGCACATTGCGTGGCAGATTCCCCAGTATGTCCTGATAACGGCCGGAGAGGTCATGTTCTCCATCACAGGCCTGGAGTTCTCCTACTCACAGGTCGGACCTATAATTCACACACTATGCTTCTCACTAAGGCCAATGCACGGTTCAATTTGTGTGGGTTTAGAATAGATTCTTAAAACACTTTGGGCCCTATTATGCATGTCTTAAGTACCAGGTCTTATGACTTAACTTAAGACCTGGAGGCGTGGTCAATGCTGTTTGGCCACTCAGAATAGCCAAATGGCATTGATCACGCCTCCAGGTCTTAAGTTAAGTAATAAGACCTGGTACTTAAGACATGCATAATAGGGCCCTTTGTGCGCCCACGCAAAAGTGGGTGAAAATCACTGTCACCTAGAAAATCCATTCATTTTTTTTTATTCAGCTGACTGTGGAGACACAGGGCCCTATTTTGCGTGTCTTAAGTACCAGGTCTTATGACTTAACTTAAGACCTGGATTCGTGGTCAATGCTGTTTGGCCACTCAGAATAGCCAAATGGCATTGATCACGCCTCCAGGTCTTAAGTTAAGTAATAAGACCTGGTACTTAAGACACGCATAATAGGGCCCACATGCTCTCAATGGCGAAAACACAAACTTTGGCACCACGTGTTTTTTTTTCGAAGACGTCCACAGACGTCTTGGGCACTGCACGTGCGGTAATACCAAAGACGTCCACAGACGTCTTGGGCACAAAACAATCTAAACCCTCTATATATACAGTACCAGTATTGTATCGAAAATAAGACATTGAATGTCAAATAGTCTATAGTCCTCGATTATAATACGACACAGTTTTTTAGGATATTTCCATTGGGAAAAAAACGTAGTCTATAATTCAGACTAATAGGGGTAATACTGTAGCAGATATATACAAGCTCACAGTGCATTGTGATTTTTGAAAAAAAGAATTAATAATAAAATAAGTTAACAGTAAAAGATTGACACGTTTTGACAAATTTGCCCAACATAAGGATGCAAGTGTTAACGTGGTTAACATACATTTTAATTAAATTGTTAATTTGTGATATTATCAAAGATATATCAGACAGTCTACTCTATACATTTCCCAAAAGGAAATTCAGTCTCACCAGAAGAAGGGATAAAACCCATCTCCACCAGTGATTCATTAGATTGTGCATCAATTCGCCCATTCACACACACATTCATACACCGATGGTGGCAGAAACCATGCAAGGCACCAACCAGCACATCAGGAGCAATTAGGGGTTCAGTGTCTTGCTCAAGGACACTTTAACACTAACTCTGGGGGAGCCCGGGTTCGAACTGGCAACCTTGCGGTTACCATCCGGCCACTCTACCCCTGAGCCACTCTGCTTTTGGGGATATCAGAAGCAGAGGACTGATACCCCCCGTCCTGACCCTAACGTTGTCTCCCCTCCATGGCCTCTCTAGGCTCCAGCTAACATGAAGTCAGTCCTGACCCTAACGTTGTCTCCCCTCCATGGCCTCTCTAGGCTCCAGCTAACATGAAGTCAGTCCTGACCCTAACGTTGTCTCCATGGCCTCCCTAGGCTCCGTCTAACATGAAGTCAGTCCTGACCCTAACGTTGTCTCCCCTCCATGGCCTCTCTAGGCTCCAGCTAACATGAAGTCAGTCCTGACCCTAACGTTGTCTCCCCTCCATGGCCTCTCTAGGCTCCAGCTAACATGAAGTCAGTCCTGACCCTAACGTTGTCTCCCCTCCATGGCCTCTCTAGGCTCCGGGTAACATGAAGTCAGTCCTGACCCTAACGTTGTCTCCCCTCCCCTGGCCTCCCTAGGCTCCGTCTAACATGAAGTCAGTCCTGACCCTAACGTTGTCTCCCCTCCATGGCCTCTCTAGGCTCCAGCTAACATGAAGTCAGTCCTGACCCTAACGTTGTCTCCCCTCCCTGGCCTCTCTCTAGGCTCCGGCTAACATGAAGTCAGTCCTCCAGGCTGGCTGGCTGCTCACGGTGGCCTTTGGGAACATCATAGTGCTCATCGTGGCAGAAGGGGCGGGCCTGGATCAGGTATGTCCTCGTTGCAGAACAACGATCAATTCTTCTTCATTTTAGATTTTAGCTATATATATATATATATATATATATACACACACACACACGTGTGTGTGTGTGTGTGTGTGTGTGTGTGTGTGTGTGTGTGTGTGTGTGTGTGTGTGTGTGTGTGTGTGTGTGTGTGTGTGTGTGTGTGTGTGTGTGTGTGTGTGTATATATATACAGTATATATCGCCAACATAAGTTTTTTCAGTAGACACCAGGAGTTAAAACGGTGGTTTAGAACAGTGGTTCTCAAAAATAGCACATATACAAGGTCAGCGGCACGTTTAAAAAAAAAAATCTGCCACTGGCAGAATGAATTCATTAATTACTGGCAGTCTGCCAGTAATTAAATAATGAATCCGTCACTTCCATTGTTGTTGCTAATCTGCCGAGACCCACAGAATGTATTTTTTGTTTGTTGATGATGCAAACAGTGAATGTCTGGGGGGGAGGGGGAGGACGTGGGTATCCCCCATCGTCCGGTGAAGAAACACTGTGCCCTCAATCTTCCGTTCTATAGTTCTCGGCAGTTGAATATGGCTTGTTTTCACCAAATACATTTTAGGGCTCCTTAAAGGGGAAAACCACCCATTTTCAACATTTTACTATGTCATTAATATACCTTAGAGCTGTTGTGTGGAAATAATAAAAAGGTCCCCCCATTCTGTGTTTCATAGAACTGTAAGTATGAAAAAAAATCATTAACATGGTGAAACACATCTTGATGACATCATCAAGATGTGTTTTTTTTCAGACCTCTAATTCTAGGAAACACAGAATGGGGGGACTTTTTATTATTTCCACACAACAGCTCTAAGGTATATTAATGACATAGTAAAATGTTGAAAATGAGTGGAATGCACGAAAAAGGTTCCAGAACCACTGATTTAGAAGGCATTTGTAGAATCACAAGCAAATTCCTCTTCCTTTGCTAAGTAGTCTCACCATAGATTGTTTTCAAATCCTTCAATAGTCCACCAGATGGCAACAAAACTAAGATTGATTGATTACTACAGCAAAGCAGGTGGAATAACATAAGTCTCAGTTCAATAAACGGTATAATGATATAGTCGTATTTCCAGTTTGGACAAATAGACGTGTTCTTGATATTTAAGAATACAGGTACAACTTTTCTGATTTATAAGGGCTCAAAATAGTGAATAATATACTGTGAATTGTGTTCAGTCAGGTGTTGTAGTCTGTTTTCTATTCTCATACTGTATACATCTCTTTTAGTCAGGGGATATTAATACAATCTGGGAAGACATTTCTTACCAATACATTTCTTTATCAATGTGTTTGTAAAGGTGTCTAGTAACACATCTCACAAAGATTGAAATTCAGTTTCCCTGCGAGAATATGTGACAGCTGCTGAAAGTTGGATTAACAACCTATATAAGGCAACATTTTAATTTTTTTATTATGCTTTAAGTAGCATGTGACGTGTCAAACTAGGGGTTTTTCATGATTCTGAATCCATTCCAAACATTAATTTTGCACGAAAAACACTCCTTGGGCCATAGCCACTTGCGCAAATGTGGTTATGGTTGTTTTTAGCACAAGGGGTGTTTTTTCGTGCAAAACAAATGCTTGGAATGGATAATAAAAACAACACCAAACTGTCTTAAACACACTGGTATAGGTCAATAACTCTCTGGAATGCTCTGCCCAAAAACATCTTATCTACAATACATAACAAAATTACTTTAAAAAAGAATATCAAGAGATACCTTAGTACACATAAAATGTGAACTGTGATTTGTGAATTTGTTCTTTTGATTTTATAATGTGAATTTGTAGCCCATTTGTTTTTATTTTGTTCCATTTTTTATTTTAAATTGTATTTTTAGTTTTATTCAGGACCCCAGGAAGACTAGAGGCTCAGCCATGTGTCTCTATGATGAAATCCCCCTATAGTTTGACACGTCACATGCTACTTAAAGCAGAATGAAAATGTGAAAACTTTGCCTTTTATATACAGTATCTTGTAAATGGTACCCAACCTTTCAGCAGCTGTCTCAAATTCTCGCAGGGAAACTGAATTTCAATCTTTGTGAGTCTGTTGTGTTACTATAGACACCGGTGTTGTTTTTGGCAGCACATTTCGATTTTAGTTTTAGTCATAGTCTCTTCAATAGTTTTAGTCACCTGGAATGTTTTAGTGTTAGTCTAGTTTTAGTCGACTAAATATCATACGATTTTAGTCGACTAAATCTAGTCCTTGATGCTGTCGTAATGACTGTTTTTACACTTGCTGAAAATAGCAGATCTACAAGCTTGTAGATCTGAGCTTGTAGATCTGCTATTTTCAGCATGCAACCAAGTGTAAAATGACTTATACTGGATCTCTTGTCCACTAGTCCCTTCCTGTTTTTCTCGCCCCCCTAGTGGCGAAAAATAAAACTTCTGAGAACTCAGATTAGTCCCTTCCTAACATTTTAGTCTAGTTTTTATTTCTTGACAAAACCGACAGTATATTTAGTCATAGTTTTTGTCATCATAGCTTAGTTTTCATTTAGTTTCCATTCAGTTTTCGTCAGTGAATAAAGGTAGTCGACGGGACATTTTTCGTCAACTAAAACAGTTGACGAAAACAACACTGCTAGACACCTTTACAAACACATTGATAAAGAAATGTATTCCCAAATTGGACTATATTCTTCTGATGATAATCCCCGACTATTTATACGAGACCCATCACAGTAGGGCATTAAGCAACTACTCGACTAGTAAATCCACTAGTCAACCTTGTTGGTACTAGTTGACTAGTTGATAAGAAAAAAAAAATGTTTTTTTTTTGTTCCCCGATTTTGTAGGCCTCAAGATCAGGTAGATTCTAGTTATAGTCACCAATGTACACAGTTTTTGAATGTACAAAAAAAAAAAGAATTACATAATGGGTAGTTAAACAACTAGTAGACTAGTCACTAGTAAACTAGGCAACTAGTAAAAATGACTAGAAGTGAATGCCCTACATCACAGTCATATGTCTCTTTGTCGGCACAGTGGGTGGAGTTCTTGTTGTTTGCCCTACTCCTGGTGGCCGTGTGCATCATCTTCTCCATCATGGCCTACTTCTACAAATACGTCGACCCCGATGAGGCGGAGCTCTTCAAGGACAACAACCTGGAGTTGACGGCGAAAGACGACGACGACGACGACAACGACGACTTCCACAAGCAGAACAAACAAACGGACGACGACCTACATCTGAACAGAACAGAGAGCAGCACCAAAATGTAACCAGGTTCTGCTTTTTAACCCATGGGCGGGAACCCTATTGGTGTTTTAACTAAGCATTATGTAATACTTTAGCTATTGAAAAATAGCAGACCTACAAGCTCGTAGGTCTGCTATTGTTGAAAAATCGTGAAAATGCGGCACAAATCTTCGAATATATATTCTTTCACAATACTTTTTTTTTTTTATTTCGACGTCAGGCCTAAATGGGTTAAAACACCAAAAGGGGTTCCCGCCCGAAATGGGTTAATCGTTCGCGAGTGACACGACGAGCGCTGTTGTTTACTAGTGGTAGGCAGCCATTTTGGAAATTTTACACTGTGTTTAAAAGAAATATTTGTTTTGTTTTTTAAATGACTTTTTTTGTTTGTGTGAATTTTTAAGATGAGGCAGTTTGATATTTCTCTATATGAGTGTTTTACTTCTGAGACCTTTTGAAGCCTGAGTTTAGCCTAAAGCCCTTAACCACACCAAAGGGTCGAGACGGTTTCCGCGTTGTCCCTGCGGTGTCCCATGTCATGTTGCACCAACGTTGACCCACGTTGACCAAAGTCAGGGACGGATTAACCCCCACCAGGGCCCCTGGGCCGGTCATTTTTGCAGGGCCCCCATAGCGCACGTGCGCCCGACGCCCTTTTCAGGGCCTCAAACCCAGTACTGTGTGGTCCAATTTCCCCGAAGGGCCCCTGGGCCACGGCCCCACTGGGCCAATGGTTAATTTGTCCCTGACCATAGTGATTCAACGCATGGAATTCAATGGCCCCAAACCACACCAAAGGGTCGAGACGGTTTTAGCGTTAACTCCTTGCAAACGTTTGGACCCAAGGAGTTGCATATGGTGACCCTATGGCAGGGTTCCCCAATAAATTTTCCTCAAGGGCCATATTTTGACTAGGGAACCAGGCTGGGGGCTGAGTCCGCAGCGCGAAAAATTGGGTTTTTTATTTTTTCATTAATTAATTAAAATTTGTTCTCAACCAGTGGTCCGGGGACCACCAGTGGTCCTTGAGGGGGTGCCCAGTTTGACATGTATAGCCTACTGACCCCCATTTAATGCCATTTATATCTGGGACACCCCCCCCAAAACAAAACAAAAAACTTTTTTTTTTGGGAAGTTCTTCCAGGGGCCACAAGGGCGGCCCGCGGGCCGCCTATTGGGGAACCCTGCCCTATGGTGTGGTTAGGGCTTATAAGACTCAGATGGGTTAGTTGAGCTTGTCGGGTCTGCTATTTTCATCATGAGTAAAACACAGACTTTTACTAACACTGGTCAAGATAGCACTACGAATACACAAGTAGGCGATGAAGGAATAAGTACTGTATCTCTGTAGAATGACAGTAGGCTAATGTACAGATGTAATGTATTAATGTACAGATTTTGTATTTGTTCTATACATTTTTAGCTCATGTTCCGATTTGCTTCCATATAGGCTTGGACAGTATCTATTTTTTCACACCTTCCTGACATTTCCCTGGGGTATAATTATCTGGTGTATATGACGGTATTTTTGTAAAAAAAAAAAAAGAAGAAAAAAGCTGAGCTGCTGGTGATTGAAGTGATTGTAGCATAATACATTGTCTAACCCGGTGGTTCCCAAAGTGGGGTCCGGGGACCCCCAGGGGTCCTTGAGGGAGTTCCAGGGGGTCCCCAGACCCCACTTTGGGAACCACTGCTCTACATATCAATATAAGGCTTGGCAGAGTTCAGAATTCAATGCTTTATGTTTGACACAGTACAACAGTGACACCTAGTGTTGATTTCGTCTACTAAAACTACAAGTAGACTACCTTTTTTCACTGACGGAAACTAAATTAAAACTAAACTATGATGACTAAAACTATGACTAAATATATTGACAACTTTGTCAACAAATAAAAACTAGACTAAAATGTTGGGAAGGGACTAGTGGACAAGAGATCCTGCAGTGTAAGTCATTTTAAACTTGGTTGCATGCTGAAAATAGCAGATCTACAAGCTCACAACACATCACAGTGTGACGTGTTGTGAGCTTGTAGATCTACTATGTTCAGCACGCAACCAAAGTGTCAAATCTGCCATTACAACGACATCAAGGTTTGTCAAAGGCCTGTCAAAACACATTTTAGTTGACTAAATCAACTGTAGATTTAACTAAAAGTCGACTAAAATCTTATGACACTTAGTCGACTAAAACTGGACTAACTAGTAGAACATTTCAGGTGACTGAAATGTGACTAAAACTAAATGAAATTTATTCAAAAGACTGACTAAAACTAAGATCATTTGCTGTCAAAAACAACACTGGTTCAGGGGCCCATAACTCACTATAGAGGGTATGCACATGCATAAAGTGAGTGGCAAATCGAGTGGCAAAATTAGTGACAAAGTGAGTTTAATGTCGTTTATCGTCATTTAATGCAATCAAATACAACTTTTCTGTTCGGATGTACGGGCTGTCAAGGCCAGAAAGTAGTTTTTTGCCACTCAGTAGGCGTTCCTGCATAACTTCCGGGTTTGATGATGATGACCCCTTTGTGTTTTAAGCATTATGTTATACTTTAGCTATTGAAAAATAGCAGATCTACAAGCTCGTAACGTGGCACCGAGTGCCACGTTACGAGCTTGTAGGTCTGCTATTTTTGAAAAATCATGAACAAATATTTGAATATATATTCTGTCAAAGCAAACGTTTTTAACTCAAATCTTTGCTTTGGGGGGGGGGGGGGGAACTACATATTTTCAGATGGGGGGTCCGCAGCCAAATACAGATAATTCTGGGGGTCCTTGACATGAAGGTTGAGTACCACTGACATAGAAACATAGGTTTTTCAGAAAACTTTTAGGATTTAGAAGACATTTTTTAAGAATCGTCTTCAGGTCTATGCGTTAATGTGATGTTGTACAGGTAGTTGTAGCCTACAGTAGCAACCCATCGGCCACATACTACGTCATTGCGCACACCCCCATCATTGTCTCCACCAGGCCGAAGGCATGGGGAGAGAGTATGTTTTGCACTCCGTCCGCCCGTCCGTGTGTCCGTCCGTCCGTCCGTCCGTGTGTGTGTGTGTGTGTCTGTCCGTCTGTGAACAGCTAATCTCCGGCACCGTTAACCCGGTCGATGTAAAATTTTGCACACACACCCCCTGGATGCCAACGATGAACCTCTGCCCCAGAATTTCCAGAACGGCCTGTTATAGCGCCACCAGGAGGCCGCTTTGTGCAAAACAAGTTTTTGGACAGTACACCTACAGATTTTGTCCAAACATCACACAAATTGGTACACAGTCTCTCTAGAGCCATTGAACGAAACGGGTCTTTCAGATTTCTGTGCTCAGTTTCAAACAAAATGCTGCAAATCATGGACACATCGTGTGATTTCCGTGAAATTGTGCACGCACATTCCCACTAGGCCGAGGAAGAAATGCCACATGAACATTTTCAACTCAGCCTCATGGTGGCGCTATAACTCGCCGAAAAGTGTTTTTACCTCTAACTGCACAGATCTGTGGATAACTTTGTATGCCAACTCCCTAGAGGCCAAGGAAAAACCTTTGCCTGGAATTTTTCACATCTGCTCTTTATAGCGCCACCAGGAGGCCGACATATGTAAAACACATTTTCTAATATTACTCCTTCAGATTTTATCCAAATGTCACGCAAATCGGTACACATGCTCTCCATGGTCATGTGATCAAGACGCGTTTGTTTGATTTCTCATAATCCACCTTCATTGCCTACGATTGGCTTCTAAACCTTTCAGGAGTAGTCTGCTTTGTACCCGTTTTGTACAAATTGCCACAATTACTCAACGCAGCGTCCGATTGCGGTGAAACTGTGCATGCATATTCCCACTAGGCTGAGGAAGAAATGCCACTTGACAGTTTTCAAATCAACCTCATGGTGGCGCTACAACAGGCCAAGCCGCGTCACACACACACACACACACACACACACACACACACACACACACGTACACACAGTATATGTTAATTTCCTTTTAACTTGAATGGCTACTCTATTAATAAGACAACTTATTTCCTTCTTCACTTTAATAGTCTAACTAGTAACATGACCTCCCTGCCCAATATTCAGCAGGGAAAAAAAGGACCGAACAGATTCAACCCAGGTGGAAAAGGTTGTTAATTACACAGTACATTCATCACATGAGGTAAGAGGGTATTACGTTAATTTCCAGTTCACTTGAATGTCTATTTATTTCCTTCTCTGCTTTACAGAGTTTAGTAACAGAATGGCAATAGTAGGTAAGTAACTTTAGCCTACTGTAGTAATTACAGACACAGAAAACAAGCCAAATCTTTTATTTTTTCTTATTAACAGTAACAGTATGCAACATATCAATGCTGTTGGGTGGAAACCTTAACATCCAAAAGCACTATGCTTTTCAGTAAATGGGAAATAGAACCCATGTTCCAGTTGATCCATGTGTAATTATATCATCTGGTCACAAGCATTCATACCTTTCATTGGAATTTTAAAATACTTTTCAGTATTTATAAAACCCACAGACACATTTACCCACTTTCAACCTGACCTCCTAAAGATCCTAGTCCTAAAGATAACCTGATGAAGGTCTAAACAGACCGAAAATGTGGTTCCCATTAAAACTTGTATTTGCATTTTAGGACAGTGTGCGGGAGACTTTTCATGTAATTCAAAAAATACCCCAAATCTGTTGTTTATATGGAGAAAAAAAACATTCGAAAATATAGATCCACAAGCTCACAATGTCACATATAAGGTTTTAGTTTTAGTTGTTTTTGCTACTTTTGGATGACACTCTGATACGATGAAGTTAATAAAATAGGCCATTCATTTAAGGGGGGAAATATCAAATACGGATTATTACCCAACAGCATCGATCCACAATTAAAACAATTCCATAAAAGTTTAACAAAGCTATATAGCTGCTCATTCAAATAACTTGTAATGATATACTGTACAGGGCAAGTATTGTAACTGAAAGATGACAAAGAACTAAATCAAGCATAACCCTAATCCTAACGCTGCAGTACAAATGCCCATCTACCTGTATACAGTATCAGCATATCAAAAGTAGATTACTTACTACAATCCTTATGTACAACTATATACAAATATACAGTGTAAGTACGTTTATAGAATATAATCATAGAATGCACATGGCAAGACCAAACAAAATAAAATAAATAATTGATAGGGAAGTTACAGCCACTATAATACTGTACTGACTTACAGCATGATGAAATTGAAACTGTGTGGGTTGAATTAATTTTCAAAAAGGCTAAATCAGTATTAGTGGGCACCGTCTACAGACCGCCTGACCAATATGGGTTCTATGATATACTTGAGGGGTGCTTAGCTGAGGAGGAATGTGTAGAGAAAATCCTGATTGGCGACTACAATACAGACATGCAACGTAAGGAAGCACCTGTGTTTAAGTCATTCAGTAAGTTCTGTGATCTACATAGTGTCAGTCAGCTAATTACCCAACCCACTAGAGTGTGTGATTCTACTCAAACTGTCATTGATCTCATTCTGTCCTCGGACAAATCCAGAATCTCCAAGAAAGGGGTTATTGTATGTGGGCTTAGTGATCATTTTATGATATTCTGTACCCGCAAAATACAAAAACTTAAGACCGGCTGCCACAAAACAGTCATATCAAGGGACCTCAAAACCTACTCTAGTGAGGTCTTTAACCAAGTATTGGAGAGTCTGGATTGGTCCGATGAGCTTAAAAGCACACTTGTCGAAGAAGCTTGGCTTGGCTTCAAAACCAAATTTACATCAGTACTGAACTACATGGCTCCTTTGAGAACCACCAGGGGCAAAACCCGCTCGGAACCATGGATGAATTCGGACATACTGGCTGCAATGAAAGCCAGAGACAAAAAATGCTCTGAAGTTCTAAAATGCAAGTCAAAGCTAGCCAAGCGCTTCGACAGTGTTCGCCAAGCTCGTTTGAACAACCTAAATACACAACGAATCAAACTACGAAACAGTGTAACTGCCATGACCAAATCAGCTAAAAGTAACTTCATTAATGATAAAGCTCAGGAAAACAAAAACAATCCTCATGAGCTCTGGAAGCTACTAAACAATCAACTAAGCTATGGTCAGAAACTAAAAACCAGATTTTCGAACATAAACATCAAATCTGACAACACTCTCATCACTGACAACCTTGATGTGGCCAACTACTTGAATATCTTCTTTACAAACATAGCAACAACTCTGGTTAACAAACTGCCCTCCCACTCTGGGCTCTTTGGTGTAGAGCACATTACAACCTTCTACAAAAACCTAGGTGTTTGTAAAGACGATTTTAAACTAGTTATGGTAACAACTGATGAGGTAATTAAGAAACTGAGTGCCCTCCAACCCCACAAGGCCACAGGCCATGACAACATTCCCTCCAAATTTCTCAGAGACTCAGCCATCTCTATAGCTCCAATCATCACCCACATAGTAAACCTCTCCATCAAACAGGGACAGGTCCCCCAAGATTTCAAACTGGCCAAAGTAACCCCCTTGCACAAGAAAGGGAGTAAATTAGACCCCGGCAACTACCGCCCTATTTCTATTCTTAGTTCCATCTCGAAAGTGATGGAAAAAATAGTCTATGAACAGGTTGAAAAGTATCTTGCCACTAATAAATTATTGTACGAGTTCCAATCTGGCTTCAGAACATCCCACTCCACTGACACATGTCTTCTCTATTTGAGCGACCACATCAAACAAGAGGTGGACGCTGGCAAATACTGCGGCATGGTCATGCTGGACCTCCAAAAGGCTTTTGACACCGTGAACCACTCCATACTGGTTAACAAGCTAAAAGCAATTGGTTTCGATAGCACATCAGTGAGCTGGATGCAATCCTACCTGGAGGGGAGAGAACAGATGGTGGAAGTGAACGGAACACTGTCCCCCCCCCTCCCAGTGAGCTGTGGCGTTCCACAAGGAAGCATACTAGGGCCTCTACTGTTCCTAATATATGTAAACGACATGACTTCAGCCTGTGACTGCAACTTGTTCCTGTTCGCAGATGACTCAGCACTGCTGGTCTCGGACAAGGACAAACTGCAGGTTGAAAATGCCCTCAGCTCTGAACTCGGTAGAATCTGCACCTGGCTCGCTGATAACAAACTATCTTTACACCTGGGAAAAACTGAATCCATTCTCTTTGGCTCTATTAGTAATCTCAGCAAGGCAAATGGCTTCTTGGTTAAAGTGGGTGACAATGTTATCACACGTAAAGATGAAATTACCTACCTAGGTTCCATCCTGGAGGCTAATCTTTCCGGTGATAAAATGGCCACCAACGTAATCAAAAAAGTCAACCATAGAACAAGATTCCTCTACAGGATCTCCTCACTGGTCAACAAAAACACCTTGAAGACCTTAACAGGAGCCCTTGTACAGGGTTTCTTTGACTATGCATGCACCTCCTGGTACCACAGCACCTCAAAGGCCCTTAAAACCAGGCTCCAGACTTCCCAAAACAAACTGGTCAGGCTCCTACTTGATCTAGCCCCCCGAACCCACCTCACCCCTGCCCACTTCGACAGGCTGGAATGGCTTAGGGTCGACGACAGAGTACAGCATCTTGCAATGGGTCTGGTCCACAAGATTCGATACACCACCAAGATACCCATGTACCTGTCTAGATACTTCCTTAATGTTAACGAAGTCCACACCCACAACACCAGAGGGAGTGCAACGAACCATGTACAACCCAGATTCGGCACAAACAAGGGACTAAATTCTTTTCGCTCCTATGCCACCAAAATGTGGAACGCCCTACCAACTGTCATTAAGACATGCGAATCCCTTGACTCCTTCAAAACCGCTCTCAAAGGGCACCTACGGATGGCTGCAATTCGAAACTGGCCCCCGTAAAATCTGAATCCCCCCCCCCGCCCCCCCCTTCTTTCCCCTCACTGTATATATTTCTTTTCCCTTTTTACCTCCTTTTTGATGAATTCCTGTTCTGTCTATAGAAGTGTCTATTTGTACGTCTCTAAATGTTTTGATGATTTGAACATGGTGGACCCTGTTGGAAACAAGTGTAATGCTTAATTGGGTCGTCCACTCACAGTTAACAGCCTTTGTATTGAGTTTGTGCTTGAAATGTACTGTAATTCTGCAAACTGTTAATAAATTCTTCAATCAATCAATCAATCAATAATATCCATGTCTATAGAGCGTCGCAGTCCCGCCCCCTCGAGAGACCCGGAAAAGAAATCGCTGTTCATTTTCCTCATATACTTTTCAAAAAGTATTTATTTAAAGACGTCTACGCCGCGGACAAAGCCAACTCTTGTCGTGACAAATCATGACAATAAACACAATGTTTTGGGCCAAACAAAGAATTAGAAAGTAGAAAAAAACGGCAGGTTACAACACATTTTTTGTTGTTTTTCTTCTTTGTAATTATTTGTTTGGTCCAAAATATTGTTTGTTGTCATGATTTGTCACGACAAGAGTTGGCTTTGTGCGACGCTTACAAGGTCTTTAAATAAATACGTTTCGAAATGTCTATGGGGAAAATGCATTGGGAATTATTTCCTGGGCCTGGCGTCGTCATGAAAGGGGGCGGGACTGCGACGCTCTATCATCAGAGTCTGGTTTTCCTAGTAAAAACTATCCATATCCAATAAAGCTATTTGTTATTGACTTCTCAGTGGCCACTGGCCAATACCACCAAATCCCACTGTCATCGGACGGAGATATTTTTCTGGATGAAATCAACAGTAGGAAAAACGAGTACAATCATTGCAACCAATACAGGTTCTACATGTCTTCTAAAATTATATGTAATATGCCTCCCTCATCTGAAAATATGTTGTTCCAGGAACCCCCCAGAAGCAAAGATTTGAGTTAAAATGTTCGCTCTGTAACAATATATATTTGAGGCACATTTTCACGATCTTTCAAAAATAGCAGACCTACAAGTTCATAGCGCGGCTCTCGGTGCCGCACTATGAGCTTGTAGATCTGCTATTTTTCAATAGCTAAAGTATAACATAATGCTTAAAACACCAAAAGGGGTTCCTTTGTGTTTTACAACACACTGGCACATTGCTTGCCTCGTGAGTTATTGTCATACTGTAATGAAGGGCTGTCAGACACTAATTATTAATTGGGTGGGAAAGACACATCTCTGAGCCGAGCCGACCCCAATCCCTGTCTAGATCTGGACCTGTCACCCTCCCCATTATGGTAGATATATCCAATTGCAAGATTACTTATAATCAACTGAAGGGCTGTTGCATTCAACTGTATCCGTGCAGTAATATTGTACATTATATATTATCAGCAGTAAACATTATTATTACGAAGTCATCAGCTCGGTTTTAAGGCAAGGAAGGAGGAAACAAGGCGTCCCCGTGTCACAGACAGCTGCTGTACTTCATCACCATCATGTATAACCATGTTCTCCATGAAGACATCTTCATTTACCATCCTGGTCTGGAACAAAACAACAACATAACTTTAAAATAATGATGGGAGATTAATCGTCAAACACATCGGTATCGGCCGATTTTAGTTGTTTTTAGATGAATCGGCATCGGTTTGATTAATCAATCAGACCGATTAATTAATCGGTCCGATTAATCGGTCTGTCTTTACAGATAAACAAGCCCAAAGTAACAGCTTGAGCAGATCTACAAGCTCACAATATTAAATATAAAGGTATTTAAGTTAAATCTGACTTGCCTAAGCATGCAGTGCAGACACCCTGTTACGTGTATTTTTCAGAATGGGCAAAATGATTATACTTTATGACCCATTCATATATCTATGGGTGTAGCAACATTAGACCTGCAGCTGTAAGTAAGTACAGAAAGAAAGAAAGAAAGAAAGAAACAAAGAAAGAAAGAAAGTAAAGAAAATTTTACCATGGGATGTTCCAGGTTTGACCTGAGAATAAATGGTGTCTTCAGTTTTCTCTGGAGCTGCTGATTCAGTGAATAGAAATAATTAAGTTACACAGAAAAATGTCAACGGACATTATGAGTACTGTATTTGAATTCACAATAGAAATCTGTCTGCCTGTTCGTTCCAAGGCTAGTGGCACACTATACCTCATTACATTACAATGCAACAGATGCATTATTGAGGTGAAACTCCTATCATATTGTGATTTGTGAAGTACATTTCTCCTACCTTTCTTCTGCTGGTCTTTGTTTTGGTAGTTAACCTGGGCATAGGTCACATCTGGCTCTACAACACAACACACAAGTCAGAGCCTTAGTACAGTGTTGTACAGTGTACAGTGTTGGAAAGTAACTAAAGTGGTCTATTACTTAAAGTAATATTATTACCTTTTTCCAGTAACTAGTAATATAACTCATTACTTTCTATATATTCAGTAATATACTACCGGTATTGCTAATATATGTTACTATTTTCCAAAAGTAACTCGTTCCTGTTTTCACGAGCCTTGGTGGTACTGTGGGGCTTGAGTGTTCATTTACGATGGTAGACTGGGTTGGGATGGATGCCATGTTTTACTATTTTAAAAAAACCTTTTAAAATAGTTCAAATAGCCGATCTACAAGCTCACAGTGTCTCGATGTAGATCGGCTAGTTGAACTATTTTAAAATGTTTTTCAAAATAGTAAATAATGGCAAATACGTTTAGTGATAAGGGTGGCGCAAGATGGAGCCCCATAGACTCCAGAGTGGATACAGAAACTTTGCGCACTTTGGGCTATATCTTGCGCCACCCCTTAACCCTAACCCCTAAACTTATTTGCCATGTTTGACTATTTAAAAAAACCTTTTAAAATAGTTCAAATAGCTGATCTACAATCTCACAACATGTAGATAAAAAAAAAAATAAGCAAATAAGATTAGGGATAAGGGTGGCGCAAGATGGAGCCCTTTGTCTGTATGTGTGAATTATCGGATGCGGAAGGGTGGGCCTTAAACCGTCCAGAACAAAGTGGGTAGTGTGAGACTGTATTTTGCTTGCTCACCAGTCTTTTCCTTGTTCATATATTTGAGCTCAAGCTGTGAATATGTCGCATCACTGGACTGAACTAGTAGAAGCTCCCCTCTTTTAAAATCCACAATTAACCCATTTTGGGGCGGGAACCCCTTTTGGGGTTTTAAGCATTATTATGTTATACTTTAGCTATTGAAAAATAGCAGATCTACAAGCTCATAGCGCGGCACTCGGTGCCGTGCTATGAGCTTGTAGATCTGCTATTTTTCAGGTCTGCTATTTTTGAAAAATCGTGAAAATGTGCCTCAAATCTTTGAATATATATTCTTTCAGAGTTTCAGTTTTAAACTCAAATCTTTGCTTCTGGGGAGGGCCCTGGAACCACATATTTTCAGATGGGGGTCGGTGGCAAATTACATATAATTTTTGGGGTCCTTAACATAAAATATTGAGAACCACTGATATAGAAACATGAGGCTTTTCAGAAAATTGTCATGATTTAGAAGACATTTTTTAAATTTCGACGTCAGGTCTAAATGGGTTCCACAATTAAATAGGCATTATGAAGTGCATTATGTTACTGTAACATTTTAAGACCTCAAAAGCCTTTGATTGCTTCATAGGTGTTGGTGCCACCATCTGGCGGACTTGATCACTTCAGTGCATGTTACCATGAATGTGCGTGCACTCATAGGAAGACTACTACTTTCATTTGCATACAGTCTGGAGCTCTGATCATGAGCGAGTGATAAAGTGAAAATCATCTAAGCATATATTATAGCTTGCTGCTTAGCAGAAATGGATATTAAACAAAATAAATGTAAAGATATTTTAAAATGTATTTTCGTGAAACGGAAATGCCAGCTCCCTTGTTCGGATTTCAGGAGGTGTAGTTCCAGACTCTATATAGCATTCAGAGATTGTGGAATAGTTATGTGTTGTGACTACTTACGCATGCATTGTGTTATTTCTACTGTGTATGAATGGCAACATTACACAGCCATTGATGCACAACCAGTGTGAGTGTCTATTTGCTCACCCTTCTTTTCCTTATCTTTGAGTTCAGTCTCTGAATAAATGGCGACAGAAGACTCTGCTGCAGGTTCATCTGAAATAGACCACCATAGACATCCATACATTACTGATACACATCACATAATTGATTGATGTAACATTCTCAATTTGCAGAAATATCAGTTTTGGGGCTGATGATTAGCTGATTTGTGAATAATTGAGTGTGATTGGTTGAAATGCTGACCGTGCTGAAGTGGGGTGTGCCCATCATCTGCATCTGCTCTCTGGTTGGTCGTCCGGTCTGCTGCTGAGTTCTGATTGGTTCCCCGGGACTTAGTGGATCTATTTCAAGACACGCACACACCCACACACACACTTGGTCATTTTTTAAATTAGCTCCTCACCACTTGCCCTACACACTTCCACTCGGTTTGAGCATAGATATATAAATAATAGAGACGCAATGCAATGCAAGTGGATGGGAGGGGAATTCCGGTGCCGTCTCTATTATTTTTATATCTATGCTCAAGCCAAGTGGAAGTGTGTAGGACGAGTGGCGAGGAGGTAGTTTCAAAAAGGGGGCATGTGTGGCCAGGACGGCAGTGGCTCAGGGGTAGATTCACCGGATGGCAACCGCAAGGTTCCCAGTTCACGGCTTGAACTCACATATACGAACAAGGAAAAGACTGGTGAGCAAGCAAAATACAGTCTTCCCCTAATTGCTTCCGATGTGCTGGTTGGTGCCTTGCATGGTTTCCGCCGCCAGCGGTGTGTAAATGTGTGAATGTAATGCACAATCTCTGTAAAGCGCCTTGGATAAAGGCGCTATATGTAAATGCACTAGTTATGCGCACACACACACACACACACACACACACACACACACACACACACACACACACACACACACACACACACACACACACACACACACACACACACACACACTTATCTAAATCTCAATGAGCTATGTTAAAAATGTGTGTCTACAAATACATTCATAGGCCTGTCAAAATATTAGTTATATATTGCACATTTTAAACCAGCTGAAGTTGAAAGTTGCTAAGAGCAAATAAAAGTCTAGTGCTGTAGGAGGCGCTATCGTGCAAACACAGATGACACAAAGCAGTCAGTGTAAACAGAGCTGTACCTACCTGGCACAACATGGACCTGTAATAAAAGAGTCAAACATGTTAAATAGTGTTTTACACTGTAAGACAGTCATCTGCTGTTCAGTAACACAATGTACTGGTGGAGGATACTTCCCCTGCATCATTGTTTTCCTTCTCGAAGCTCTATATTTGTCTGTTTCTCACCTTTAGATGTTCTGTATCGACACAGCAGGATCAGCAGGATGGTCAGTAGAATTACAGCAACAAGTCCTACAATCGGCCACAACCACACTGGAGAACTCTGTTCCTCAGCTGGTGGTGCAGTTACTGTAGGCTGAGCCACTGTGATGGTAGTAAAAATTAAATAGCATTTGTAGCCTACGGTTTACAGTTTACATTTTAGGCATTAATAGCAGACGCTCTTAATCCAGAGCGATTTACAGTAAGCAAGAACATCAAAACATAAAAAATAGTCATCATGAATCATACTTAAGCTTAAGAACCTAACAGTGGAATATCTATCCAAGGAAACTATAAGTGTATAGGCCTACACTATAGAGTGCTATGTATACATAAAGTGCTATTTAAGTTGCATACATTGAGCCTATGCATATACGCCTGTAGGAGGTTGAGGCCAGGGCAAGCCTACAACCACACATTGTGATGGGACAAATACAAATTGTAATAGGCTAAAGGATAAAACTGGATAGTGTAGTTACACTAGGTCTCAAAAGATAGTGATTTATTTTATTTTATAATCCTGGGCGACCACTGTCAGAGTAATAGTTTACAAACAAAGCTTGTTTATAGATAAAAAGAGAGTAGGATCCGGGCACACAAAGTTAAAAAATGCCTTTATTAAATTAAAAAGGCAACTGCCAACAATACACAAGCAAAAGCTAAGCACCAAATATTCAACAGAAGGAAAATAACACTTCTGTTGAATATTTGGTGCTTTAGCTTTTGCTTGTGTATTCCTCTGGCTGTCACACACATGTGTGGCGTCAGCTGTTGATTGAGTGCCTAATGGCATGTCCATGTTATTACGGCTGTATTAACCAATGGTTAATTATCTCATTGCAAAGCTGTTGCTATATAATGAGTATGTTTGATGTTAGGTCGACCTGTTAGGTCGAAACATGTTGGCAGTTGCCTTTTTAATTTAATAAAGGCGTTCCTCATTTTTTTTACTTTGTGTGCCCGGATCCTTCTCTTTTTATCTATGTCTTGATCCCGTCTTTGATCCGTTTGAGCACTTTTTTATCTATCACATTTTGCTATCTCCATTGAGCACCTGGTTAGTTCCTCTTTTTTCTCTACAAAGCTTGTTTATACTGTAGTAGCCAAAGAAAAGTAGTACATTAGGTACTGTAGGTACATTTCCTTATTGTTTAATTTCTATTATAATATAAATGGTAAATTCACACTCACATGTCACTGCCATCCAGCTCTGTGGTGACCATAGTCCAGAATGTCTACACTTGTAGAATCCCTCATCAGACGTAGACACAGCAGGTATGATCATCTTATCACTGGGTTCATCTTGGACCAGTTTTTCATTTCTATAGAATTCCACGTTGGAGAGATCCGAGTCTCTTCTGTTAACACATTGTAGAGTGACAGAATGTCCCTCAGTCACAGGGAGAACAGGACTCACCAGGATGACATCACCACCTGTAAAATAATTAACAACACAAAAATAAGAAAGGGGGGAAAAAAGAAAAGGATTTTGTCACATAATCACACCTGTGTGAAGTGAGGGGCGCTAATATATTAAAGTCTAACTCATGTTGATTAGGTGATGTAATGGTGATGTAAAACAAACGGTGCAAACACAAACATTAAACGCCATTAACAATAAAGAGACAATATGACGTAAATGACACATTATGACGTCAAATGTGTTTACAAAACAAACATTGAACTATTAAGACAAAAAATAAATCTGTGTATAGGAGGGGCTAGCGCCCGAAAAAATGTGGTTAAGATCGGGTGGAGCTTTCTATCAAACATGTGAAGGTATTAACTCCTGGTTTCCAAGTCTGTAGTTTCGACACTTTGGTAAATACCAGAGCAGTTATGTGGAACTAACCTGACTCCGCCAGATGGGGCAGCAGAGAGTACACTGGGTTCCCCCCTCCTGCTCCCATCTGGGAACTCTCAGGCAGACTTGATGCCCGGCCACAAAACGGCCTGGCCAATCAGCCGTTTTGTGGCCGGGCATCAAGTCTGCCTGAGAGTTCCCAGATGGGAGCAGGAGGGGGGAACCCAGTGTACTCTCTGCTGCCCCATCTGGCGGAGTCAGGTTAATGTGGAACACGCCTACAGTACAAAAACAATTGTACAAAGCTGACTGTCAAACAGCCTGATATGAAGGTTATTTCTCCTCATCATTTAATATTACCACAGCGTCAACATGTCAGTTAGGATACCGGGACTACACAGCTTTCAAAATTGGAATTGCATTACAGAACGTATTTGTTTTGTCTTATTTTAAAGTATTGTAGGTATTTGCAGCAACCACCATATTTTGTGAAAAATGAAGACAGGACCGCCAAATATTTGAAACTTTCCACGATTCTGCCTGTAATCATATGCCCATAAGAGGGATACCAGGTTGAATGTGGTTCCCCCCACAGTATTGAGAACATGGGGCTAAATACGTCTTTATTTACAAAATATTATGGCGATTTCTTATTTACTATAGTCCTACTAGACCCCAAGAAATTACATCTGGCCACCAAAGATCACAGGATCTACTGAATGTGAAGGTAGCCTACTGGGGGGAAGCCACACTGTGTGTCATAGGCTCAATATGTCAGTTTGACACATTCAGTAGATCCCGTGATCTTTTGTGGTCAAATATAATTTCTTGGGGTCTAGTAGGACAATAGTAAATAATAAAAAAAGAAATCGCTATAAAATTTGGTAAAAATATACATATTTAGCCCCATGTTCGAATGCCCCCACCCCCCTGTCAAAAACAGCTAAAATCCCTAAAACGAACGAAAGCAGCAAATGAAAAACAATTAACCCTCATCTTTTACTTTCTCTAATAACAACCTAAAACATGAAGCTTGGTTGAAAAAAACTAAAGTTGTCCTTTAAGTATAGTGAATGAAGAAACTGGACTCACTGTGTACTGTGATGTTGACAGCATTGCTGTACTCTCCCGATCCAGACTCACACCAGTACACTCCAGTCTGGAGGTTATACTGGCCAACATCCCATGTATATCTGGTCATTGGCTCATGGCTACGCGAAGGCACTTCAAATTCACCAGTAGCATTACTCTTCACTCTCCAGTCAGTATGTTGTCCCTCACAGCTCAGTGAGACAGACTCATGGGTGAAGTGCTGTGTTTTGTTAGAACTCACTGTGAGAGAAGCTGAAGAATGACGATCTGAAACAAAACACATAATAAGAGGTCAAATATAGAGCAGAGATTTAATGACATAGTAAATCTAAGTGACAGAATGGAAGAGTACAAAAGTACAAAAATAGACTACACACACAAAAAAACAGCAGATGTACAGAAGAGAGCCATCGGATCCGAATGCCATCAGTGCATTGAAAGGGACAAAACACGTTTAATCAGAGCATTCAGTGCTCCAGTAGACGCATCTACTGACCTACTGCAACCGTCTCCAGCGTGGAACGTTATATTGTGACGTTTTGGAGAAATATAGGCTGTATTCTGCGTTGAGCACTGCTACTGTTAATCACTAACACTAAATCTAACCCTAACTCTAAACCTAACCTCAGTCTTAACCAGCCACGTAAGTCCCCTAACATATCAGTTTTAACCGGCCACATAAGTCCCCTAACATATCAGTCTTAACCAGCCACGTAAGTCCCCTAACATATCAGTCTTAACCAGCCACGTAAGTCCCCTAACATATCAGTCTTAACCAGCCACGTAAGTCCCATAACATCATATCAGTCTTAACCGGCCATGTAAGTCCCCTAACCTCATATCAGTTTTAACGAGCCAGGTAAGTCCCCTAACCTCATATCAGTTTTAACCGGCCACGTAAGTCCCCTAACCTCATATCAGTTTTAACCAGCCACATAAGTCCCCTAACCTCATATCAGTCTTAACCGGCCACGTAAGTCCCCTAACATCATATCAGTTTTAACCAGCCATGCAAGTCCCCTAACATCATATCAGTTTTAACCAGCCACGCAAGTCCCCTAACATCATATCAGTCTTAACCGGCCACGTAAGTCCCCTAACATCATATCAGTTTTAACCAGCCATGCAAGTCCCCTAACATCATATCAGTTTTAACCAGCCACGCAAGTCCCCTAACATCATATTAGTCTTAACCGGCCACGTAAGTCCCCTAACATCATATCAGTTTTAACCGGCCACGTAGTCAGTTGACAACACGCGACGAGACCTGCGGATGGCGGATTTAGCCGTGGTTGCCGAGGTTAACCGCAAGGGTGGATTTGGGTCATTCAAATATATTATAAATTAATATTGGATAAACCGTGGGTGAAATAATGCGGGAAATAAATGAATAGCATCTATCTATTCTATAGGCTTATTATAGCTTATAACACACAACATCTCGGCAAAATCTCGCAATCCGCAATTTACAAATTGGAATAATGAATTAATGCTGTCGGATAACGGGCGGATTATTAATATGCACACACGGATGCGAGTGACTAAAAAGCTCATCCGCAGGTCTCTACGCGCATCGTCGCTGGTAGGTGTGATCAACCGCACAGAAAGCAGCCTACTGGGATCTGGTAGGTCAGTAGATGCGTCTATACTGGAGCATTCAATGTTCTGATTAACCGTGATTTTGTCCCTTTCAATGCATTGATGGCATTCTAAACTGTAGGTTGTTTAATGATGAATAATGACTCCCACTCACCACCAGACCACACAAAGTGAGGTTCACTCTCAGTGTTATAAGGTGGGTCTCCTCTCTCAGCTATACACCCATATCCTCCTGTGCCTGTAGGACCATGAATGATGTAGGAATCTTCTACAGTCCCTTGGGTACCAGATAGGGGCTCATAAGTGTAGGAGGTGTGTGGTGGTGTAGGAACAGCTCTGTACCAGTAGAACCTCCAGTCTGCAGATGATTCTTTAACTTCACAGCTCAGAGTCACTGAGGCTCCAGGACTCAACCATGGAGGAGACACACTCAGGACAGGCGTGGGTTTGGCTGTTGGAAAGAATATTTCTATGGATTATAAAGTGTTCTGCCCCAAGTGCATGTTTATTTTCTATGACACCTTGTGGTGGAATGTTCTATTGCATTTTGTGCTTTGCCTTTTGTGTACAGTTCTTTTTAGCCCTCCTGTCTTGTCATAGTAGTGACAAACAGTATGACAGCACAAACTATTCAAGCTGCAGTTTCCAAGCTTACTGCTGTCCAGCTTTGTGGACTCTTAAGGTCTAAACCTGTAAGTTTATTTTGAATGTAACATGCAAATGCATACTTTGTTATATTACTTAAGTAGGCTACATTTTCAGTTTAAGAGGTCTATATTTATGGTCTATATAAGGTCTATATTTATGTTTGGTTTCCACAGTTTTACAAAAATATGTTGGATCCTTTAACTAAAAGACCTTACTACACTCCGGGCTCCTGGGTCTTTATTATTGAAGGGCTCTCATCATGTTAGCTATCTGCTAAGGCAGCTGACCAAAAGCAAGAGCAGGATAATCAATGAACAGTGTTTGCTATTTAACATAATGACATGTCAGGTCAGGTGTACCAAATATGTATAGAGAGTATGTGCATGCATAAAGTGAATGACAAATTGAGTGGAAAATCGAGTGGCAAAGTGAGTTTAACATCATTTAACGTTGTTTAATGCAATCAGATAGGACTTTTCTGCGTGGATGTATGGGCTGTCATGACCAGAAAGTAGTTTTTTGCCACTCAGTAGGCATTCCCGTATATCTTCCGGGTATGATGATGATTACTGTACATTTCTAGGGATAGAAAATACATACATTCCACCACGGGGAGCTCCACAGACTTTGTTACCTAACAGAGTCCTCGTTGGTCTTGGTTGACATATATTTACTGCTGATCTAAAATGTTTGCATGTGGCCCGAGTGGCTGGCTTAGCCGTCTGGGCACCTTGGCTGTGCCGCGAGTTCGACTCCCGATCCCGACGGTCACCCCCCCCCCCCCCCCCCCGAAAGCCACAAAAAATCTCTTAAAATGTCTGCATGTCTCTGCTACGCCCCCTTAATAACACATGGCACTCAGTTTGCATGCATTTTGTTTTTTACAATTATGTATTATTATTAGTATTCTGCGATCAATCAATCAATCAATCAATCAATCATCCAGGCAGTCTGTTGAAGATGTTGATGTGTCATGAAATGCCAGTTTTCTGGATGATCCAATTAAAAATATTGACATAAATGAGATATTGTGACTTACCTGACACAGTCAGTTCAACAGCATCACTCCACTGTGTGGAAGACTGCAGTTCAACAGCATTACCTCTACAGTTGTAGTAACCACTGTCAGACGTTTGGACTCTGTCGATGCTGAATTCAGCTTGGTTTTTGATGGTTTTTGATGAGCTAGTTGTATACCATTCATAAGTCCAGTCTGCATCACCGCTCCCCTGTATCTCACACTTGAGAGTGATGCTCTCTCCTCTGAAGATGTGAGACCTATTTGGCAGCAGGACCACAACAGGCCTGCCCACTGCACAACAAGACAAGGCATATTTAGAAAGCCTATACATTCTGGCCTCCCTGTCCAACCGTTAGCTATCGGTAGCAACATATTAAATGTGCAGTTTCTTGAACAAAGTTGCATACAAGTAGCCTAATCATACATACATATATTTGTTTATCATAAACAAATATGATAATGAGTAATAGCTGAGCCCTGAGAATTTTGATAATTTTAATAAGTTCATACTTTAGGGTGTAATGCACATGAGATGGCAAACAGTTTTACTTTTAATGTCACTAAATCACATTACCATGCAAGTTTAGTAGATAAACAAAACAAGACTTAAATAATAGTAATTAGACATAAATACTGTACATAACAGAGTATCATGAAGTACTTATATGTGACAGGTAGAATAGGAAGATAATCTTCACCTTGACTGTGTCCATAGGAGATGGCGCTACTCAGCACTGTAATACATTTGATGGAACAATATTATCCATTCAACGTTTAAATATGTTTTAATATCAAGGGAAGATTATAGAGAGGATTGAGTGAGCAATACTGTGTTGATTGGAAAGCATTGAATAAAACATTGAAAACGTTTCATAAAGTAAGAGGGATATTATAAGGTTACAATCAGAGCCTACGCATTGATTATTTTTTTTTGCAACAATATCCTGATATCCAACAAATGTTTTGCAGCTTGTAGATAGATATAATACTAATCCTTTTGTTGTTGAAATAAAAATAAATGATACTGTAGTATACCATAGGAGCTGCAGACACGAGGGTGTCTCTACAGGTACTGTATAGTTCAGGAGTTGTGTAGCCACGGGGGTAATCTAGGCGGTGGATATTGCTCTTGTCTTCATGTCTTTATGTATGTACATTTTCTTGTTCTTTGTGTTATGTCAAATGTGTGTAGATGTGTTCTACATACTTGGCTGCTGGGTCGCAAGACACATTTCAGTGTGAACTGACAATAAAGTACTAGGCCTATATCATATCATATCATATCATATCATATCATAGATGCATCACTGTTATCACTGTCTGTTAATGTTAATAGTGAAATGATACATTTACATATGGTCAAACATATGGTCAAGATCCACAATACAAAAGGTAACTACAGTACATTGATTCCAATAACATGGTTTTACAGTTACTTTACAAACTCAGCAGCATAACATTACCAAAATGTAATTTAAGTACAGCCATGTATTCCTTCTTTTAAATGGATCAAATACAGTAGTTGAATAGAGCTACTATAGTAATACTAGTGATATACTCACAGAGGAGAACACAGATGTGACTCATGATCCTCTCCTATGATAAATGACTGAAATGAAAAGTTCTACTACGAGAGAGAGAGAGAGAGAGAGAGAACACTTCATGATACAGCATTTCTCTTTTTTAACTTCTCCTTTAGTAAATTCGGATCCTGTCTCCTTCCTCCTTTTGGGACCACGAGGTCCAATGTTGTTTCATGATGCTGGTTTGTTATTGATTAGAATTAGAAAATTTAAAGAAACTTCAAGTTGAAAGAAATATATTGCATCTTACATTATTATGATGAGACACAAATACATAAAATGGAAGCAATAACTTGGCCTCTGTCATTAAGTCAGGTATGAATGGCTGACTGAGAGATGATATACCGGTAATCCCATTATTTAAAACACAACACTACACTCTGTCATGTACTTTATATGCTATAATATTCATTGGTTCACACACTCTTCCCCATCAGTGTCATACTGTATGTTGCATATGATATCAGCTGTAGCAGTTCCGTTATGTTTAAAGCGGGCCAAACCACACCATGCAGTTTCAACTCCTTGCTACTCATTGTGCAATTCAATTGACAGCCAAATCTCACGTGAGGCTCTCTCTCTCTCTCTCTCTCTCTCTCTCTCTCTCTCTCTCTCTCTCTCTCTCTCTCTCTCTGATAAATGCTCAAACTCCAACCCCAACAATTGTCTGTCTGTCTGTCTGTCTGTCTGTCTGTCTGTCTGTCTGTCTGTCGGTCGCACACTGCTGACTAAACTTCTCGGTTTTAATTGATCGATTTTAACTCGAGATGTACACGTGTGCATACATTTGTATAGGTGCGTGCGTGTGTGTGTGCCTTTGTTCTCTCTCTCTATCCCAGCATTAAACACGTACCTTGTGGTTGGAAACTATATTATCTGTCAGTTCTATAAACATGTTGGCATGACGTATGTGTGAAATTAAGGCCTGTGCTTTTCTTGAGCACCCTTGTCTTCACAAAGTGTATAATATAACCACAGTATAATATAACCACAGTGCATAATTAAATGAGACAGAGGCCATATATAGGACAAGGGTATGTTGGTGCTGTATCGAATCATGTGGACCAGACCCTTTGCAAGATGCTGTATGCTGTCATAAATAAATATATATATATATATATATATATATATATATATATATATATAAATAGGCCACACACACACACACACACACACACACACACACACACACACACACACACACACACACACACACACACACACACACACACACACACACACACACACACACACACAATATGTTAATTTCCTTTTAACTTAACGGTAAATACACCTCATGTCAAAGGTGTGTGGTTTGGTTGTGAGAGGAGAACAATCCTTTCCAATCACGGCTGTTTTAATTGCTCTAATCTATTCTATAATAGTTTTCAGTGCTCTGCACACACTGGGCTGTGCAAGTAGATCCAGCATAGAAAAGTAGATGACAACAATACACAGTGAGAGCTGAGAGGACGTGTGGTTGGATGGGCATCCTGTTGTGGTTTGAAGAGTTCTCCTCTGAAATTGGCTCTAGTAACTCTTCTAAGCGTGCACACACACACACACACACACACACACACACACACACACACACACACACACACACACACACACACACACACACACACACACACACACACACACACACACACACACACACACACACACACACACACAAAACATCCTCCTGGTGGAGACCTGTGCCCAGAAGGGCACTTTTTCTAGTTAAACCTTGATTCTAGTTTATACAATCTTGTTGTTGTGGTACAATTGTATGCGTGTATTTAACATACTAGAGCGGTGACCGTTGGGCACTGACCTACATGGAACAATGCAAGCTGGAAATGAATTCCCCACCCAGTTATGATCTGCATGTGTCCCTTTTATGCCCATATATGGAGTTCTTTGTCAGGAATGCCCAAATATGGGTTCTATATGCAGATGTTGGAACCTCATTGTGATGTCAGAACAGAGAAGAGGAGGAGAAAAACGAGCACTCTCAGTCAAAGCATGCAGTTTACCAAAACATGCAGTTTACCAGGTGCAACATGCAGTTTACCAGGTGCAACATGCAGTTTACCAGGTGCACGGCTCGCGAAGAATCACTGTAACAGAGAGACAGCCAGCACGCCGAAGTCCATTTAAGGTATATTTATTGCATTGTGCAGCCACGGACAGACAGACAAAAACACGGACACGTTTCGGCGGCGACATACTAAATCCAACACGGTTTGTGCTTATAACCACGCCCCCGGGCAGGCATAGTTTACTGAGGGTTAAGTTAGGGTTAAGGTTAGGTTTAGGTATAGTTTAACTGAGGTTAGGTTTAGGTTGTCAATCACCGCGACTGGCCAATCACAGCGCGTCCTGTCCTTACGCAACCTGTGTATAGGCTTTGGTATGACGCGTTTCGGCGTCAATAATACGACCCTGTTTTTTAGGATATCCATTGGAAAATATCTTATATTCAAGACAATAGGGTACATACTGTACCTAGCACCTCTCTGAATACACACCTCCAGACAATTTTTTACATTTCTTTATAAAAACAAAAAAACAGCCCCATAAAAGTTCATTCATCTCTTTGGGGTGTTCTGTCTGTAAGGTGTGTATCCACCTGGCTTCTCTTTGTAGTAGAAGCCTGTCTCTGTTACCACCTCTTTGCAAAGGTTGTATCGTCTCGAAGATATCAAGGACATCATGTCCTGCAGCATTAAAGTGTCTCGCAAGAAGGGATTTTTTCCCCATCCTGTGCGCCCTATATTTTATACACTGCCTAAAGTGCATAAAAGTTTGATTGAACCAGTTCCAGGACGCCCCATAGTGGCTGGGACACAGTCTTTGACAGAAGCAATGTCTCAATTTGACTCACATATCAAACCACTGGTATCTAACTTGCCTTCGTTCCTGAAAGACACTATTGACTTTTTGAATTCAGTTCAGAATATTCAAGCGACTGACATCTTTTGTACTATGGATGTCGCTAGTCTTTATACTAATGTTCCCCACAAAGAAGCTTGAGTACAGACTCCCCCAACTGATTTTCACACGAAAATGACTCAATTAGCCTTAAATAAGAACCATTTTAAATTTGAGAATGCTTTTTACTTACAGTGCCAAGGGGTGAGTATGGGGATCGAGCCCATGCTCACCCAACTATGCCAATTTATTCATGGGCAAATTCCAAGAGGATTTTGTTTACAACAACAATCCGTTTGCTACAGTATTTATCTGAAATGTTGGTTTCGGTTTATTGATGCCATCTTTTTCATATTTTCTGGTACAACGGGCCAGTTGGAGGGGTTCCATTTGTACACAACTCCATAATGTCCTCCATTAAGTTCACTTAAGAGTTCAGCAGGGAGTCCGTTTCATTCTTAGATGTTCTGGTTACAATGGTTAGAACAGGTGTCCACTTCTGTGTACAAGAAAAAAAACCTGATAGAAATAATGAATTACACTTCTCCAGTTACCTCCCGCCAGGGTTAAAGAAGGGTTTTTACCCTAATAGCCAGCTACTGAGGGTTAAGAGAATCTGTAGCCCAGATACTGCTTTTGAAAAACAGGCTAAGGATTTAAATTTCAATGCCAAATGGTATGACAATAATGTTCTTAATGGTTGTCTTGATCAGGGGTTCTCAAGCCGTGGGTCGCGACCCCTCGGGGGGTCGCCAAATTATTTTAGGGGGTCCCCAAATTATTTTCAAAAAAGAAAAAAGTTTTTTTACAAGCTCGTAGCGCGCCACCGCTATTTTTCAAGGTACGTAACATTAGAAGATCCAGTTTACTGACCTCTAAACCTCCACAGCCGAGTGAGTCCAAAATGTTATTGTCTACTACCTGTTCTCCGATACTAATGACAAAAAGAAGATTGTCCAAAAAGAAGATGTTAAAAAATATTGGTAAATTCTATCCACTGAATGGCACTGATCCCGCTATAGGTCACGTGTTTAAAAAAAAAACATATATTTGCTGATAAAAGAGCCCAAAATTGTACCTCCCAAACACTTCATGTCAGATCCGCCTACAGGGAACTTTCCTTGCTCAGGTTGTCTTCAATGTTATGCTATGATTAAAGAGGACACTGTGCTACATCCCCATACATGGAAAAATACATGGAATTAAAGATTAGATTAAAAAGAGTAGAATGAATAGGTCCTGGGTTCGATTCCCGCTCGGGACGCTGTGGGGTCATCAGTGCCCATACCCGAGGCTGGGTTGGCGAAAGGGCCTTTCTGTGTGGAGTTTGCATGTTCTCCCCGTGTCCCCTTGGGTAGGTACCCTCACAAAAAACATGCAGTAATCCTGGTCTCTAAACTGCCTCCCCCTGGCCAGCCGGGGCGCCTGATGGAGGGGAAAGGAACTGGTTGGAATAACGTGTTCCTTCCACGCGCTACGTCCAACCAGGGAAACTCCCCCCTGTCAGGTGTAAAGGAGCAACTTGGACACTCAGGCATGAAGGAAGCATGAGTTCAAGTCCGTTGCTCTCCCTATGTCCCCCATATATGGGGACTAGGTTGGCAGAGGTACGTGTGTAGAGCCCAGGATCACATTAGATAATTGACACAGGGGTGAAAATGGGTTACAAAATCATGGGATAAAACAAAAAACAAAAAAATAAAACAAAATTAAAAAAAGAGTAGAATTAAATGCAAAACAAAATACGTTGTGTAACTGTTGAAATGTCCTTGTGGACTCTGCTATTGTGGGCAAAACAACGAGAGAGTTAAAGGGGTGGAGTGCTGGCTATCTCTCTACAGTAATGTCAGAACAGGCCAGCTCCATATATGGAGATCTAGGGGTGATCAGGCGTGATTTATTGGCTAATCTGTCCAGAACCCGGGCAGAGAGGCTTTTGCGGCGGTTCCCTGTGGTGGTGTGGAACGCATGTGTCGAATTTGAAGTCGGTGGGGCGAACGGTTCGCGAGACAGACAGACAGACAGACAGACAGAAAGACAGACAGACAGACACATCTTTGTAGGCTATACAGGCTGTAGGCTTTAGTTTGTGTATATACTTTTCTTTGTTATGATGATAGGCCTATAATAGCCCGTACTATGTAATTTGAAATGTGTTAATTTGTTTGTGAAAACTGATAGGATCTTAAGTTTCAATACATGATTCAATAACAACAAGACATAATTGATAGCTGGTTTACTTTAGGTGGTAAGGTAAAGCCTATGCCCAATGCCCATCGAAGCACAGAGACCAGAGTGCCAGTTCATATAAATGGTTTATTTCCTAGAACTCAGCTCAGGCAGCTGCGTTCGTGTGAGCTCCACAACCCCTACGGCTGTGCCGTTTGTAAATTAGCTAAGAGAGACCCTATGAGTGTGTGTGTGTGTGTGTGTGTGTGTGTGTGTGTGTGTGTGTGTGTGTGTGTGTGTGTGTGTGTGTGTGTGTGTGTGTGTGTGTGTGTGTGTGTGTGTGTGTGTGTGTGTGTGTGTGTGTAAAACAAGCTTCTAAATTGTCTTTGTTGCCTTGATCTCCTAGGCCTCATTCACACCTAAAATACACCTGTCGTGTCCGTGTTTAATGGCCGCCCCCCAATGCATTTCCAATGGAAGTCACATGGTTTGACCAAACATTTGTTTGATGTTTGATGCTGTGTTCTGCCCCCCTGCATTGGGGCAGCCATTAAACACGGACAAGACAGGTGTCTTTTAGGTGTGAACGAGGCCCTAACGCTCTTAATCTTCCCTTAATTGTTTTATTGGAAAAAACAACACGATGGGAACTATTATATGGACAAAAACAAATGTCAATCACCTTTTTAGGTCTACTTGTATAACTGTGATGTGACAATAAAGATGATGCTGATCCTGATAACTCCATACAGATGAAAGGTTGAAATGATGATTGAACTATGGGAGAAAGAAATGTAATCAATACACACCATAAACAAAACGTGCATACATTTCCAACTCAACACATACTTGAGAATGAAAACGAAACTTACAATAAGCAGAATACAACTCAATAATGCATTAGGTATGATGATACAGTATATGAAGACAAACAGCAATGGAGCTTTCCTCCTCCAACAATTATGAGACATCCACCTTCCTTGTCGCAGGTCTTCCTGGTTCTTCTTCTTCTTCTAATGGGGTTTATTGGCGGTTGGCAAACTGGTCTTCCTGGTTATAGGCAAGGAAGCTTGCCTATAACACTTTCATCATGGGAGCCAAAACTCACACTTTCACAAGTTCAATGAAAACATGGCAGTGAATGGAGCCGGCTGGACCAGCTCATGACAAACACTATTTATGAACAATAATTGAGACCTTTCACCTTTGTCATATAATTGGTTCAGGAATATAAAAGAAGACATATCAACAGGTTGTTTTCTAATCACTTGCTTTTCGATTTGCACAGAGTGCACAGTATATCATTTTATTTGAGGATCTAAACAGCAGACAGGAAACGGTGGGAAGTCTCGCGGTACGTTCAGAAAGGTGCTTTGTGCTCTTTAGATACCATACCTCTATAAAATTACACAGTGTACACATCGAAAAGCACAGCAGACAATAATGTGTTACATGCCTTCTGTTATTTTCCAGAAGCAATTACTTTACAAACGGTCTCAGTCATTCAGAAATAGTGTTTGTTCATGAGCTGGTCACTGAGCTCTCATTGACTCCAGTGCATTCTGCAACTTCCGGGTGTAGTTTGGCCATGAAAGCATGCATGAAAGTGTCATGGCGCAGCCCAGTCACGTGACCATTACCTTTCCTTCTCAAAGCTTCCTTGGTTATAGGCAGGTGTGCCTGTTTTTTTCCTGGAACCAAACCCCACCCACCAATTAAGTGAAGATAGTTAACTCTGGTTAACTCTCGATCCATGAGAATCTGTCCATGGACCTCCTGTAATCATGCCTCGGACGGACCACTGTGGACCACTAGTTGAGAAACGGTGCACTAAATGACCTGGTGGTGACCTAAAGATTACGTGATGTCAATGAAGTCAGACAGTGACTGCCTGGGAAGTTATGGAGGTCAAGAAATTCCACAGAAAAGGGGATATGGAAGGTTGGATAAAGTAGGAGGAATATTAGGTTGGTTCTCAGCCTTTTGTGAGCCTGGACCACTAGCAAATAGATCAGGGTTGTTTTTAACTGATTGTGTGAACCAGGGACCACCACCCAGTCCCTGTCTAAGAAATCAACCTCAATTGTTTACTTGTCACTCACAGCCCAGTGTGTAAAGACCTTGAGTCCTAAACCAAAATGATGCTGGTATTAATTGTTTTGAGGGACAGTTTGGCTATATGTATAGTATACCTGACGAAGGCCCCTTCGTCAGGTATATAGCAGATCTACAACCTCACAATGCGTCGCGTTGCGACGCATTGTGAGCTTGTAGATCTGCTATTTTCAAAAGATTTTGTACACAGTACAAATTGTGAAATGGGACATTCTGCGATATGAATACTTTTACTTTTAGTACTTTAAGTACATTTTGATGCCGATACTTTTGTACTTTTACTCAAGTACATTTTCAATTTCGTACTTTTACTTGTAACAAAGTAGTTCTAAATTGCAGTATTGGTACTTAAGTAAAACAATTGAGTACTTTTTCCACCACTGGCTAAAAGGTGAAGAACTGGGAGAGAACCTCTAAAGAACTATACTGGGGTTTAACAGCAGTGTTAACCCCAAAGAACCACTGATATGAAGAACGCCCCAAAAATGGTGTATAGGAGGTTATCTCCTTTGGAACAGGGATGACATCATCAGCAGTAGAATGATGCCTGGTGAGACGTAGGAGGGACCCGGACAGGAGTCAATCCTTCCACACGCCAGAATCTGGTTCTCCGAGTCCCGGCAGAGTAGTTCTGGAGCAACGGATTGTGTGGCCTTGCTCATTCCCTGATGGACTGATCGAGGGTAGCTACTGGGACGTATGTCGGGATTTGATCAACCTCGGGCTCACCTCACTCAGGCGACCGCCTGAGTGAGGCCTGAGGGGTATGATGTTGGTAGACCCGAAACCCCGTTGACCTCAGGATACATCACTGAGGATGCGTCCCAGGTGCATCCATGCGATGTATTTTTAGTTACATAGCATGGAGAAAAGCTAAAATATTAGCTAAAAAGAATATTACAGGATTCATTTATTTCCATTTTATTTGAAATTCTTCAAAAGGCAAAATATTGCAGGCCCGCAGCCCGCAGCCTTTTTATATATAAAAAAGATGAATGCATTCTGATCAAATCATCAATCATGATGCTCTGAAAGAGTCGAATCAAATTTGTCTGTGGTTTAGGTTAAAGATGATTTTCAGAGCATATTCTAATTAGATGATGAAACACATCAGATTCCTTGTTCACTAACAAGTTACATGTTGAGCTTTGCTATCACTGTCATGTTTTCTCATAATAATCGAATGTGCATCGTTTACATTATGTCATCCCAAATATCCCCAAGTGTTTTCTCCGAATCACATCACAGCCAATTGTCTCAGGTTCATACAAAATAAGGTGCTTAGTCTTCTCAAGGGCCCACTAGTCTGTAATGAATATCCCCCCCCAAAAAACCTGATTTAGTATAAATGGTAAATGATGCATTTATATGCACCTTTATCCAAGGCGCTTTACATAGATTGTGCATTACATTCACCCATTCATACACCGATGGCGGCGGAAACCATGCAAGGCACCAACCAGCACATCAGGAGCAATTAGTGGTTCAGAGTCTTGCTCAAGGACACTTCGACACTAACTCTGGGGGAGCCCGGGTTCGAAACTGGCAACCTTGCGGTTGCCATCCGGCCACTCTACCCCTGAGCCACTGCCGCCCCATTTTCGTGTAGGGGCAAACACGATTCAAAATTATGTTGACTATAGAGTAGCCTTTTAGCCTACTAACCAATCTGTGACACAAACCATATCAGCTCACTGGGGAAAAAAACAGTATTCTATTGAAGATGTGAAATCAGTGTAATCTCAGCAAGTATCAATAAAACAAATTAATTAATTTCCCCTCCAGGCACCTCACCTATCAAAGATGTTGCTGTTATGTCAGTAGTAGCATGTGTACACTAGAGGTCAGTATTGCTCTACCATTGTACAGTCTCGTGCAGTAGTTAATATTATTTCTGGGTTAGGGTTAGGTTGGGAAATAATTGTGGAAAAAAACAAGTAAATTATTTTTTTTATTTTTAAATGCATGTCTAATACAATTCAGACAAATCCATGAAAAAGCACTATTACACGCAATGTGTAATATTAAAATGATCACTCTAAGTCAACTGGCGGGCCACCTTCACTTAATGTGGCCCTCAGGTTCATTTCGGAATACTGATATGTTTAATATTGATTTCAGCTGTTACAATTCCAAACATGCAAACATGACCCGCTTTCATTACTTAGTCTAAATGAGTAGCTTGCTGAGTAGTATTACAAATAATGTTATTGTCTTTTTTATGTCCAATATATTTGTATTTAGTTAAAATTACTTTTCAGGATTTCAATTCAAATAGCAAAAATAGCCGATCTACAAGTTCAAAACGCGTCGCGATGCGACGCGTTTTGAACTTGTAGATCGGCTATTTTTGCCACGACATACATGCAATGTGGCCCCTCTGGAGTGAGTATGGAAATATAATGGCCCTGTCCATCGTCAAAGTTGCCCACACATGCTCTAAGTCGTCTAAGATAAAAGGATCACTCAAATGTAAAGATGCCATTGAATTGCACATGAAAGTTTCTACAGTACATCATTGCAGTGGAAGGAACACACAGTATCCCCTAACCATGTCAAGGTTAGAATGATTCATTATCCCAGGTTTCATCAATCGGGAGTAGAGCCTTTAAATTCACACACATATAAACATTCACATCAAATAAAAAACACATTATTTGGAGTTTTGATATGACAGACAGCAGCAAAATGTACAGAAATTACATGGGAATTTCTCTGCAAGCAAAATTGCTTTATGAATCAGAATCATCTAAATGTGCAATGATACATTATATATTATTTACATATAGATAAGAAGAACAGTCGATAGCAAATCTCAAACAATGGCAGTTGTTCCAACAGAAAGAAAGAGTTCAACAGGACCCAGTGGCGTTCACAGATAAGACACTAGGTGGTGCTAGAGCACCTGCCCATTGCCCTCTGGACAGCAATGTGCCCTACACTGTACAGTATGTGGATTGTGGACCATGGTGACATTGGTGAATTCTTGATAAAAAAGCTTCTAATATATTATTTATGCCCCAAAATCTATAAATCTCACACTATAGAGCGTCGCAGTCCCGCCCCCTACCATGGACCAGGAAATGATTCTCCGTTCATTTTCCTCATAGACATTTCAGAAAGTATTTATTTAAAGACGTCTACGCCGCGGACAAAGCCAACTGGAGTCGTGACAAATCATGACAACAAACACAATTTTTTGGGCCGAACAAATAATTAGAAAGAAGAAAAAAACGGTAGGTTACAACACTTTTTTTGTTGTTTTTCTTCTTTGTAATTATTTGTTTGGTCCAAAATATTGTTTGTGTTGTCATGAGTTGTCACGACTCGAGTTGGCTTTGTCCGCGGCGTAAACGTCTTTAAATAAATACTTTTTGAAATGTCTATGGGAAAAATGCATTGGGATTCATTTCCTGGTCCATGGTAGGGGGCGGGACTGCGACGCTCTATTAAGGCAACCGGACGGTTCCACGCACTGCACCAGCCCCTCTAAATGTCTGTGCACGCCACTGACAGGACCTCACCAATTCTTCCCTGTATAAAAACAAGTGCTTGTCGACACAGCGGGAAAACAAACAACACAGTGTGAATACTAAAAACGGTTCATAGGGTGGACAGCTACAGTACCGCCGTCTCCTCCTGGGCCACTCGTCTGTCAAGAAACTGCAAGTTCATGGGCGTAGCGGGGACAAGCAGTGTCCTGGTGATGGGCTTGACAACAGCTCCTGTGGGATCGGGCCTCACTTCGTATTGTTTTATCAGCTGTTGGAGGAGGAGGGAGTGAGCCAGGGTGAGAGAGAGAGAGAGAGGGGGGAGGGGGGGGGGGGGGGGGGGTATCATCACCAGTGGTGGGAAAAAGTAACTAAGAACATGTACTCGAGTACTGTACATATAAGTACAATTTTGAGGTAATTTGTTGAGTGGTGCAAGTGCAACCACTCCTATAGACAGCTGTGTGTGTGTGTGTGTGTGTGTGTGTGTGTGTGTGTGTGTGTGTGTGTGTGTGTGTGTGTGTGTGTGTGTGTGTGTGTGTGTGTGTGTGTGTGTGGGGGGGGCTGTGGCTGTCCCTGTACTACTGTGTCCCTGGCTGTGTCCGAGCACGAAAATAGCGTTAGTTCACCACCAAGTGTCACTGTTGCACAGCCTAACACACAGACACAGACACACACACACACAGGCCAGGGAGGAGGGCTTGTACAGTACTTTAATTTGAGTACTAATGGAATACTTACTTTTGCTCCACTATAATTATTTGAAAACTTTAGTTACTATAGTTACTTTGTAGAAGCTTGTACGCCTGCTATTTTCAAATATCGTTACATTTGTTTCATACAAACTTTCATACAAACCTTCTGCATAATACTTTCTTTTACTTTTGGTAAAAACTTGTACTTATAACAATTAAATAGGGTAGTGTACTTTCTTCCATCACTGATCATGACAGAGTTCAATATGAACGAAAAACGTATCGGTGATAACATAAAAATAAAATCTTTCACAGTAGCTCCTTGATCGTCTGCTTCTCAAAAAAAAATTCAGTCTACGTACATCCCACAGTTAATGATTACCCTCTCCTTGCCAGCTGACAGATTTATTGGTTTTGGTTCAAAGTTCTGATTTGCGCACAACAACACGACAGCCATGCAACCACTTTGGCAATGTGGCACTGATCAGACAGTTATTATAGGTCACCATATTCTTCCTCTGTGTGCATAGCTCACTAACTAACTAACAAATATGACTGTTTTCTAGGTTTTAACCCATTTAGACCTGAGGACGATTCTACAAATGTCTTCTAAATCCTAATTGTTTTCTGAAAGAAATCTCATGTTTCTATATCAGTGGTTCTCAAACTATTTAATGTCAAGGAGCCCCAGAATGATATGTATTTGGCCGCCAACCGCCATCTCAAAATATGTTGAATATGTATTCTATGATTTGTGCCACATTTTCACGATTTTCCAAAAATATCAGATCTACAAGCTCGTAGCGCGGCACGCGGTGCCACGCTACGAGCTTGCAGATCTGATATTTTTCAATAGCTAAAGTATAACATAATGATTAAAACACCAAAAGGGGTTCCCGCCCAGAATTTAACAGGGCTCGATCAGCAAGTCGTGTAAGTAACAGCAACTTGTTTTATTGTTTCTACGAAAAGTAAATCGGTATAATAATTGTAGGTTAGCACTCTCCAATGTGAAATGTGGAAAATGACAGCAGAGGCGGTGGTGCCTTTACAGTCTTAGTCTTAGATGTCCCGATACTGTATCGGTATCGGAAAAGTATCGGTATCGGCCCTTATTTGTCATATCGGATCATATCGGTATCGGCGAATATGCCAGACTAACCACCGATCCGATCATCCGACACAGGGGTAAATAAAATGTTGGGGCATGTGGAGTTTGCTTTCGAGATGCCCAAACTGCAAGTGCACATATGAGTGAGGAGTCTGCTATAAACACAACACGAGATATATAGCTAGATTACTATAAACACAACACAAGATCACAACACTGTTATCGGTATCGGCTAACACAGAAATTGTGGTATCGGGATCGGGATCGGGAACGAAAAAAGTGTATCTGGACATCCCCCAAAGTCTTACCCTGGATAGAAGGAGGTACATCTCTAGCTCGGCCACTCTCCGACCCAGGCAGGCCCGGATCCCGAAACCGAAGGGCACCGACCCGAATGGGTGCTGCTTCTGCTTGTCCTCTCCTCCCCTGAGCCAGCGCTGGGGCATGAAGGCGTGGGGCTCGGGGAAAACCTTCTCATCGTACGACACGGCATAATGACACAGGTGGAAAAGGGTCTGAGAGCGAGAGAGAGAGAGAGAGACAAAAGTATTGTGTTTAGCGATGTCACATAATCAATTGAGCCATTTGAGCCTCCTTATTGTCTCTATGATGTCACTACAGGGCGATGCCAATGTGTCAATCAAGGCCTAGGTTGCCATAGTTACAGGGAGGGTATTTAACCCTGTCCCTAATGAATTGCAGGTGTTGCTGATAGGAGGCAAACTGTTTTCTGACTGTGCAGACAGGGGCTGTATGTATCACCACGTTTGACCGTTTGTTATTTGTGTTCAAAGTATAGGATTTTGGACAGTAAATAAATATAGTATCCACTCAACGAACATTCTGGACATCAGTTTCAGCACACGTCTAAACTTCATCCTCAACAGTCAGCAGCCAGTAGCACCTAATATAGGGATTTAGGCGCTGCAATCATATTTTCGTAGTTTTGACTCAGTGATATGAATGCGCCAAAGGAGTTATTCCTCTATATACGTGCAGGGTTTAGTTTTAGGGGTCAGGATTTTACAATTAACACCTTGACTCTAAAGTTGAGTCAAGGTGGGAAATAAATCAATGATATGCAAATCTCTCAAAGGTTGGATGACCAAACGAGGCATAACTTTTATTTATATACCGAAAGAGAGATGAAGCTGCGTATGAATTATGTTAATAGGGCAAAACAAACCAATATTTTTGGATCATCGCTGTGACAAATCTAATGATTTATTTTTGCATGTTTTGAGTTTTATTGAACTATCCTCAATGTCAAACGTGTATGGTAAGAGCTGATGAGTTTGTAATCCTACAGTAGGAGACATGAGAATAATTTGGTGGATAATGAGTTGGGTACCATTTAAAGCTATTTCTAAAACGGTTAGTCCCAATACTTGATTCTGATTGGCTGGTTACCGTCACGTGACCGTTGTAAATTTCACCAATAATCCACACCTTCAATCACTTTGTATAATTCCCAGCTGATCCTGCAGCCTTGTAGCTGTACTGGGGAAGGGGAGCACTTGATTGCCTTACACACGCTGGCCGTGCGGGCGTGTAAGCACCGCCCGCACTCATATGACTGTGAATGTGTGGCTCCAGGCAACCCCGCAAAGACATCACGCGCTATTCTCCCGTCACATAGTCTACTTGCCGAGCAAAACAAGGAAGTGTGTGGCTCGCTCTGGTGGCGCAAAGCGTAGCTACTTTTGTGAATTTAATAGTTTTATGAGGTTAATATTGCTATATGTTTGTAACCGTTTTAGAAAAGCAATAAGCCACACGAGGTCCCGGCTTACCGTGGATTTTACCATGGCTGAGAGGGTAGAAGACCCTCCGCTACGCGTCAGGTCTCACTACGCCTATGGTAAAATCCACGGTAACCTGAGACCTCTTGTGGCTTATTGCTTTAATACACATCACTGACCAGGGTCCCCGCAGCCCAGGGGTCTATTGGTCCCCTCCTATTCTCCCTCTACAACACAAACACCCAAAATAATAGTCTACAGTATAAACACCCAATAATCTACAAAGTTATTATCATTCAAACTCTAGACGGGCCCGCCCCAAAGTTATTAGTGCAGCCGTGCCTGGCAGACGGCGAAAACTAGAGTTCTCAACAGGCCCGAAAATTAAGGCCCGGCCCTACCTGGGCCCTCATCAAACCCTGTACACTCAAGAGAATGTCCCCGCTACCACCCTTAGATCTCCATACTGTATGGAGCTGACCTGTTCTGACATTCCATATGTTGATCTGACCTCATCAAACCCTGTACACTCAAGACATGCTCCATATATGGCCAGTACAGAATTCATTCCATGTTCCATGCCAAAGCGCCAGCGCTCGCCCAGCAGTCTGCCGTCAATGAGGCGGATGCGTGCACGCGACCTCAGGCGTCTTACTGGTAATTATATCTGGCTATACCTTTTTGGAAAAATGCTAAGGAATGAGCTCCATAGTCCATACACCAAGAGTTGCCTTTTACGTTTGAAGTATCTGAAACCAGCGTCTCTGTACTGTGAGCAGCGTTGAAAAGCGGACAAGCAAAAAGGCATTCTCATCACGTTCACATGTGTGAAACATTTGTTTAACTAGCCCTTACCCGTTGTGAGATTAATTCACTAATAAATTCATTATTAATCTATAATTTGTTAAATTGGAAAAAGGGCTTCGTTAAGACCTCCATATTATTATGGTCAATGCCTGTGTGAAAAGTGGGAGTGATTGGTGCAGGCAGTGAGGTGCTACGGCAGTGTTTCTGACACACATTCAGACAAACAGACACACATTCAGACACACATTCAGACATTTGGTTAATTATAGTATGATGATGATGATGATGATATGAGGATTAAATCCTCACATTACAGACAATTCAGATATCCAACTTTCATCAGTGTGATATTCACCTTTTTTGGGAAAAGATGATCTCCCACCACGATTTCACTGTCCACTGTGAGACGGGCATTTCCGGGCACAACTGGATATAGCCTGGTGACACAACACAACGCAATAGGGAGTCATTCAAGGCGACATATTAACCCATTTTGACCTGAGATCAGATTCTAAAAATGTCTTCTACATCCTGACAGTTTTCTGAAAAAGCTATGTTTCTATGTCAGTGGTTCTTTGATTTTTCAAAAATAGCAGATCTACAAGCTCGTAGCGCGCCACTCGGTGGCGCGCTACGAGCTTGTAGATCTGCTATTTTTCAATAGCTAAAGCATAACATAATGCTAACACCAAAAGGGGTTCCCTCCCAAAATGGGTTAAGTAATATTAACAGCTATACTGTATGAACTGTAATTATTAGTGTGGTTGCCCAAAAACTTTGCCGGACTACTAGTCCCGCCACAGTTTTGGTGGCACACACTTGAGCCATATGTCAAATTGACCGGCTTCATCGGGAATCGTATTTTTTCCTCTGAGACCGTAAGCGCTATAGTTACAAAACTTGGAGGGGAGGTTCATAATAATTACTAAAATGAATTAACTTGTGATTATATCGGTCGGCCTCATGGTGGCGCTATAACAGCCCACTTTACGTGTTGGCTTATAACTCTTGAACCGTAGGTAGTAAAATCAAAATGATTGACCATTTCCGTCAGGATAGATTTTCCGCCATTTTGAATTTTCTTCAAAACACACTTTTATTTTCTAAACCTACAGATTTTGTCCGAATCTCACAGAAATCGGTACACATGATCTCTGGGCCTATCCGACCGCGTTTAATTTTTTTTCAGAATTTTAGATTTTTTTTTGTCCGTATCCTTAATCGTCGTCCGTATTTAGTGGGATATTTTACAAAAATGCCACAAATCACGAACGGAATGTCCAATCCATCCATTTTGCGGGGGTGATATCACTGGCAGCCAGCACACTCATGGTCTTTCTGTTTCTGTATGTAATCGGGGCTGCCAGTTCCCACCTAATGTTGTATGGGAGCTCCGACTGATCCAGACTGTACTTGGTAACTGCAAGCTTACATATAGTCTTCAAACTAGGACGCAAGTCTAAGATGTACAGGTGATGATAACAATTCAACATGCCGCAAACAGAAACAGTCATTCTGAATCTGTTGTATGTTGTATTGTTTTTTAGATATCTAAACCTTGGTTTGAAACTGTAACATCCTCCAAAGACAATGATACGGTCTCCCACCATGCAACTGTGCGTCCAATCCATTAACCTCAGGAAACTCCCGTTGTCAACTTTCCTCCAGAACTTCTCTGGGTTGAATTTCCACAGAACGTCATCGTTATTTTGATATTTATATTTATGAGCACGACATATATACAGCTCTCCGTTGTAGGCAAAAGCTGAATGACCCCCGACGACTACTTGAGGACACTTTTCAGAGGTTGTACTCAGCCAGAAATTTGACTGTGTCGAACACTCTGATGTTGTTCATGTTGAAGTAGTCCACATCTTCAAAGCCCTGAAACACAAACATCTTTGTCCCGATGATGGTGGCAGAGTGAAGTATAGAAGTAGGTGGCGGAGTGCCTCTGATGTTAATTAAAGTCCAGAACATTGTGGTGGTGTCCAACTTGTAGGTATGATTATTGCATGCGTTGTCATCAAGCTGGGTGATTCCTCCATGTATATACATGACTTTCCCTAACACACATGCCGAGTGGTCGGACCCTGCATCTGGAACAGCACCAGAAACCGTTGGCCTTGAACCATCTGTGGGAGTGGACGTCAAATGCGGAGAGATCGCTGCAGTAAGGATACCCTCCCCAGATATAGATGCGTTGTTCTATCAGCACGGCCGTGTAGCCGCAGCGCATAGAGGGAACCTCGAGGGAGCGTTCTCCTCCGGTTATCACAGGGTAAACCAACTTGGTCCAGCGCAAAGCCACTGTGTTGAACCTGTACACCAGAATGTGAGAACTCTTCTTCGACTGCCCGTACCCTCCAAAGGCATAGACGTCCTGCTCCACTGCTACAACGGCAGAATAGGGATTACATCTTCCTCCCTTCAGATGCACCGTCCAGCGATGCATGGCTTTCTGCCTCGGTAGATTTATATAACTCACGTGTATGTCTGTCAGTCGGTTTGTTTCTGGATGTATACCTCTATGTACTAACGGTCATCTGTCTCTGTCTCTTTTTTTTTTTTAAGATATTTTTTTGCGGCTTACGCCTTTTATTGGTTTTTGAAGGGACAGACAGTAGGCTGACAGGAAACGGGAGAGAGATGGGGGAAGACATGCAGTAAAGGCCGTGTCGGGCTCAGGAGTCGAACCCGCGGCACACTGCGACTGGATTACCAGTCGGGTGCCCAGACGGTTACGCCACCGCCTGGGCCTGTCTCTGTCTCTTAGACATATATCTCACTCGGATGGGTTTCTCTACACATACCACACCTTTATAAAGACCTGATGTCTGACGCCACTTGATAACACAAATGGTTGCCATGATGCATGGGCGGCAGATCTCAGTTAACGCACGGATTTCCGTTGTTTTGTGACTTTTATTCCTTTTTGTTTTGGCCTTTTAATTATTATTATTAGTGTTATTATTATTAGTAGACTATAGTTATTGTCACACTTTATTATTATTCTTCCGGAGTAACCTACCTAACTTCCGCTGTGATTGGCCGAGCTTTGCATAACGTTTGTATTAGCTAATTGGCTGTTGTTGGTTACGTAACCAATCTATCTATAGATAGCTAATGTTGTGCGCAAAACACGGAAAAGGGACCCAAAGTCAACAGCTACGTCATGCCAAGACCGCCCTACTACTTGCCCTCCTCACCACTGCACCGCCATCCAACCCACTGCACTCACACGGCAGTGACGTCATAGACTTAAGGCTCATGCTCGCTTTGCCTAAAAAAATGGCAACTAAAAAATACGGGGAAGCAGCTTTTTGCTTCTACGGGCCGACGGCGTGGAACAAACTCCCACTGTACCTTCGACAGGCAGCCTCTGTAGACATTTTTAAAGCTCAGCTCAAGACTCAGCTCAGCTCAGGGGGCGACTGTGGCTCAAGAGGTAGAGCAGGTCGTCCAATGATCCATGGGTCGGCGGTTCGAATCCCGGCTCCTCCTGGCTACATGTCGAAGTGTCCTTGGGCAAGACACTGAACCCCAAATTGCTCCAGATGTGCTGGTTGGTACCTTGCATGGCTTCCGCCGCAATCGGTGTATGAATGTGTGTGTGAATGGGTGAATGTAATGCACAATCTATGTAAAGCGCCTTGGATAAAAGGCGCTATATAAATGCACCATTTACCATTTTACCATTTACCCACTTTTACACCCTTGCTTTTAATTGATTTATTTGTCTTTTTAAAAAAATGTTATTCATGTCCTCACTGTATTGTTTATGCCCTGCCTTTCTTTTCTTTTTTGTGTAAAGCACTTTGAGCTGCATTTCATGTCATGAAAGGTGCTATACAAATAAAGTTTTATTATTATTATTATTATTATTATACATAGTCTGGATTTTCGGTGGTGGGGTGACCACTGAACTACAACATGACGTCACGAGCCGCGGTGAAGAGCAAACCACCGCCACCGCTCCAGCCCTTCTCTCTGTTTTTACTCACCACCGCTCAACGTTATTTCAGCTCCGGTGGTCAGCTCACCACCGGAGTGGTGGTCACCTCACCACCGAAAATCCAGACTATGAATAGGCCTTTTACCCTCCGCGTCGTTCCAGATCTATCTCCTCATGTCGCGCCGAACGCCGAGCCTCAACAACACCCGCGGAACAATGCTCATTGCACTGCCACCAAAGCCCCTTCCCTTCCACACTCACACCGACAATGCATTTCTTTACTACAAACACTATCGCCACAAGCACCCACACCCCCGCACGCACACACTCGGGCCACGGAACACTGTTGCCAGGTCTATGAAAACAAGCCCAGAAAAAATGCCATTCAACACGCTACTTACACACACTACAACTCGCTTACAACTCGCGGACCTGGCAACACTGCATCCTGCATCCATTGGCTACCATTGCCAATTTGCTGCCACATCTATGAAAACAAGCCCGCAAACCCTGACTTCCTACAGCCTACTTACACACACTACCACTCGCTTACAATACGCGGACCTGGCAACACTACATCCCCTCTTCCCAGTGGCTCCAACCCCACCACGTGACCCACGAGTTTCCATGTTACCTTGCGCACTTCCTAAAACGCTGCCACCGCCTAACACACACACACACACACACACACACACACACACACACACACACACACACACACACACACACACACACACACACACACACACACACACGCGCTGCAACAACAGCTGCTTAAAATGTAACTGTAAACAAGCGCAGCGTCCCATTGTCAAAATAGGTAGGATAGGATGGATTAATAGATTAGATTAATCTATCTAAGGCCTCGAAAGTGTTAAATGCTACTCACCGCAACGTCTCTCTGACAACAGCTTTGAGATAGGGCATTCTTGCAATGTCATCACTGGTTGGCACCGTGGCTCCCGGGCACACACTCATCACCTCCTCGTACACCCTCTCCTGGATGCCTGGCTCCCTGGCCATGTGGTACAGAGACCACGACATGGTGTTGGAAGTCTGAAATAGAGACCCGAGGAGCTGACCTTTTAGCCAGTGGTGGAAAAAGTACTCAATTGTTTTACTTAAGTAAAAGTATACCAATACTGCAATTTAGAACTACTTTGTTACAAGTAAAAGTACGGAATTGAAAATGTACTTGAGTAAAAGTAGAAAAGTATCGGCATCAACATGTACTTAAAGTACTAAAAGTAAAAGTACTCATTGTGCAGAATGTGCCATTTCACAAGTTCAAAATGTGTACAAAATCTAAAAACTGTCATTACGACGGTATCAAGGCCAGACACAAAACCTTTTAGTCGACTAAATCAACTGTAGATTTAGTCGACTAAAACCAGACTAACACTAAAACATTCCAGGTGATTAAAATGTGACTGAAACTAAATGAAAACTATTGAAGAGACTATGATGACTAAAACTAAAAATGACTAAAACAAAAAAAACAACAACTGTGTCTCACCGTGTCGACTCCGGCCAGCAGCAGCTCAGTGATGCTGCCCAGGATCTCGGAGACGGTCATCTGCTCACTGAGGAGCAGGTGTGTGAGGTACTCTCCCTCGAGTCCCTCCACAGGCTGCCCCAGCCTCACGTTCTCCTGGATCTCCTCCATTTTCTGCTGAACCAGTTGTTCAGCTGTGGGGTTGACGCAGGGAAGAAACAAACGCATAATCACTAAAACGAGCCAGGCAGTAATATGGTTTAAAATATTTTTAGAAGAAAAGGTATTTTTGCCCATGCTAGAGTTAAAGGGACAAAATATATGTTGTATAATCTTTAGAAGATTTAGAACATTTTCCTGGGGGTCTTTATGTGTGTAATATGTGGTTTTAGATATATATAGATTTTAGCAGTGAGCCCAGTGTCTCTCTGATGTCATGGACACTGGGCTCACTTCCTTCCTGGACTACATGTTGTCTCAGTAAGACACAAGGAGGAGCAGTGCACCAAAGCATTATGGGAATTGTAGTCCAGGAAGGAAGTGAGCCCAGTGTCCATGACATCAGAGACACTGGGCTCACTGCTAAAATCTAAAATATCTAAAACCACATATTACACACATAAAGACCCCAGGAAAGTGTTCTAAATCTTCTAAATGTCATTAACATATTTCTTTTTTGCAAAAAGGGTGAAGTGTCCCTTTAACTGAACTTTTTTTCTCTGTCGAGTCGACACACAGGGAATCAACTGAACTTGATACAAGTTAAATACACCCAGAGCGTTAAGGGAGGTTTGTAACAAATGTTTCATTATACCGTCAATACAGTATCTTTACCGTCATATGCTCAAACTATACCTACAGTATAGATCAGGGGTTCTCAACCCGTGGGTCGCGACCCCTCGGGGGGTCGCCAAATTATTTTAGGGGGTCCCCAAATTATTTTCAAAAAAAAAAAAAAAAAAAAAGATTGTATTTCTTTTTAAATTCACGATTTTTCAAAAATAGCAGACCTACAAGCTCGTAGCGCGCCACTCGGTGGCGCGCTATGAGCTTGTAGATCTGCTATTTTTAAATAGCTAAATTATAACAATGCTTAAAACACCAAAAGGGGTTCCCGCCCAAAATGGTTTAAGGTTATTGTAGCAGTCAATTTATATTGGGGGTCGGGAGGGGGCGGGGGTCCCGAGACGTTGCCAAAGCATTTTCGGGGGTCCCCGGCCAAAAACGTTGAGAACCCCTGCTGTAGATAATGTCATGATAATGATCGTTCAGCCCTACTGTACACTCTCCTGTGCGTGTAACAGGTTGGTAGGTACTGTACATGCATGGTGAAAAACCATTGTGATAAACAAAGCTGCATTATAGCCATTATAGTATGTTTTTTTTCTGACTTTTAGTTCCGGCACTCACTGACCAATTCAATTTTGGCGGTAGGTCTGGCGTTATCCCTGACACAATATAGGTGAAGGTGAAGATTCAGTGAAACCAGGCAAATTGCAGATCTACAAGCTCAAAACGTGTCGCAATGTGCTGTGAGCTCGTCAGTTGGGTATTTTCACTCATAAGTGGTTATAAAACCGACTGGTGTCTTTACCTATATAGAGGGGTGTGAACTGTGAACCAGAACAACAAAAAACATGAAGGTGCCCCTTCCCTGCCTTATTGTCTCCACCAGGACGAAGGCATGGGGAGAGAGTATGTTTTGCACTCTGTCCGTGTGTCCGTCTGTGTGTGTGTGTGTGTGTGTGTGTGTGTGTGTGTGTGTGTGTGTGTGTGTGTGTGTCCGTCCGTCTGTGTACAGCTAATCTCCGGCACCGTTAACCGATGAAACCCAAATCTTCCAGAACGGCCTGTTATAGCACCACAAGGAGGCTGACTTTTGAAAAACATTTTTTTTGATATTACACCTCCAGATTCTGTCCAAAAATCCAGCAAATCGTTACACACTATCTCTATAGTCATGTGTTCAAGACGGATCCGTCCGGTATTTCATATTCCATCCTAATTGGCTAACATTGGCTTTCAAAGTTTGCAACAAAGCCTCAAATCATGAACACAGCGTGCAATTTACGTGAAACAGGGATGTGCTGGGCCCATAATTCAGCCCGGGAAGTGGAGGTGCGGAGGCCCTCTAGGCGCGCGGCCAAAGGCCGCGTGCCATCGAAACGAAACACAGACGAATCAAGGGCGTGTGGGCACATTTTAGGTAACTATAGGTCCTACAGTGACCTAAAATCAATGGGCCTCATGCGCCAACCGTTCTTAAGAAGTTCTTAAGAGGAAATTTGTTCTTAGACCCACTTAGGAAGTTTTTAAGAAGGTTTTGGTATCCCTCAATCTTTTCTTAGCTGTGATTTGTTCGTAGGTAAGAACAGAATCTACGCACACTGTGGAGCACTCTTAGGGTGCCTTTTTCGTTCTTAAGTGCAATCTGAAAACATAAAGGGAAAACAGCGCCATCTGCATGATGCTCAAAGTTTGGTCTGAGGACCTCAAGGGGTCATTGAGGAAGTTCCAGGCAGTCCACAGCAAAATATGGAATATTTTACCACTTTAATCCCATTTTATACTTTGAAAATAGCCAATCTACAAGCTCACAAACGCGTCCCATTACTGCCCATTTTGAGCTTGTAGATCGGCTATTTTCAAAACATTTTGATAAATCTTCAAAACATTACCCTAGCAGAAAATATTTTCATATGGGGGTCTGCAGAATTCATGTCAATTTGGGGGTCCTTGACATGAAAATGTTTGAGAACCACTGGTTTAGAGTTCACAACCCAACCCAAACAAACGCACCATACCCACCACATAACCATCCCCCATTCCCCCCCGCCATCACCCCCCCCCCCCCCCCCCCAGTTGACTATTGTGAGATAAATAATAAAATACATTCATGAATATTGAAAATATTGAAAATGTGAAAATTTCTGTTCACTTCAGTACCTCCACAGTATTATTGATTTTTAATGTTTGGAGTCTGGTGTTCCACCATATTTAGACTTTAGTTTAGGTATTCTTGACTTCACTCAACTTTATTTCTATGTGTGAGGTCCTGTGAGCTGCAATCACACACAGGTGTGACTGCAGGCAAGGCCATGGAGTCATGCAAAACTACACCCACCTGGGTGAACACAGGTAGGAAAGTGAATTCCCAATGCCTTATATGGGATTGGTGGGGCGGTTCCCTATGGTAATTAGGATGCTAATTAGGATATGTGGGGCGTCTACCTATGATAATTTGAATGAACTGGCACACCCCTTCAAGTTACGAGGATTTGGATTCATCATCATAAGAACATGCTTACGAACAATTCTGCCTACTTAAGAACGTTTCATGAATCTGACTGGACTTCTCTTAGGAATTCACTTAGGAAGAAATGTAAGAGGAAAAGTTAGGAACTTATTGGCGCATGAGGCCCAATGTCCATGGATGTCATGTTTATACCTGCCACAGAAGACAGTGCTGCATTGTTTTACACAAAAGGGATTTTTTTTAGTAGCTCAGGACACAAAGTCCAGAAATTCTAGCTTGATCAAACCAAGTGATGAGACAACCATGGGAAAATCACTAAGGCACACTCCATCTTAAGGTGAAAACAAGTATGATTGGTTCAATCAAATATTGGTTATATTTCACTTTTTGCACAGTTCACACTGTACTGTACTGCAAGTAACATTGTGCTACATTCTAACACAATAACAAAAAGAAAGCAATATAATACAAATGCTGCACCGTTCTCCTCCTCATCCAAGACCACCTCCTCCTCCTCCAAGTCAACCACCTCCTCATAATAATGATACAATGTATTTATTATAAACCAGAGTACTTAAATCACACACACACACACACACACACACACACACACACACACACACACACACACACACACACACACACACACACACACACACACACACACACACACACACACACACACACACACACACACACACACACTGACCTAAAATCATTGTCCATGGATGTCATGTAATACCTGCCACAGAAGACAGTGCTGCATTGTTTTACACAAAAGAAACTTTATTTCTCCTGCTGCTGCCCCCCACCCCCCAGGCAGGCCAGCCCAGGTCATTGTGAGGTCAGCAGCGCGCTGTCTCTCTGCATGTTGCGCGACACGTGACGTCACACGGCCGACAGTGCCCGACACCACAGTACTACGAAGCCTAAACACGTGCATCTACCATACTCTAAGGCAGGGTTCCCCAATAGGCGGCCCGCGGGCCGCAAAGCGCCCCCTGGCGGCCCGCGGAAGAATTTAGATTTTTTTTTTTTTTTTTTTGGGGGGGGGTCCTAGATATAAATGGCATTAAATGGGGGTCAGTAGCCTATGCATGTCAAACTGGGCATCCTTTTCAAATGGGGTCCTGCCCTGAAAATGAATTTTCAGGGCAAGACCTCGACCTCACGCGTGCGGACTCGGCCCCCCAGCCTGGTACCCTAGTCAAAATATGGCCCTCGAGGAAAATTAATTGGGGAACCCTGCTCTAAGGCATCTACCCACAGCTGTAGGCCGTAGGCTATAGTTAATTAGTCTGCCTCGGCCGGCCGTGTGGAGTGTGTACTGTGTGTGACACTGACAGGCTGCAGCCAGGATGGCTGAGGCATTATGTTAGCCTGGTTAATAAACCAGACCGAATCAGCCGTTGGCAAAAAAAAGTTGCCTACCAGCGGATTACGGTCTGGCGAGGCTCAGTAGCATGCCTCTTTCCTACAGCAGAGAACAGGTCGGACCAATCGGGACACGGTATGCAATATAGGCGGGCTTTGGTACAGTGACGTTCAATGCTTGAGACCTTTGACTGACAGTAGCTCTGACCAATTGCGTCAAAGAGAAAATGTTCCCCGGGAAATGAAATCCAAGTGGAGCCAGCCCAGACTGATATACCGCGACAGTGTTGTGTGATATTAGTCTGGCTTATTAGCCAGGCTAGCATTATGTCACAAAGCAACATGATTATATAGGCTGTTACCTTGATAAAAGATAATTGTGTATCTTCGAAATAAAATATATGATTATATATATATATATATATATATATATATATTATTATTATTATTATTATTATTATTATTTTAACGGCTGGCCCAGACTGGCCTGGACTGGACCGGCCGTTCGGGAGTTGTCCCGGATTTCCCAATGGCCAGCACGTGTCTGACGTGAAATCTTTCACAGACTTTCCTACTAGGCTGAGGAATATATCCCACCCTTTTCACATTGGCCTGTTATATAGCGCAACCAACAGGTGGATTTTTGCAAAACACATTTTTGGAACAAAATTTCTCATATCATCCAATCGCCATCCAAGGCGTAAGACGAAATGGCACCCCTTTCACATTAGCCTATTATAGCGCCACCAGGAGGCCACAACCTGACCTGCCCTGGTGGAGACCTGTGCCCCGAGGGGCACTTTATCTAGTTTGGAAATGCACTCACCAACTTTGAAGAGATGGTCCCAGACAGCCACAAAGTGCTTCCAGAAAGGGAGGTACGGCCAAAAGCGCTTGGGAAAGAGCACAATGATGGGAGACAGCCGGAACATTTCACCCACTGAGAAGATGAACTTCCGGGTCTCCTCTGGCATGTTCTCATTCAGGCAGCCCATGCGGGTTTCAAACAGCACCGAACAGATCCCTGCAAATGAAAATGTTATTATCTCCTAAATATTTACGCTTAAGGACTCGCAAACAACATAAACTGTAAATAAAACTGAAGTATAATAGAAAATAGTTCATGTTCAATAAATAAATGGTAAGGACAATGAAAGGAAAATGCAATTAATTGTACAATTTCTGCATGTAATGTTAGGTTGTAACTGATTCATTTCACAACAGAAATGTGCTTTTCACCCGTATTTAGATTAAATATATATATATATACAAGAAGAAAAACGTTAAACATGCCGTGCAATTGTTTGTTTTAAAGATACAAGCATTTAAAATGCAATTGTGCTGAACGTCGTGTTCGAAATAGCGTCATGGTAGACACAGATCTTGTTGCAAGACGCTGAGATCAGAGCAGTCATTATCTAATCAACAGTCAAGGTCAAGTATATCTCTGAGCAAAGCTTGCAACGTCTATAACCATGAAACCCATTCACAGGAAAAAAGGACACTAAAAGCAACCACGGTCAAGGCCGTCCATGGATTCACCTCACAACCCTGTTCGAAAGACTACATCCAGTGGTGGGAAAAGTACTCAATTGTTTTACTTAAGTAAAAGTACTAATACTTGTACTTCGTTACAAGTAAAAGTACGGAATTGAAAATGTACTTGAGTAAAAGTACAAAAGTATCGGCATCAAAATGTACTTAAAGTACTAAAAGTAAAAGTACTCATATTACAGAATGTACAAAGTCTATTGAAAATAGCAGATCTACAAGCTCACAATGCGTATTTTCAAATGGCCAAAATGTATAGGGTTGAAGTGGTTAATGTATGTTTTCTAATCAAAATTAAAATCGCCAAAGTAACTAGTAACTAAAGTTTTCAAATAATTGTAGTGGAGTAAAAGTACAAATGTTGTCTCTGAGATGTAGTGGAGTAGAAGTAAAAGTACTGGAAATTGGAAATACTCAAGTAAAGTAAAAATACCTCAAAATTGTACTTAAGTACAGTACTTAAGTAAAAGTACTTAGTTACTTTCCACCACTGACTACATCTAAATGAAATAGTCAGGGTCAACTACAGCAACGTTGGTATTCATAACGTATAGATCATTTCTATTCTATTCTAAGATTCTATAGATAATTAATAACGTATAATCCATTAAAATTTAATGATACATTGAAAGGCTTAAAACAGTCAAAACAAAATGAGGAGTAGCCGCACACTCTCAGCTCCCAATGCAAGAATTTATTGAGACATAAAAATAAATGAAAAACGCTTCGACAGCTAAGCTTCCTTCTACCAGGACACTGACTGAACTTATTTAACCCTAACAAAGGCACCTTATAGCTGTTGAAACTGTTTCTATGCCCCAATCAATAATTTGCATTGGAGTTACAAACGTGCAGCAACTCGCCGTTTGTCTATTTACCTTTGTTGGCTGGACCCTCGTCATCTCAGGCATGCGTTTAACCTATTTTGACTCTTAAAATGTATTCCAAACAAAACCTTAAGGATTCTCCAAGCTACAAAACCAAAGGAAGGGGAATAGGTAATAACCCAGCCAAACTCATTTTTTGAGGGGCGCCAGCCCCTTCTATATACAGGTTTAATGTTTGTCTTTAGTTCAAAGTTTGTATTGTAAACGCATTGACAATGAAGGGAAAATGTATGTCATAATGTGCCTCATTACGTCATATTGTCTCTTTATTGTTAATAGCGTTTAATGGTTGTGTTGGCACCGTTTGTTTTACATCACCGTTACATCACCTAATCAACATGAGTTAGACTTTAATATATTAGCGCCCCTCCCTTCACACGGGTGTGATTTTTAATGATACCGGTATAACTATGATATAATAGTCTTTCACCTCTAGAAGTGACACTCTCATAGACCTGATGAAGAACCTTTATTTATGTTATATGTAGCTAATTAATTATTATTACCCCCTTTTTCTCCCCAATTTAGTCGTTATGCCAATGAATTCCTCCCCACACACATTTCTGTATTGTCACCGCTGTTGTATCCTGCTGGCTCACTTGCCAGTGAGGAGTCTTTTTGCCTATATAGAAGTGTATATTTGTACGTCTCTAAATGTTATGATGAATTGAAAAAGGTGGACCCTCTTGTAAACAAGTGTAATGCTTTATGGTGTCGTCCACTCAACAGTTGACAGTTTTTGTATTGAGTCGTGCTTGAAATGTACTGTAATTCTGCAAACTTAATAAATACTTCAATCAATCAATCAATCAATCAATCAATCAATCAATCAATCAATCAGTCCCCACCAGGAGGACATAGTAGAGCCTTCGCCCTACTCCTCCCTCCCAACACTCCCTGCTGACATGGTGCTGCCCCAGCCCGTAGGAGTAACATGCAGTGACAAATATCACCCTCCCCGCCTGAGTTACCTCCCCGACAACAACAGGCCAATTGTGTTCGCCCAACAAAGCCGGATGCACCATGATGACCTTTAAAGGTCGAAACGTGGTCTTAGTAAGTCCTAAATAAAGTCTAACCTTGGGAGCTTCTAACAAACATCCCTTTATTTTATCACTCTCAATGATTGTGTTGCATTTTTTGGACCCAAACACAATCCATGATGTGGATTAACCCATTTAGACCTGAGGACGATTCTACAAAATGTCTTCTAAATCCTGACAGTTTTCTTAAAAAACCTATGTTTCTATGTCAGTCGTTCTCAAACATTTTCATGTCAAGGACCCCCAAGATTATATGTAATTGGCCGCCGACCCCAACCTGAAAATATGTTGTTCCAGGGACCCCCCCAAGAAGCAAACATTTGAGTTAAAAACGTTCACTCTGAAAGAATATATATTCACGATTTTTCAAAAATAGCAGACCTACAAGCTCGTAGAGCGGCACTCAGTGCCGCGCTATGAGCTTGTAGATCTGCTATTTTTCTATAGCTAAAGTATAACATAATGAAAAAGAGTTCCCGCCCAAAATGTCCTCTTGCTGACCTTCGAATGCAAACTTGTAGAGTTCCCCAGCCAAGTCATGGACCACAACTCCTTCACCCTTCGTCTCCTTCAACCAGGCCACCTTGCCGATGAAGTCCGTCACCACCCCGTTGATGGCGTTGGTGTAGGACGACACGTGCTTGGGCTTCAGCATCCGGGGGTTTAAGATGCTGCGAATACGCTGCCACTTTGCCCCCATCCTGCCAACAAACAGGCCCTGTTTAGGTCCTTCAAAACACAAAGCTGCATGTGGTTTTCCTGCAGGTTCTCACACACGTATAAATGTAACAAACATTAGGCAATATTATTAGCATATTCATTTATATAAGTGAGTCAGTGACATTTTATACAAATCCACGAAGTTGCTCAATGTGAGGGAAACATTCCACGTATTAGGCCTTGCTAGATATCGCAATGTTCAGATTTGCCTCACATTGTGCTGTCAGAACAGGTCTGGTAGGAATGGCAGACTGGCAATAAAAATTGCCTGGTTTCCATCATCACATAATTATGTCAAGGCCAACCGCACAAGTAACCTACTGTCATGTAATTCATTCAGTAAATGGTAAATGGTAAAAATGGTGCATTTATATAGCGCCTTTATCCAAGGCGCTTTACATATTGTGCATTACATTCACCCATTCACACACACATTCATACACCGATGCCGGAGGAAACCATGCAAGGGACCAACCTGCACATCGGGAGCAATTAGGGGTTCAGTGTCTTGCTCAAGGACACTTCGACACTAACTCTGGGGGAGCCCGGGTTCGAACTGGCAACCTTGCGGTTGCCATCCAGCCACTCAACCCCTGAGCCACCGCCGCCCCAGTGACACAAAGGTTGTGTGACGTTGATTGGATGAACAGTTCTCTAGTCGAGGTATGCATTTCATTCCTAGCAACAGAGAGATGGACATTTTCACTCACTCAGTGAGGGGTCCATATGCCTGGTTCCTGAGCTCTCGGTAGCCCCTCCAGTGTGGCATGTCTGTCCGAACAGGGAGTCGGCCCTCCTGCCTCAATACCTGCTCGATCAGATCAGCCGTGGCCACGTTCACGATCACCAAGGGGCCATACTTTGACACCCACAGTGGACCGTAGATCTTGCTGTGTTCAATCTGGGAAGAAACATTGGAAATAAATTGTACTGAAGCCCATTTCCACCAATGTGATGGAAAAGAGAAATCAGTCATTATGAGAAGTTATTAAAAATAACTTAGGCTATTTAAAGAAATAATACTTTAGTGTTATTGCAATGAGTTAGTATATATCTCAGCATGACTTAATATAAAAAAATATTTTAACAATAATAATAATTGTATTATTATTATTGTATTAATTATTCATTTAAGGACATCCACAATCATATTATACAACCATTTTTCAAATAGTATTTCTTTGTCCACAGGACAAAATTAAATTAAATTAAATTGTATTATTTTAATGACTATTTTATTTTTATTTTTTAAGTCATTATTTCAGATAATTAATTCATTATTTCTGAGAAAACTTCTCACTATTAAATTCAAGATGGCCATGAAGTCATTATATTGAATCTATTCTCTATTATGGCTTATATGGGTCATATAAACATAAACAGGAAATTCTGTCTGTCAGGAATTTCAGTCAGTAGAGTTTCTGAGCAGGGCCTGGCTGGAAACAAGTTCTTGAGCTTAGCCCAGATACCCTGGGTAAATATAGTAATAATTTCATTTCATTTCAGTGTGGGCTGAAGAGGGGAAACATTGAGCAATTATTATCCGACACTCTGATAACTAATTGGCCATTATCCAAGATCAGATTAATTATAGAACAAACTTTGCACGTTGGCTTGTCTACCATGAAAGGACATATAGAAAGAATCATGCTAAATATACTGACATGTAGGCTATAGGCAGGCTACCGCCTACCGGTATGTACAACTTGTTACAAACATGGCACAGCACAAAATCACTAAAACAGTGATTTGTTTAGGGGCGGAAAATTGCTCCTGTAAAATGCACTTACTTGCAATTGATGGGTCGTCTGGAAATAGCCTTTAACAAAAAGCCAATACAAAGACGTCATGAAAGTAGGGCCACCCAAATCATCCATAGTTTTCTGTTTATTGCTGCCCGTGACCGTCGCCGTGGAAGACGCGTCCCGACGGTTATCCGCAAGAATCAATGTCGATGTCACCCTTTTGATGCCATGATTTGCGCGTTCGAGACGGCAAGCACGCGTGCCGATATATGTAAGCGACTTGCTGAACATCTTTGCGTAAAAAAAATGTCTTTCGTCCAAACAAAACAACCGTGTAAATTGTAATCCGTATTGTTGCTGATGCGTATTAGCCAGGCTACAACATAGTAATGCCTCTTGTTGCTTCAGAGGGGCGATGGTACAACAGGCACAGCCCACCACTGCTCACTTGAACTTTGGTACAACAGTGCGATCATATACACACATTTTCTGTTGTGGCTCTGCTGCCTAAACCTAGTGCGTACTGCGTATGTGTGGCAGCATGCTCATTTGTTTCATCTTATCAAATGCATTAATAATTACAGGCTTCAAAAAATACGCATGTTAAATGTTTAAGATTATAGATATTCTGTACCGCGGTAGCCATGACAGTCAAGGGGCGTGTTCAGTGTGTGTCACTGTGTGTGTGTGTGTGTGTGTCATGACTCATGTGTGCAGGTTATTACAACTAGCTCAACAGTTATTGTTAAAGTATTGCTGAATGCAGGTGAATCAGCATGACCAGCATCTGGTTCTTACTCAGCACTCAGTTCCATCCGTATCTCAATCAATCTGAATTTAGTTTAAATGCACTATAACAAACACAAAAAAACCCACAAACAATTAAAACATTTATTCATCTATAAAGGGATCAATTTCAAATGTTTTACTGATGACATTGACTGAATCCATTATTATCCTCTTCTTGGCAAAACATATACTATATATATATATTTATTTACTTTCCCATTTAGCATTTGCAGATCTCTGAGAACAGTTATGTCACTTTTCAAATTGCCTGAGACACTCAAAAGAAATGTTGAAACTTAAAAGCGCTTCCATATAGTTCTGCCTGTTCAGTAAGACAGCACAGCATTGAGATATGTGTGGGTTTCGTTTTTGTCAAGAGAGGCCACTGATATACAATTGGCCAAGGCAAGTAAAAAGTCCAAGTTATTCTTTGCTGCACGACGGTGTCACTTGCAGACAAAAAAAGAGAAAAAAAAATCACACCCGTGTGAAGTGAGTGGTGCAACTCTTTGTGGGGGGGTCCCCGGATGTTCCAGACCCCCAGGAACACGCCCAGGGGGCCGGGCCGATTCCGGCGAGCCACCCCACGTCCGAAACAGTTGAGAAATGACAGTTATCATGGGGGTCCCTCTACTGTACCGTCACTGTACTGTACTGGCACACCCGAAATCATCATATATACAGTTCATGTATGTGTGTGTGTTAGGTTGCGCACAGGTGGTGAAAAACAACCATGCTGTTTTCGTGCTCAGACCCACCCAGCCACCCACACACACACATAGCTCCGTAAGGGAGTGGTTGCACCACTCAAAAAAACGTCGGGTCATTTACACTGGAAAATAATTGACACATAATTTTGGGGGCGAGTGTGACACAGTCATGCAACAAAGCACACATTAGGCTCGACAAAGGCACATTAATGTGCTGTATTAAGACTCACAGTGGTGTGTGCAGTATCAAGGCTCCAGGTTTGGGTACATGTATACAGTAGTACTGTAAGCCTATATTAGCCTACATAGTACCTTTATAGCATCTCCCCGTTGCTTCGCTTGCCGCCGACTAAAAGTATATATAAAATATATTAAGCATTTTTAATCTGTTGGTCTGACTGAGTGTTGTGTAAAATATAAATAAGTAAGATTCAAGTATTGCAGGCTTTTAAAGCTACAAAGCCAAATCAGTTTTCCTCCCCCCCCCCAAACACATTGCACCGAGCATAGTCTCGTATCCCCCCCCCCCCACCCAAAAAAAACCCACAAAGATTGACCCAATCCTAGTGCACAATTCTCTCACTAAGACCTACCTACGTTATCTTCAGATCAAAACATTACATCGAGTACCTTATTTATTCTAGAACATTTTTAAGAGACACAAACTCAAGCGTCTACTTTCATTTCCCCCCCCCCCCCGCCACGGTAATCTAAAGTCAAACTAAGGCTCCGATAACGATACGACATAATACTGACACTGTTGAATTTAGGCCTGAGATCAGATTCAAAAAATGTCTTCAACATCCTGACAGTTTTCTGAAAAAGCTATGTTTCTATGTCAGTTGTTCTTCGATTTTTCAAAAATAGCAGACCTACAAGCTCGTAGCGCGCCACTCGGTGGCGCGCTATGAGCTTGTAGATCTGCTATTTTTCAATAGCTAAAGCATAACATAATGCTAACACCAAAAGGGGTTCCCGCCCAAAATGGGTTAAGGCTGAGCACTCCACCGTGATAACCATCAAGAGTGGAAGGCTTGCTACCCATTTAGGCCTGACAATGTCGAAAATGTCTTCTAAATAATGACAGTTTTCTGGAAGAAACCCATGTTTCTATGTCAGTGGTGCTCAATATTTCATGTCAAGGACCCAAAAAAAATTATATGTAATTGGCCGCCGACCTCCATCTGAAAATATGTAGTTCCAGGGACCCCCCCAGAAGCAAAGATTTGAGTTAAAAAAACATTCGCTCTGAAAGAATATATATTCAAAGATTTGCGCCACATTTTCATGATTTTTCAAAAATAGCAAAAATAGCAGCTCGTATGAGCTTGTAGATCTGCTATTTTTCAATAGCTAAAGTATAACAATGCTTAAAACACCAAAAGGGGTTCCCGTCCAGAATTTGTTAACCACTTAAACCATATAGTTGTATACTTTGTTACTGTATATCGCTACCTGACACCTAGTACTCCATCCTACATCCACTCCTAAAATAGTCGATCTACATACAAGATCAAACGCAGGGGGTTGATGCGCTGTGAGCTTGCAGATCATCGTTAATGTTCTGTAAACGCTAGGGTTCATGTGGTTAATTACAAATAACACATAATTATGAGCATATGAACAACCTAATATCATATATACTGTATACAGTGGAAATTAATCTAGTTTATTTATTTTTTGATAAATATATATCCAGGAACTTCGTTCCTAACTGACCTAATGCATTAAACAAACCCAGAACATAGATTATCAAGTGAAATGTAGGAACAAGATATTGTAAATTGTAGAATATATTAACCAATTAAGCCCTACAATTATATTGTATGACGATTAGCAAACGGCAGATCTACAAGCTCACAACATATGGCAATGCCTGCGTTTGTTTTCTTTTGCATTTTCACCTACAGTATGACAATCAAAATGAGGTCTTGCTCTCTACCATATTTGACATTCTGACACAGTAGCTCTAAAAAGTGTGATTCTTTTCTTTTCAATTCAGCAGTCTTCAAAGTTGACCACATGAACCCTATTCTGCACACATCAAAATAGGCAACCATTCAGCGAAACCAAGCAAACATTTGGCTACTTTTGCCACTTGATGTGTACAGTATTATGTATAGGGTTTAAACCCATTCGGAACGGGAACCCCTTTTGGTGTTTTAAGCATTATGTCATACTTTAGCTATTGAAAAATAGCAGATGTACAAGCTCATAGCGCGGCACCGAGTGCCACACTTGACGCCACTAGCTTGTAGATCTTGTAGATTCTTTCAGAGCTAACGAGTTTAACTCAAATCTTTGCTTCTGGGGATAATTCTGCGGGGTGCTTGACATGAAAAAGGTTGAGCACCACTGACATAGAAACATAGGTTTTTCATAAAACTGTTAGGATTTAGAAACCTTTTTTATTTTATTTTTTAGAATCGGTCTCAGGTCTAAATGGGATAAGTGGTTAAACATTCTGGCTGCCTTCCCATAATATGTTGTTCTGCTATGGTCTACTATGGTCACATCACCCCCTGTACAAACCATTAGTTTAAGTTAAACTGTCGTTGCTTGGAATCCTCGCACAAACGCATAATGCAATCATGAAAAAGAAAAAGAAAAAAGACCGATATGAGATTTTGTCCAGGTATAAGCAAATGTCTTTGCTAACTGGAGGTTAGAGGGGGGGGGGGGGGGATATGATGCAGGACATTGCAGATACATGGTATTAGCAAGCAGCCAAATATAAGGGGAAGCAAGACAATGCATATGGATCTGCAAGCCCGGGTTCATTTCCCACCTAATTATTAAATATAAATCGGATGTCCATGGCAGACAGAAACCTGTGTGTTCTCAGTCATCGTCACTTTCACTGCCAGAATCGCTTAGTTGGAGGTCGGTCTCTGCAAGAGAAAAAGGGTGGAGAAATAAGCAGTCAGACATTTATGGGAACGATTACATACAAAATCATTCACTTATAGGTCAGTAAAAGAAAAAGAGACAAACTGCACAGGTGGAAAAAGTACAAGTAAGAATCTTCAATAATAAAAAGAAAAGAAAAACAGCTCTATAAATAAGTAGAAAGTAGAATAGAAACTAGATATAGTGCCCCTCGGGACACAGGTCTCCACTCTCCACCAGGGCAGGTCAGGTTGTGGCCTCCTGGTGGCGCTATAATAGGCCAATGTGAAAAGGGTGGCATTTCTTCTTACGCCTTGGATGGCAAAACGTAAGGTCAAAATTAAATTTCCCCTGAGCTAGCAGCACGTGTGCCCTTATTACAGTAGCTCAGCGGTAAAGATTTCAGCGTTTTATGCAGAGGATCAGAGTTAAATTTTTGGGCAGGACATTAACTGCTATGCGACGCCCAATCTGTGCCTATTCTGCCGATATAATCAAAATGCTAGTTTTAGAGTTAAGTTAAGAAACGTTAAAACAATATATACAGCTATTAAGTTGTGTAATTTGTATTGATCATTTCTCTCATCTCCTTTTGTCTTGTTCTTTGTTTTGTATTTTATGGAATTATTGTTATATTTAATTTTTGTTTTTTAATCCAGCCAATTAGCCCTTTGCTAAACCCCACCCCAAAAAGTGACTGTCCAATGCCAATCTAAATAGTTTAGCAAACGTTGCTAAGGGTGGCAATCTTTCGTCACCTCATAGCAGTTACACGACTGAGCCACCCAGGTGACCCTAACCCTAACCCAATAATACTAGTAATCACCATAGTCTTCCGTGCATTACATGAAAACTCCGGTCGTAAGTCGAGTTTCGTATTTCTAGTTTACTGAAATAATGTCATGCACATTTTGTCCAGTGCATAGCATACTGCAGGCCTGGTTGACTAGATTTAGAAGACATTTTGAAGCTCTTGCTACTTAAAACGATAGATTATTTATATGGAGAAATCCTGTCATTCAACATGCATCTTTTGCATCTCAATGGGTGAGAACAAAGGACAGCTTGCCATGTCTCCTCTCTCACGAACGTGCCTATTGGACAAGGACGGGGGTTGGGACGGGCTAATCGCTCAGAGCATCTTTAGTCGCAAAGCGCCTACTGCCCAGTGTTGTTTTCATCGACTAAAACTATGACGAGAAATGTCTGTCGATTACCTTTTTTCACTGACGAAAACTAAATGGAAACTAAGCTATGGTGACTAAAACTCTTACTAAATACACTAGACTAAAATGTCAGGAAGGGACTAGTGGACAAGAGATCCAGTATAAGTCATTTTACAATTAGTTGCATGATGAAAATAGCCGATCTACAAGCTGATAACGTGTTGCAGCGCAACACGTTGTGAGCTTGTAGATCGGCTATTTCCAGCAAGTGAAAGTCATTACGACGGCATCAAGGCCCGACAAAATACATTTTAGTCGACAAAAATCAACCGTAGATTTAGTCGACCAAAATCTTATGACATTTAGTCGACTGAAACTAGACTAACACTAAAACATTCCGGGTGACTAAAATATGACTAAAAACTAAGTGAAACCTATTCAAGAGACTATGACTAAAACCAAAAATCGCTGCCAAAAAACAACACTGCCTACTGCCTATAGGATACCCACTTAGTGTGTTCATCAGGTGTCCTCCTCCTCCGCTCTCCTCCGGACGGTTGGTGGAAGAGGAGGTGGAGGTGGTGAAAGAGGAGGAGGTGTTGAAAGAGGAGGGGTTGTTGGTGGCGCCGGCTGGGGGAGGGGCAGGGGTGCTGCTGCCCATGGGAGGAGGCTGGTGGTACATCTGGTCGACGGCGACGGGTGGTGGTGGCGCCGACGACGGGAGCGAGGAGCGCCGTCGCTGTTCGCCCTCCGAGTCGCTGCTGGAGCTGTCCTCGCTGCTGGAGGACGAGGAGTTGTTGGAGCCCGACGAGCTGTCGCCGCTGCTCATCTGGTCCATGACCTGCGCCTCGGCCATCAGCTCTGTGTGCGGAGAGTGGAGACACACACATACGGACGTAAGACATGCATGACAATTACCGGTATAATTAATTCAGCAGCTCTTGTTAACACTTTTTTAAACAGGTTTAATCCATTTAGGCCCGACGTCGAAATTTAAAAAAAAGAATTAAAATGTATTTTTTTTCCCGGAAAAACCTCATGTTTCTATATCAGTGGTTCTCACCATTTCATGTCAAGGACCCCAAAAATTATATGTAATATGCCTCCACCCCCCCCATCTGAAAATATGTTGTTCCAGGGTTAGGTCCCCAGAAGCAAAGATTTGAGTTAAAATGTTCACTCTGTAATAATATATATTCAAAGATTTGAGGCACATTTTCAAGATTTTTTAAAAATAGCAGACCTACAAGTTCATAGCGCGGCACGAGTGCCGCGCTATGAGCTTGTAGATCTGCTATTTTTCAATAGCTAAAGCATAATATAAGGCTTTAAAACACCAAAAGGGGGTTCCGGTTTCCGGTTTGAGGGGATGACAGCTTGAGGAAAGCTCGCTCGGTCAAAATATATAATATCGGCCCCAAAGTCAATTAAAATTTCAAGAAGTTAAGTTTTATTTACTCTTAAGAAGGGGCGAGGATGGTGGCTACCGGGAAAAGAAAGAAAGTAAGGGAGAGCAAGCATGCCGGCGGTGAAAACAATGCACAACAACCTGAAGCTAACAATGATGCTAACGCTAGCACTTCAGCGACGCAGCAACTAGACGGGGCCAACGTGGGTTCTCCGGCCGCGGTGGCTAGCAGCGCAGCCCCCCCCTCGCCCAGCTCCGACGGCGGGGACATAGCCGACCAAGAGGAGGAGGTAAACCTGGCTATAATCCTGAGGGAACTGCGCGGTTTCAGGCAAGACAACAAGAAACAGATGCAAGACCTGAAAGGAGAAATAGCTAAAACAAACGCGAGGGTGGACCAGGCCGAAGCTAGGATCGTAGGGAGCGAGGAAAGGCTACAGAACGTGGAAGAGGTACTAGCAGAGATGCTAACGATCCAGGAGGCTCTCCAAACAAAGATAACTGATTTACAGGGGCGATCCAGGAGGGACAACGTGAGAATATACGGGGTAGCTGAGGGGACAGAGGGGACAGCTAGGTCCCTTATCCCCTTTGTGGCAAAGATGCTAAGAGAAAATCTGAATATCCCAGCAGCGACGCCATTACAGATACAAAGAGCGCATCGCGCCCTGGCACCGCTGCCTCCAAATGGAGCCCAACCCAGATCGATCGTGGTAAAGTTCCTGAGCTTCACCATGAAAGAAGAAGTGCTTAAGCAGACCTGGGAGAAGAAGGGCTTTACATGGCAAAACTGTAAAATCAGCCTCGACCATGATTATGCACCAGAAATATTGGCCAAAAGAAAAGAGTATGCTGAGGCACGGAGGGTCCTAAAAACAAACGAAACACGTTTCCTGACGCTGTTTCCTGCGCGACTAAGAGTCCAGATGGGATGAAGACATATGCTACAGTGGAAGAGGCGACAGCAGACCTGGCGAGGTGTGGACTGGCGGTTGAAGTGATCAAGAGACCAACGACGCTCTGGGAGAGGATCAGGAGGTGTGCGTGGCAGACGGCGGGGGGAGCTCGCCCACCGCGGGCCAGTGGGGCTCCAGGATACATAGAGGCTGCAAGTTTTCCGACGTGAAGATACAGACTAATCTCCTTTACTTTTCTTTCGAAGGGATAAAAAAAGGGAAGGGGGGGGGGGGGGGTATACTGATGCAATTGAAACGATAAGTGTGTGTGTCACTAATATATCACTGAAATTGAATTGATAATCTGGGGGAATGAATGGGTTTCAACACACTGTATGACTTGAAATAATGTGGGATTAAATATGTGCAATGTTATATCACGGAATGTTAACTGATAAGATAGGGGTGGGGGGGTTATTTTCTACTAGACGCAACAATGCTGCATTTGTTTTGATACGATCGAGACATACTACTATGCAAGACCTTTCTTTCATAGCCGTCATCAGGGTTGAGGGCCCTCTAGCACAAGCAGGTGAATAGAGGTTATCCCTTAGTTAGGAGGTTGGGCAGTGGAAGGGTTCCACTGCTGGAACTCTGGTTTACAATGTTTTTTGACCATTTATGGTATTATTATTGTGTGTGTATTTTGCTTTTTCTGCCCACTCTTTCTTCCTTTTCTCCTGAAATGTACACTCTGAAGTGATATTGCCCTGTTGCCCCTGTTAAGTGTTGACTTGATGCCATATGTAGTTCCATCTGAAGAAAGCGAGGATTATACAGAGACATTGGAGATGGAGTCACTTGGAGGGGGCATGAGGGGGGAGGGAGGGAAGAGGGGTGAAAAGAAAATCCTGGGAATTGCACTTGTGTCCTTTGTATAAATATAAATGCTGTCTATACTGTACTGCTTTTTCCAAATAAAATAAATATTATAAAAAGAAAAAAAACACCAAAAGGGGTTCCCACCCAAAATGGGTTAATGCCGACAATTTACGTCCGTCTTTCAGGCTAGACTTTGTTTGAATTGAGAGGGAGTGAAGATAGATTTTACCAGACATGGCAACCCTTCATTGACTATTTCAATAGGTGCACGCTAACCCCTCCTACACAATAGATAACAAAATCAAAAATTGGAAAGGGGAAAAAAAAGGAACTGAGTTTTTTCTTATTTTATTTTCTCATTTAAAAAGAAAAATGTCGGTGTTGGGAAAGTTTGAGAGCAAGAGTGTCTGTCCTGTTGTCTTTATTTTGTTTGTCTGTTCACATTTGTCACTGTTTTAACTGTTTTTTCTTGTTTATCACATTTATGTACCTTTTTTATTATGTATTGTATGTCACTTAAGTACTCATTATCTGTCAATGATATTTTGAAGTTATGTCACAATACAAAATGCCTAATAAAAACAGTATTTAAAAGCGGTGTAATCGCTTGTTGTAGTGTAGAAAAGTATTCCATAGCGGCGGTCACAACAACAGACCAGGGCAGCGCACGGCTTGTTCCTCCGGCAGACTCGCCATTGTAAACAACAGAGACTCAATTTCCCAGAACCCTTTGCACGCCGGAGCGATGGACCTTTTTGCGACGACGTCATCAAAATGCGTATCATATCCCATTATGTCCCGGTGGATTTCCCGTATGACTTAAAACTGATTAAAAACGTGGATTAAACAATGAAAACGTAACTCGGGCAACTCGCGAATCGCAGGGAAAGTGTTAAGTAGGAGACCAGGTGCCTGAAGAAGGTCTATAGACCGAAACGTTGCTTAAATAAAGTTGTCCGTATTGTGTAAGTTTAGACGGTGTGCACAGTGTTGCCAACTTAGCGGATTTGTCACTAGATTTAGCTTCTGGGGACAAATCTAGCTACTTTTTCTGGTGAATTGGGGACGAATCGTGTTGACAGGCGCCAAAGATAAAACCCTAATTTTTCTTCATTTTCCCTCTCTCCGCCTCAAATCCGCTAAGTTGGCAACACAAAAGTGCTCGGTTATGTGCACAGAGCAAGGAAATGGTGTTCTGGGCTGGCTCCATATTTTCGTTCCTAGGGGGCACCTAAAAGTCGCTAAAAAGTCGCTAGGGGTGGCGCCGCATATCCCACCCCTAGCGACTCCTAGAGACCTTTCGAAGAGCCACTAGCTACTTCCGTTACTGGAGAGTTGGCAACACTGGGTGTGCACCTGTGAAGGTCATTTTATTTTATTCTATACTGTAAGTAGGAGATTTCTTTTTTACCTCTTTCAATGTCGTCCATTGGGGATGTGGGGGACATCTTCTCCTTGGGTGGCGACTGGGAGCTCTTGGGGCCGGTGGGAGTCTTGTTGGGGTTGCTACTGCTGCATGCAGGGGCCCCAGGGATGCTGCTGCTCTTCACCAGCTGACTCAGACCTCTGGTCTGCTGCTCAAACCGAGACTGGACCTTACTGCTTCCTTCGGCCCTGCATGGCACAAAAAACACACACAATTACAAACTTAAAATAACCAAGAGGGACAAAGTATGCAGTATGCAATTATGTATGTATGTCGGTGTGTGCAAGTACTGTTTTCGGCTGCGTATGTCGGTGGCGTGACATTGCTTGGCCAATCAGGGATCATGTATTTTTGATGATGCAACTGTGGTAAGTTGTATGTTGCGTGCATGCATGCATGCACGCACGCACGCACTCTCGACAGAGTGCATTTCTAGTTTATTCAGCATCTGAGCCATGGACCACCATTTGATGACATTTAGCCTCTCAGACGCAAAACTAAAGAATATTTTGTTGACGTTGGCTAAGATTTTGTCACAATTCCATGCTGTATTGATGTTGGTACCATTAGGAGAGATAACAGGCAAACATTGATCAAAATAACAATTATTTTACATAAAATAATTATTTTACATTCTCTAATTGTGTAGACTTCTTATAAATTTAGTAATGCAGATGTTTAACAATAATTTAACTATTGATAGTTAAAGTTCTACAAGGGTCCATTTGATTACCAATTTTCCTCATTATTTAGCTGGGGACCACTGGTGAAAACCACTGTCCACAAGTAATTGACAATTACTTAGTCACCTTTTCCGCTAAACCAGTGGTTCCCAAACTGTGGGTGCGTGCACCCCTTGTGGTGCGCGGCTAATGGTGGTGCTATGGTTTTATTTTAAATATATTAACATATTATGCCAATATATGGCAAGCATATGCAGAATATAGCCTATGCTGCACATATATGTGATATTCAGGTTTATATATGTGCATATTATATGTGGATATATATAGGAAATATATGCCTATATATAGCTTTTGCTGTGTATGGATCTTGTTTCCCGGGGGGCGGGTTCAACCATTTTCTCTTTGACGCAATTTGGTCAGAGCTACTGTCAGTCAAAGGTCTCAAGCATTGAACGTCACTGTACCAAAGCCCGCCCATATTGCATACCGTGTCCCGATTGGCCACACCAGTTCTCTGGTGTAGGAAATGGGCGTACAATTGAGCCTCTCCAGACCGTAATCCGCCGGCAGGCAATTTTGTTTTGCCAACGGCTGATTCGGTCTGGCTTATTAGCCAGGCTAAACAGGGGGTGCACGGCCCAAAACGTTTAAGAACCGCTGCGCTAAGCCATTTACCTGGTCTTTTTGACAGCTATATTGCTGTTGAGTTTTTCAAGGCGGTACTCTCCAGTATCATGGTTCACAATAAGGATGCATTCCTTCATGTAAGGCCTCTTGGATCCCTTGAAGACGGTTACTGGGGCAGTTGAACCCTAAAAACGGAAAGCACAAGCAGCAAGTGGAAAAGCGTTTTTAAAAAAAAAAGAAAATCACACCCATGTGAAGTGAGGGGCGCTCTTATCATCATACATCATCAACTCATTCCGGCCAATCACAATTTGCGTCCTCACTTTTGTCTTTAAGGTTTGTGTTTATGTAATGTTTGTGTTTACACAAATACTCAAAAATGGCCATTCATTATCAATGGCATTTAATGTTTGTGTTTACATACACACACACACACTCAAAAATGGACATAGGAGGGGCTAGCGCCCTCAAAAAAAAGTGATTACGATGATTATGAATAAGTTATTAATATAATTATTTTCAGGAGCCTCTAACTTGTGGTACCAACCTCTAAATTAGGCAGTGTTATGGTGACTTGCTCTCCTTTGCCTACTTCAAGGTCTCCTTCACGTGCTGTGTCAATAGAGGCTGGTTTGAAGTCATCTGTGCAAAGATAAAAGGGAGAGAGGCATTTAAATTAAAGGAGGCATTGAAACAAATGTCAGCCTGCTGGCCTTCAGCATGGGGAAGCCACTATTACACCCTTTAACCAGCAGATGGCAACCACGTCACACATACTAGGCACTAGCCAGTCATGAAATGAAATGAAATGAAATCTATATTTACCCAGGGTATCTGGGCTAAGCTCAAGAACTTGTTTCCTCACCATCACCATTGCATCGCATCACCATTGCATCGCTAATAAACTAAATAAACCATCACTAAATAAACCAGAATTGTTCAAAGTACGAACGATGGTAGTTAGTTAAGAGTCAGTTTCATTCGTTCTAGACATTGCCAACAGCAGACTAGTTCCAAATGAGCCAACAGAGCAACAGCAGCATGGCTAACAAGAAAGCTAACGTTAGCTAGCCCAATAGCCCAGCTGGTACCGTATAATAATGTATTTAAAATGCTACTTACATCGCACCGTGTGGTATGCACTTTTGGGATGTTTCTCGAATGTTTCCCCTAGTTTCAAGACATGTTCCTGGTTGTCAAAGTTCGAATATGCGGCCGTGCCATTCATTCTGAGCGATCAGTGTGTACTGTAAACTTTAAAGCTATCCTTTTTCTATCCTATACCATCTATGGAAGAAAAGAACTGTTAGCCACCTCACTGTTACCACCACTAAGCCCCGCCTCTTCTCGGTTATGATCCGTCATGATTGGTCACTGTTCGGATTCGCGTGTCTGATTAGGTTCACGGTTTGTCAATCAACATTCGGCAGGAAGTTCAGTTTTATAGTTTAGTTAGTTTATTGATTGATTTTTGATTCAATGCTTTATTGACAGTTTGCATGGGCAAGCACAGAGAGGTAGAATACACAGTCTAGCTGCTAAAAAGGATGAACCCAAGAAAGTATATTTCGGTTGGTTTCCATTGCGGTCCTACTCCTCAAATAAGATATAAAATAATAAATAATTAATACATGATGTTGGTTAATTCAAGAATAGAACACAAATAACTTCCAGGACTTACTGTCGCTAACAACATGAAGCGTGACAATCTACAAGATGTGAGACAATATAGAACAAGATAGAAAAACACAGGATGATAAGATCAAATACGTTTGAAAAAAATAGGTTATTTGATTTTAGGCCTAATACACTGGTAGCTTTTCCAACAGTTAAGAAATGACAGGAAAGTGGCTGCTATCAATTCAAGTGCTGGTGACAGTATAGTTGGTGTATCTGAACCATGAGAGCCCCGGAGAAAAGTTGTGACACACGGCAGACAGCAGATCAGAGATGAGGTTGTATATTTAAATGCGCACGCCAGCCAGAGTGGCCTGACGTGCTCCACACATGGGTTGACGCCCGACTGACAAAGAGTCCCATCTTGGTCAACCTTTTAAGCAGTTTACATGAGTGTAGGGTGTCAACAGAAATATGCATATTCATGTCAACGAACTCCTTTGTCATACAAATAGCCACAGGAAGGCACATAGCCCTCACCACATGGGACCGGGTGTGTGAGCCTGGAGTGGAAGACATTCACAGACACCCTACAGACACCTCCAAATGAAAGTCAAGATGAGCACAGTAGCACACATTACTTAGAATTATGAATTCCAGATTCATCATAGTCATGTCATTTATTAGACTGGGATCATTTCACTTTTGAAAATTGCAGATCTGGTCTAGAGTGGAAGTGGATACGGAAAATGTGTGTGATACAGTGTGAATCACCGTCACGGATACTGACACTAGTAGACCGGATCTGAACACAACAAAGTCAAAGTCGTACGATTAGTCACAGACGTTACCATAGCATTTGACCCATCTCTTGGAACGGTGAGCCGCAGCGTGCGCCGCGCTCGGGAATCATTAGTTGATTTGACCCCCAATCCAACCCATTGATGCTGAGTGCCAAGCAGGGAGGCATTGGGTCCCATTTTTACAGTCTTTGGTATGACCCGGCCGGGGATCGAACCCCGACCTCCCAGTTTCAGGGCGGACACTCTAACCACAAGGCCACTGTCTGGTCAACAACAAACCATGGTCTCCCCAGGTAGGCCTGGTGACAAAATAAGTTATCTGGATGCTTCGAATCCAACGCACCCGGTCTGGCAGAGCATCAACCACTCCATTGCAGAGCTATGTGTGTCCCTGGCTGGCTGGCTGGCTGGCTGGCTGACTGTGTCCGAGCATGAAAATAGTGTTTGGTTGGTTTTCACCACCAAGTGTCACTGTTGTGCAGCCTAACACACACACACACAAACTGTATATATGATGATTTCGGGTGTGACAGTACAGTACAGTGACAGTACAGTATAGTAGAGGGACGCCCTGGGGAGGCCCACACGGTAACTGTCATTTCTCAACCGTTTCGGACGCGGGGCGGCTCGCCGGAACCAAGCCAGCACCCTGGACGCGTTCCTGTGGGTCTGGATGTTCCGGGGACCCACAGGGACACCCACATGGTAACTCTGTCCTTTCTCGATCGTTTCAGACGCGGGGCGGCTCGCCGGCACCCTGGCCACATTCCTGTGGGTCTGGAAGTTCTGGGGATCCCCACACGGAGTTGCACCACTCAGTTCACACAGGTGTGATTTTAGGGTGATCTTTGTCCCTGTGTTTACTTCTCGCTGTGGCAGTGACTGTCAGCAAGGGGTGTTTTGCGGGAGGAGTGGGACTGAGGCACTACAGGGAGACCCTCACTGGCAGGTGAGACAGTGATGTTGCTAGCTGAGAAAACAGTAGTCTAGCAAACAACCAAAACATGACTAAATTGAAGAAAAGAGGGGTTGAAATAATAGGCTACACAAAAAAAGACCATAAGGTGGACTCAACTGGACACCGACCGGTTTTCGACTTGCATGGGTCTTCCTCAGGGCTTGGCTAAAAATAACAGTCAACTAGGTTCAGTCCTCGACTCCTTATACACAATAGTGGCCAGACGGCCTATAATTACATCAGCATATAATAGCAAAATATATACCGAGTGGGCAGTGTCATCTCCGCCTGGCTAGAAGATCCTTTTCACCATTGTGTTCATCACTCAAAAACTAGATTTTCTGTCATTTGGCATTTTCTTCAAAACACACATTTGGCCAGTACTGCAGATTTCGGTGAAAGACTCACACACATTTGCTACACATGCTTTTGGAGGTGCTCGTACAGCGCCTTTCCTGTCCACCATCGCAGAGACTAGGGACACTTTTTAAACTAGCTCCTCGGCAGTCGCCCTACACACTTCCACTGGGTTTGAGCATAGATATATAAATAATAGAGACGGCACCGGAAGTCACTAATGTTGCTCTGGAGAGGGACGTCCGGAGCTCTCTGGTGGAGCTGTTGCCCCCGCGACCCGACTACTGATAAGTGGTTGAAGATGGATGGATGGATGGATGGATGGATGGACAGCACCGGAATGCAAGTGGATGGTAGGGGAATTATGGAGCCGTCTCTGTTATTTACATATCTATGCTCAAACCGAGTGGCAGTGTGTAGGGCGATGAGCTATAGTTTCAAAAAGGGGGTAGAGGTGCACGGTGCATCTGTGTCCATATAAGCCCAAACTGTGGCGTGTTCGTGGGAGGGGAGAGCAATCTTTGTTGCAGGGTGTTAGGGAGTATGGTCTTCTTTTCTACATGTAAGTGAGGAGCCTTTCAATCAAATATTCGTTCTTTCATCTTGCACCCGTTAATTCTGTAGCCTCGGCCCGGGAGGCGAACCCGGGTTCCCCCATTTCCAAAGGCACGGTATGTCGTTACCAGTCGACCAAAGGGCCCCACGTGGCTCTTTAGTCGACTAAAGAGGCTATACAATTCTCCTCTTTGATGGAAGGGTCGGTACATTTATTTCTTAGTAAGAACACCCGACTGTATCATCATCTTGCTTTCTCTTTCCTGCATATAAGAGTAACAGGCTATGAGTAGTGCCGCCGCCGCAGCCGAGACGGTGACGGCGAACACGACGCCGAAGCCAAATATAACTCCGGCGGCAAACACCGCGTTAACACAAAACATTGTTATAATCTCATCTCTATGACGGAGAAGCTATCAGTAATGACTGAACACGTGTTAATGTGTTGTGCTGGGGGGTCTGACATTATTATTTATGCCTCTGAACTCTCCCAAGTTGGTGCTTCACAGCATGCACACTGATTGGACCAAGTATTTCGATGTCATGATGGTTGCCATGGTAGCAGATATGAAACACTTTAGTCAGGACCTGGTTAAACGGGGAAACGGCCCCCTGCAGGAGTGTCTGGCAATGATCGCCTGCCCTTACTATCCAGGAATGGGTATGGTGTGATATCTTGCAACCTCTGCTCTAAAGGGTTCTCCTGGAGCCAGTATTTTATATTTTATTTTATATTTTTCACATGTTATCAATCAATCAATCAAACTTTATTGACAGCCGTAGCCAATAGAAGACAAACAACAATTAAAAACATACAAAACAGGTATAAATAAATACAGGGGTTCATAAAACCCCTGTATGTTCTCAGATCTCTTAATATCCACCAGAGACCACGTACCAGTCGTACCACGATCATGTCTTGCCAAAAATATGGAGCCGTGTGGAACTTCACATCTGAACATCGATATATGTCATCATGTTGATGATGTCAGAGATTGCAACAATGTACTGCAGGAACACCCCCCCCCCCACACACACACACACCTTTCTAGTGGATTGTCTGGAAAGCCCCTGTGAGCCAGGTTTGGTAGCACAAGTGTCAGATTAATGTTCAATGTAGTTATAAAGCCACAGTGTCACGGTTTTGGCACTTTACTGTTTTTAATTCAGTTTATGGACTCAACATTAATTCTCTATACCATCCAATGTGGTTGATTTGATTGATTGATTGATTGATTGATTGATTGATTGATCGATTGATTAGGCTACATAATTAACACGTTTAGTACAGGTACAGTTATTCATAAAGGATAACACAGAAAGCCCAAGGGGCTTGTGGTCCATTGAATATGATGTGTTATTGTTCAAATGTGTGAGGATGTATTTTCTGTGTATTTTCACTTTCCCATTTCTAAACTAAACCTACAAGCTTCTCTTGCAAACAGGAACAGACTGGATGCCTGACATTTCACTTCAGGGATATTGTTTCCCATCACATTGACTTTTTTAAGACTATTGTGTTTCTCAAAAACAAGAAATGTAGGCCTATAGCCAAGAAAATGTGGAACTTCTTGATAATACATGATAATTCATGCATGTAAAAAAAAAAAAAAAGCATTTTTGCAGCGAATCTCTATAGCTACACCAGCATTTAAAAAAGGTCACTATTTCCATTTGGCACAGATGGGCAGGGAGAGAAGTGCTTTGGTGGTGAGACTACAATTGGGCAAATCCAGTATTTGTAAGGACTTGAGCTGTTGGAAAATGATAAAGGATGATGGGAGAGGTCAGGGAACTGAAAAGACAAGATGGGAGAATTATAGCCTCTTGGAATGTCAAGTGGCAGGCCGGAACAATACTGTATGGCCAGACGGACAGAGTAGAACAAGATCCAAACTAGAAAAAGTGACCTTGAAGCTGCAGGTCTTTGCCAGGTTTGTAGTGTGTGTGTGAGTGACTGTGTGTGTGTGCGTGCGTGCATGCGTGCGTGCGTGCGTGCGTGCGTGCGTGCATGCATGTTTGCGCGCCTTCTATAAGGGGTGTTAAGCCATATCAAGCTAGAACCAGTACTGTATCTGGGTGATTCTCTGAGAAGGTGTGTCTTGTGCTTCATCATAATGGTAAATGGAAAATGGTGCATTTATATACACAATAAAACTTTATTGTCAGCTTTCACTGAAATTTGTTTTGCGTCCATGACGTCACCGTTCAAGATACAGACAAGACATACACAATACATTACAAAAGACACATTACAGGACACACATCACAGAAGCAGACAGGAACAAGAACAATAGAACATATCCTCTTGGTTTACCGATTTTGGTTTAAAAGCAGAACAGACTGGTGTACAAAAGAGTTCTTTAGCCTGTTTTTCTTATATTTCGGGACTCTAAACCGCCTCATGGAGGGCAACAGTTGATATTCATCATTTAAAACATGTAAGCGCCTTTATCCAAGGCACTTTACATAGATTGTGCATTACATTCCGCCATTCACACACACATTCATACACCGATGGTGGCGGAAACCATGCAAGGCACCACCCAGCACATCAGGAGCAATTAGGGGTTCAGACAGAGTCTTGCTCAAGGACACTTCGACACTAACTCTGGGGGAGCCCGGGTTCGAACTAGCAACCTTGCGGTTGCCATCCATCCAGCCACTCTAGCCCTGAGCCACCGCCACCCCCCATCATCATCATTCACTAAAAGGAAGGTAGGAAGGTATCAAGCATGAATAATGCCTACGCTTACTTTATATTTATCATGCAGATTGATGTCTCAATTAAACTAAAAACATACTATGCTTACTCAGCATACAAAGACAAAGACATAGTGAGTTATTTGTTATTGGTAAGGACCATCCATCAAAGGAGAGGATAAAACATCTGCCCACTGTTAAGCTCCAAAACGTACTTGTATTACTGGCGCAACGTTTCGACCCTTTTAATAATAATAATAATAATAATAATAATCTTTATTTATAAAGCGCATTTCGAAAACAATGTTTACAAAGTGCTTTACAGTGTCAAGGGATAACCAACAACAATCAAATGAAATGCATAAAAATAGACAGTGTAAGGGCCGATTCATACTCCTATTTTAGAGCCGAATAAAAGTCGGTTCGGCTCTGTAGAGCCTACAATGTGACGTCATTTGAGGTTCGGGGGGCGGGTACCTTCCTAAAGTCGGCTCTTCGGTGCTACTGAAAATTTCTGACGAGCCGAAATCATTTTGGCACTACAGCGCCGAAACAGCGGTAAAATAGGAGTATGAATCGGCCCTTGGACAATAATAGAACCAAGGCATATACAGGCATATACATATACATGCATGAATGAAAAAATGAGCAACATGATAAATCTAAGGAAAGGCTTTAGTGTACAAATGTGTTTTCAAATGTGATTTGAACGTTGACACTGAGTTAGCTAGCCTTAAAGTGAGAGGTAGGTCATTCCAGAGTCTGGGTGCCCGGGCAGCAAAAGCCTGGTTGCCCATAGTGACCAGGCCGAGTGGAGGGAACTTCCAAGAGGGCCAGACCTGAGGATCTAATGGTGCGTGCTGGCCTGTATGGTTACTTTTATAGGTCTTCATCAGGCAATTTTTGAGTGGTGCAAACCACTCCAATAACCAACTTTGTCTGTATGTACCTGTGTGACTGTGTACCTGTACGTGGGGCCACGTAGGGGTCAGCATGGTTGCTATGGTTAGTGTGTGCCGTCACTGCACCACTCAGTTCACACGGGTGTGATTTTTTAAACTAACAATTGCCGTATAGTCCCGAATATATGACGACTCTGACGACCCCCATTTTCAAGACTCATTTGTGGAAAAATAACATACGACCCAGTTTTTCAGGATGTTTCCATTGGAAACAATACTCAGGTCAATAGAGTATAAACATCATTAGTTAATGATAAAAAGGGAATAGGTACCACAGCACCCTATTCCAGGCCAATGTGAAAAGGGTGGGATATATTCCTCAGCCTAGTAAGAAAATGTGTGAAAGATTTCACGTAAATTGCATGCTGCGTTCATGATTTGAGGCTATTGTTCAAAACGGGGCAATCTTGCAAACTGTGAAAGCCAATTATAGCCAATTAGGATGGAATATGAAATATCAGACAGATCCGACTTGACTGTGTAACGATTTGTGAGATTTTTGGACAGAATCTGGAGAAGTAATATCAAAAAATGTGTTTTACAAAAGTCGGCCTCCTGGTGGCGCTATAAAAGGCAGATGTGGAAAATGCAGGTCAAAGGTTTGTCCTTGGCCTCTAGGGAGTGTGCATGCAACGTTTCACGCAGATCGGTGCAGTTTTAGGTGAAAAATGTGAAAAGCTGCCTCATGGTGGCGCTATAACAGGCCGTTCTGGAAAATGTGGGGCAGAGGTTCATCGTTGGCATCCAGGGAGTGTGTGTGCAAAGTTTGGCATCGGGTTAACGGTGCCGGAGATTAGCTGTACACAGACGGACGGAAGGACGGACGGACGGACACACACACACACGGACGGAGTGCAAAACATATACTCTCTCCCCATGCCTTCGGCCTGGTGGAGACAATAATTAGAAATAGAGATGGGACGATATGAAAATTACATGTTATGATTATTGTGGCAAAAGTAATGTGTGCAACACATTGATATAGAAACTCTACACTGATGATGACGCTGCCATGGAGATGGGAGTGAAGTGTGGCAATCTTATCGTTGCTGTCTTATTATATCTCCATATTCAAACTGTGTTTTTCGTAAATGAATGCCCTGCACAAGTAGGGCCTATACTTGGTCATTGTCAGTGTCAAAATTTACAGTTTTAAGTTTTTCACCGACAGATTATATGGCAACGGGTGTACTGGTCTATGCAAATGATGAATCAACAGTGCATATGGGCTCATTCAAGTACACAGTTAAGATTACAATTTAGGTTTATATTACTGGATGAATACTGACTCAAGTAAGTAGTTTGCCATACAACTGGGGGAGGGGGGCATCAATGGGGCCATTGCTTTAATTTTAATGTCTGGTAGGCCTACTCATAGATATATATAAACACTAGATAGCTCACCCGCGCTGTTGGCCAATGGAGAGCGACGTCGTTACGTGGCGGCCATCTTACCTCGGGACACATAACATTGTGTCTATGGGGCATGTACTCTTAAATGACCATAACTTGCTCAATTTTCAACCGATTTTCAAACGGTTTGGTTTGTTATAAACGTCAGAGACGTCCGCATACTTATATGATTTTATACGACGTTCATATAAAAAACATAAATTAAGCAGATAAGCGTCCTGAATCATAGCCACGTTGACAACGTTTGTAATAAACCAACCCGTTTGTAAATCCGTCAAGATTTGAGCGAGTTATGACTGTTTCTGTTTGAGCTGCCATTGAACATACTGTACTGTATCCCCGAAGTAAGATGGCTGCCGGGTGAACGACGTCAGAAACTCCGCCTTGAGCCATCTAGTGTTTATATATATCTATGGGCCTACTGACGTGCAAAAGAACTACAATGATGACCCATATCGTTATACCAGTTCTTGTAACTGACTGAATATCAACTCAGTGGTAAACCTATATACACAATTGCAAATTAGCCACTATCGTTCCACGCCACTTACAGACAAAACAATGCAAATCACACCTTCAATGAGTCATCACCTCTATATATGTGCTGACTGAATGACTGAATAACAAAGGTATTATTTTCTACACCACTATAGTCTTGCAGTTTCAGTCTGTTGTTGGTGTGACCGACCCCCCCCTGTTTGACCTGTAGAAAGTCTAACCCACCAACTATGTCCTGTACTGAACACAGAGATACCTTTGTGTTGTAAATGGTAAATGGTGCATTTATATAGCGCCTTTATCCAAGGCGCTTTACATAGATTGTGCATTACATTCACCCATTCACACACCTTTACAGAGATTGTGCATTACATTCACCCATTCACACACCTTTACAGAGATTGTGCATTACATTCACCCATTCACACACCGATTGCAGCGGAAGCCATGCAAGGTACCAACCAGCACATCGGGAGCAATTTGGGGTTCAGTGTCTTGCCCAAGGACACTTCGACATGTAGACAGGAGGAGCCGGGATTCGAACCGCCGACCCATGGATCATTGGACGACCTGCTCTACCTCCTGAGCCACAGTCGCCCCTGTGTCCTTTAGCACCTTTTGTACATTTGCACCACTGACTGATGTACCTTTTATGCAAACTGTTAATAAAGTATTCAATCAATTAAAAGGCCTAAAGCATGGATAAAAGGATAAAAGGATAAAAGAGAGGCAGTCAATACGTCATGCTGACAGAGACTGTGTTTTTCTCTCTCAACGCCCGTACAGTAGGCCTATGCCATGTTACGCATGCCACGTGCGCACACACACACACACACACACACACACACACACACACACACACACACACAGTCACACACACGCATTTGTGTGAAATGCTAAAAGTGCTCAGCCATCAATCAGGGTAGTATCAGTGTCACTGACCAGAAACAAACAGAGTTAGACTAGCTGTTGTTTAGTATCAGTGTCACTGACCAGAAACAAACAGAGTTAGACTAGCTGTTGTTAGAGTTAGACCTGTAAAGCGGGTGCAGTACTTAGTTTAGACAGTTTTTGGTTTAGACTAGTCATTACACCTAAATACACAACGAATCAAACTACGAAACAGTGTAACTGCCATGACCAAATCAGCTAAAAGTAACTTCATTAATGATAAAGCTCAGGAAAACAAAAACAATCCTCATGAGCTCTGGAAGCTACTAAACAATCAACTAAGCTATGGTCAGAAACTAAAAACCAGATTTTCGAACATAAACATCAAATCTGACAACACTCTCATCACTGACAACCTTGATGTGGCCAACTACTTGAATATCTTCTTTACAAACATAGCAACAACTCTGGTTAACAAACTGCCCTCCCACTCTGGGCTCTTTGGTGTAGAGCACATTACAACCTTCTACAAAAACCTAGGTGTTTGTAAAGACGATTTTAAACTAGTTATGGTAACAACTGATGAGATAATTAAGAAACTGAGTGCCCTCCAACCCCACAAGGCCACAGGCCATGACAACATTCCCTCCAAATTTCTCAGAGACTCAGCCATCTCTATAGCTCCAATCATCACCCACATAGTAAACCTCTCCATCAAACAGGGACAGGTCCCCCAAGATTTCAAACTGGCCAAAGTAACCCCCTTGCACAAGAAAGGGAGTAAATTAGACCCCGGCAACTACCGCCCTATTTCTATTCTTAGTTCCATCTCGAAAGTGATGGAAAAAATAGTCTATGAACAGGTTGAAAAGTATCTTGCCACTAATAAATTATTGTACGAGTTCCAATCTGGCTTCAGAACATCCCACTCCACTGACACATGCCTTCTCTATTTGAGCGACCACATCAAACAAGAGGTGGACGCTGGCAAATACTGCGGCATGGTCATGCTGGACCTCCAAAAGGCTTTTGACACCGTGAACCACTCCATACTGGTTAACAAGCTAAAAGCAATTGGTTTCGATAGCACATCAGTGAGCTGGATGCAATCCTACCTGGAGGGGAGAGAACAGATGGTGGAAGTGAACGGAACACTGTCCCCCCCCCTCCCAGTGAGCTGTGGCGTTCCACAAGGAAGCATACTAGGGCCTCTACTGTTCCTAATATATGTAAACGACATGACTTCAGCCTGTGACTGCAACTTGTTCCTGTTCGCAGATGACTCAGCACTGCTGGTCTCGGACAGGGACAAACTGCAGGTTGAAAATGCCCTCAGCTCTGAACTCGGTAGAATCTGCACCTGGCTCGCTGATAACAAACTATCTTTACACCTGGGAAAAACTGAATCCATTCTCTTTGGCTCTATTAGTAATCTCAGCAAGGCAAATGGCTTCTTGGTTAGAGTGGGTGACAATGTTATCACACGTAAAGATGAAATTACCTACCTAGGTTCCATCCTGGAGGCTAATCTTTCCGGTGATAAAATGGCCACCAACGTAATCAAAAAAGTCAACCATAGAACAAGATTCCTCTACAGGATCTCCTCACTGGTCAACAAAAACACCTTGAAGACCTTAACAGGAGCCCTTGTACAGGGTTTCTTTGACTATGCATGCACCTCCTGGTACCACAGCACCTCAAAGGCCCTTAAAACCAGGCTCCAGACTTCCCAAAACAAACTGGTCAGGCTCCTACTTGATCTAGCCCCCCGAACCCACCTCACCCCTGCCCACTTCGACAGGCTGGAATGGCTTAGGGTCGACGACAGAGTACAGCAACTTGCAATGGGTCTGGTCCACAAGATTCGATACACCACCAAGATACCCATGTACCTGTCTAGATACTTCCTTAATGTTAACGAAGTCCACACCCACAACACCAGAGGGAGTGCAACGAACCATGTACAACCCAGATTCGGCACAAACAAGGGACTAAATTATTTTCGCTCCTATGCCACCAAAATGTGGAACACCCTACCAACTGTCATTAAGACATGCGAATCCCTTGACTCCTTCAAAACCGCTCTCAAAGGGCACCTACGGATGGCTGCAATTCGAAACTGGCCCCCGTAAAATCTGAATCCCCCGCCCGCCCCCCCCCCCCCCCTTTTTTCCCCTCACTGTATATATTTCTTTTCCCTTTTTACCTCCTTTTTGATGAATTCCTGTTCTGTCTATAGAAGTGTCTATTTGTACGTCTCTAAATGTTTTGATGATTTGAACATGGTGGACCCTGTTGGAAACAAGTGTAATGCTTAATTGGGTCGTCCACTCACAGTTAACAGCCTTTGTATTGAGTTTGTGCTTGAAATGTACTGTAATTCTGCAAACTGTTAATAAATTCTTCAATCAATCAATCAATGGTTAGTCATTAGTCCTACAACTACAACCAATCTCAAACCCTCACCCTAAACCTAACCTCCCGCGGGGCTGTAGAGATAAAGAGGGGGGGCTGGGGGGGGAGTGATACCACGCTAAACACAAGACAAAGCTTTACTGATTACCAGATGTTAACATCATTCAGGAGGCACGTGTTGTGGGGGGGGGGGGGGGGGGGAGGTGTTGAAGGTGTGTGTGTGTGGGGGGGGGGGGGGGGGGGGTTCAGTGTCCAGGGACCCCACCCACCCCGGGAGTCTTAATCCAGCTCTGTGTGAAGAAAGGTAGGCGTTGTTCGACCAATAGGATTCTTATAGGGTACCTGGACACACGCCCCCCCCAGGTCTGCCTTATTAGCACAGAGCGCAGAGGACGCACACACACCGAAGGACCCTGATGAAGTGCACGGACCGTTTGATCTCTCCAACATGATTGCTACATTGTGCTTGACTGCTTGAGCTGGTGAAGAGCTAAACGTATCTTCATACTTCATAGGTGAAGTCTGCAGGATCCTGTTTTTACTGATTGACTAAGAGCCTGAGGATACGGTCAAGCAACAGCTGTGTGGTTTCCAGATTACATAGTGTTGAGATATTCTCCACCAGTCATAGAGTCGAGAACTATAGCTTTGACATGGCTTTGCTACAAACACTGAAGACGTCTCTGCTCAACAAGAGACTCTCTGCTGCTGCTGCTGAAGACATAGTTGGGATCGTTGGAAAAATCATAACAGAGTATGAGGACCAAGATTTCTGTTCCAAGCAGGAAATTGACCGCCAACGCAGACTGCTGGATATGGTTTTAAAACCAGAGATCAGATTACACCGATCAGGTTGGTAGCACTTCATCACACTGTAAAAACTGAGTTTGAACATGAATCATTCTAAGCACATTTACATACATTCATATTGTAAAAATGTCAAATGGTGAGATTACAGTCCATCCATCAATGATGGAAGTTTTTGTGTGCGTCGCATCGTGAGCTTGTAGATCGGCTAAATGGCCGAAATGTGTTGAAGTGGTTAATGTAATAAAATCTCCAAAGTATTAGTAACTCTAATAATTGCAGTGGAGTAAAAGTATACATTTTGTAGATGTAGGCTAGTGGAGTAGAAGTTAGTGGCAGCGGTGGCCGAACGGATAGCGGCGCGGTCTTGATACCGGAAGGTTCCTAGTTCGAATCAGCCGTCCGACACGTTAAAATTACCACCGCTGAAGTGCCCTTGAACAAGGCATTGAACCACTACGATGAAATGTGTTCTATGAGCAGGGCCTGGCTGGAAACAAGTTCTTGAGCTTAGCCCAGATACCCTGGGTAAATATAGTAATCATTTCATTTCAAGTAAAAGTATTGGAAATTGGATATACTCAAGTAAAGTAGGCTACAAATAGCTCTTAAGTAGCCTACAGTAGCCTACTTTCCACCACTGCTATTATGTTTTTAGATAAGTTTCAGTAATTAGTGAATTTAGCAAAAGTGGCACAGAAAAACAATGGATGGAGTTCAAACGTGTAATGGTTTTGTGTTATTTTGTCTCTTTCGTAGACTCCCTGCACCTCCCTGCGTGTAAAGAGGTAAAGAGGCCCAGTCTGGTCCAGGAGCAACCCGAACCTCCCCTGATCAACCTGGATGAAAACACAGAGACACAGCCGCTGGCCACAACAACCTCGACTCAACCCATGGAAACACAAGCTGACGTGTTCTATGGAGCATCAGCACGCAAATCACGCAAAAGGAAAAACGTGGAAGGACAAAAATCGTCTTCGAGCAACAAGCCGTCACACTTCCCGGACCCAGAGTCTCCAGAACCAATGCCTGCGTCCATGGAGGTTCAAACAGTGAAAAAGAGAAAGACGAGCGGGATTAGATGCTACATTCCATGTAGCATTTGTGGTGAATCTGTGTTAGATATGGAGATGGACAAGCACAAGGAAGAGGTTCACGTAGGGAGAAAATACATTAGAATTATATGTTGCTATTGTGACGAAGGATTTAATTTTTACTCAAAACACTGTATCTACTTGCATACTATGCAATGCATGCAAGTGCATGTAGCCCCATATGTGCCCTCTCCCTACGCTCATTGGGCACATCCACATATGGGGCTAAAGTGCATGCAGCTAAAACAATAGCCTGTTTGTAGATCCTACAAAATCGCTGTTTAAAGATCAAACATTCTACAAAAGAAACTCAGTGGCAACAAGCTCTCAAGCATTATTTTGTACCTCATTGCATTTTCATCAATAAAAATGTATTAAAAAAATCAGCATACTTTGTTACTTAATACAGGTGCATACAGCAGTGGAATGCTTGTGTGTCATACTAACATCAACTCAACAACAACAATAATATTGGATATGATACGAAAAAGAAATTAAATTGATTGATTGATTGAAATATGTATTAACAGTTTGCAGAATTACAGTACATTTCAAGCACAAACTCAATACAAAGACTGTTAACTGTGAGTGGACGACCCAATTAAGCATTACACTTGTTTACAAGAGGGTCCACCATGTTCAATTCATCAAAACATTTAGGTACAAATAGACACTTCTATATAGTCAAAGAACAGAACAGGAATTCATCATAGAAAGAAAGCAAGATTATATAATTCAATAAAATAAAAAAATATATAAATGAGATAGTGATAAACCGTAGGATTCTATAGCATCTGTCTACAACATGGTATTTCGTTACATTACATTTTTACCATTTGTGGTCAAAACAAATAACACACACTCAAACCATCTTCCAAAGGGATGGGAAGTACTACTATCCACACTACAGATTACTTAGTAAAGGAAAAAAGGGTACATTACTTGAATAAAACATACGACTATAAAATATACAAATGTAGATACAAATCTACAAGTATATCTATGAGTATTATACATGAATACATTTAAAGCTGCACATATAAATGTGTCCGTTATGGTTGATCAAGTTGCCTGCCTGATCGAGGTGTCACTGGTGTTAGAGCACATAAGTGGCTGCACGATTGCCAGTGTTTTACCCTCAGTCTTTTTAAGCATGCAAGGATGGACTGGACCAATTAACTCATTTCCCTCTGATTAATTAGGTGTAATGTACAGTGAAGAATGACATTCTCACTCTTTCTCTGGCCATAGATGCTGGCCAATAGGAATCAAATCTTTGTATCTCATATACTGTATAGGCCTAAAAAAAAGAAAATATTCACATTTGATGTCATTGAGAAGTATTCATGAGGGGGGCACGGTGGCACAGTCGGTAGTGCTGTCACCACTCACCTCACAGCTAGAAGGTCCTGGGTTCGTCCTGGGTTCGATTCCCGCTGTGGGCGTGTTCCCTCCTCCACGTCATCATCAGTGCCCATACCAGAGGCGGGGTTGGCGAAAGGGCCTTTCTGTGTGGAGTTTGCATGTGCTCCCCATGTCCCCCCCCCAGGTTGGCAGAGGAAGTGTAGCGCCCAGGATTACATTAGATAATTGACACTGAAGTATTCATGAGAGAAGTGTTTTAGAGATTCAAGATTCAAAGGATGTATTTGTCAATCAATCACTCGTACAGGTAAAAATTGTAAATTGTAAAGTAGTGAAATGTTGGCATGGCATGGTCTGCAGACTGTGCTAACAATAACAATAATGATATGGCATATAGTGGGTTAAGTAAAAACCTTTCAACACCATTGGAGAGTAGGGGAGAATAATTTTGGGTCCAGATATTTAGAACATATAATAAAAGGTATACACATACTGGTACATACCAGTAATACACATATACAGTAGTGCAAGTAGTATGTGCAAACTACAATAAGAGATACGTACACATTCATGGCAATTTTGTATCTTTCAGGGGCTGTTGACCAGCTCAGTGGCCTTGTGGTTAGAGTGTCCGCCCTGATACTGGGAGGTCGGGTTCAATCATACCAAAGACTCTAAAAATGGGACCCAGTGCCTACCTGCTTTACACTCAGCATCAATGGTTGGATTGGGGGTAAGTCCCTGCGACATACTAGCGTCATGTCCAGGGGGTGTACTTGTACATCAAGCTGCCTCACTGTACAGAAACAGGAGATATGCTCCTGCCCTATGGGCCCCATGGCTCGGCAAGGCTTGAATTGCATTGCATTGCATTGCATTGCATTGCATTGAATTGAATTGAATTGAATTGAATTGAATTGAATTGAATTGAATTGAATCGAATCGAATCGAATCGAATCGAATTGAATTGAATTGAATCGAATCGAATCGAATTGAATTGAATTGGTTCCTCTGTCCTCCAGCAGTCTGCCTCCTTCCCCTGCTCCTCCCAGCTGAGGAGCAGGGTCAAGTGAGAGATTCTCCTCTTCATCAGCCAGTTGACTCCACTGGGCCTCTGCTCAAGAGACAAATAAAACAGAAGAAAGAAATAAAAAACACTAAATCCCCACATACATTGAACTGTTATTATGTAATAATTATTGGACTTTTTAAATCTGCTCTGAAGAAGGCGGTCACCGAAACGCGTTAGCGCTCTCTCGAAAATGCATCTGAGCCAGTATTGCACCTGTCTAGTACTAACTAGAAAAAGTGCCCTTCCGGGCACAGGTCTCCACCAGGAGGATAGGAGTGTGTGTGATGTTTGGCAAAATGTTTAGGAGGATGTTTTTTTTTTTTTTTTTTTTTTTTTGCAACAATTTTCTTAATTTTGTTGAGGAAATGCAGAGCCAGATCACCCATAGCATCTCTGAGGATAGAATTCTGGATGAGCAGGACATGTGCAGCATTTTGTACAAAACAGGCCACTCCTGAAAACTTTGGAAGGCAATCTTAGCCAATCAGTGTACAATCTGAGAAATCCAACAGACTCGTCTTGATCACATGACTACAGAGATCATGTGTACCGATTGCCATTTCTTCATACGCCTTTGATGGCAATTGGATGATTTGAGGCATTTTGTTCCAAAAATGTGTTTTGCAAAAATCAACCTGTTGGTGGCGCTATAACAGGCCAATGTGAAAAGGGTGGGATATATTCCTCAGCCTAGTAAGAAAATATGTGAAAGATTTCACGTAAATTGCATGCTGCGTTCATGATTTGAGGCTATTGTTCAAAACGGGGCAATCTTGCAAACTGTGAAAGCCAATTATAGCCAATTAGGATGGAATATGAAATATCAGACAGATCCGACTTGACTGTGTAACGATTTGTGAGATTTTTGGACAGAATCTGGAGAAGTAATATCAAAAAATGTGTTTTACAAAAGTCGGCCTCCTGGTGGCGCTATAAAAGGCAGATGTGGAAAATGCAGGTCAAAGGTTTGTCCTTGGCCTCTAGGGAGTGTGCATGCAACGTTTCACGCAGATCGGTGCAGTTTTAGGTGAAAAATGTGAAAAGCTGCCTCATGGTGGCGCTATAACAGGCCGTTCTGGAAAATGTGGGGCAGAGGTTCATCGTTGGCATCCAGGGAGTGTGTGTGCAAGGTTTGGCATCGGCCGGGTTAACGGTGCCGGAGATTAGCTGTACACAGACGGACGGAAGGACGGACGGACGGACACACACACACACACACACGGACGGAGTGCAAAACATACTCTCTCCCCATGCCTTCGGCCTGGTGGAGACAAATACTTGTTTCTACACCCCTCTGAGGAGTGGAGATCAAGTGCAGATGTTTCATCCTCTTCTTGATTCTCGCCTTGATGCCTCGATGTCTAGCACCACCTGGCCTAAATACAGGCATTAGATGTGCACACAATCTTCTCTGTTGAAGTGGACCAATCCAGCATTCATCTTCGAGCTACTTATCCAGAATTGGGTCACGGAGGTAACAGTTCCACTTCCAGCGAAAAGAGAATCCCTAGGCCTGACGTCGAAATCTTCTAAATTCTGACAGTTTTTTCTGAAATACCCATGTATCTATGTCAGTGGTGCTCAATGTTTCACGCCAAGGACCCCAAAAATTATATGTAATTGGCCACCGACCCCCCCAACTGAAAATATGTTGTTCCAGGTACCTCTCAGAAGCAAAGATTTGAGTTATAAAAACATTCGCTCTGAAAGGATATATATTCAAAGATTTGTGCCGCATTTTCACGATTTTTCAAAAATAGCAGACCTACAAGCTACTACAAGCTACTACTATCTACAAGCTCATAGCGCGGTACCGAGTGCCGCGCTATGAGCTTGTAGATCTGCTATTTTTCAATAGCTAAAGTATAACATAATGCTTTAAAACACCAAAAGGGGTTCCCGCCCTGAATGGGTTTTAACTGGAGGTCCAGTTCATCTGGGGGAACTTCTCCCCATGCCTTCGGGCCTGGTGAAGATAAAGACGTCACGGTTGCTATAGCAACCGTGACGTCGTCAAAACACTCCAATCAGCACGCAGATGTGTGACACATCAGTTTGGGGGGGTATATAAATGAACACGTTTTCAGGAATCGTCGAGTCACACCAACAACAACAATGTCTAAGCAATCTTGGCCCGAACTTCTTAAATCGTCAAAGAAAACGTCTTTGGTAAAGGACGGACTGAGGAAGGTCCACTATCACTTTACGGACGGGAGGGAAATGGCGGAGGAGTACGATCTACAAACGAACGAGCTCGTCCTGAGGAAGTGGAAGCACAAAACCTCCCTGGGAGCTCAGGGCCCGTGGCAGATAGAGGTCGGAGAGCCTCACGTTCCCACGACCGTGGCCACCATTTTGGAATCCGAGGGGATCAAGGAGAACCGCGTCAATCCCACGTGCTCTCGTAAAGACACAAGGACCAGTTTCCAGTGGAGGATTCGGAACCTTCCCTATCAGAAAGAGGTCTTCAGTGTCTCGGTGGAGCCCGTCGCACGGCGCTGCGTCATAAGGACCTCGAACAAGAAGTACTATAAGACGTTCGACATCCCCGACCTCGACCGGTGCCGGCTGCCGCTGGAGCATTCCGCCCTCAGCTTCGCTCACGCCAACAACACGTTGATCGTCGTTTACAAGAAGCCCACGGAGATACTGGCCCTCGAGCACGAACTGATGAAGGAGCTTAAGATGCTGAAAGGTACCGGTGATGGCGATGTCGACTGCAAAACTCAGTGAAAGTCCACAAGTAAGTTGTTCTTTTATTGCCCTACAAAATACAAAAGACTGGAACGGAATGACCTAAATGGCTTTCGGGCCTGAGGTTATGTTTTCGTCTCTCTCTCTCTGTTTGTGTGTGTGTGTGTGTGTGTGTGTGTGTGTGTGTGTGTGTGTGTGTGTGTGTGTGTGTGTGTGTGTGTGTGTGTGTGTGTGTGTGTGTGTGTGTGTGTGTGTGCGTGCGTGCGTGCGTTCATATTTTTCATATATTCGTATAACTGGCTTCCAAAGTTTATGGAAGGGGGCAATTTTACATAATCATTTGTGGTTTGATCGTCCCCAAATTTGAATTGAGGGGACTCTACTACGCAATGCAAGGCTAAAAGCTATTTCATTCGGTTGTGGCAATTCAGTGCCACAAATGCAAGAAATGTCTTTTTTTGGGGCAGAAACAAGTCAATCTACATCAATCAGCTGATCAGACAGTGTATCAAATAAATACAAACTAAAGGAGTTAGTCTATGGGACTAGACCTCTGCTGTTATAGTCTATGGGACTAGACCTCTGCTGTTTTAGTCTATGGGACTAGACCCCTGCTGTTATAGTCTATGGGACTAGACCTCTGCTGTTATAGTCTATGGGACTAGACCTCTGCTGTTATAGTCTATGGGACTAGACCTCTGCTGTTATAGTCTATGGGACTAGACCTCTGCTGTTATAGTCTATGGGACTAGACCCATGCTGTTATAGTCTATGGGACTAGACCTCTGCTGTTATAGTCTATGGGACTAGACCTCTGCTGTTATAGTCTATGGGGACTAGACCTCTGCTGTTATAGTCTATGGGACTAGACCTCTGCTGTTATAGTATATGGGACTAGACCTCTGCTGTTATAGTCTATGGGACTAGACCCCTACTGTTATAGTCTATGGGACTAGACCTCTGCTGTTATAGTCTATGGGACTAGACCTCTGCTGTTATAGTCTATAGGACTAGACCTCTGCTGTTATAGTCTATGGGGACTAGACCCCTGCTATTAGTCTATGGGACTAGACCTCTGCTGGTATAGTCTATGGGGACTAGACCTCTGCTGTTATAGTCTATGGGACTAGAGCCCTGCTGTTATAGTCTATGGGACTAGACCTCTGCTGTTATAGTCTATGGGACTAGACCTCTGCTGTTATAGTCTATGGGGACTAGACCCCTGCTGTTAGTCTATGGGACTAGACCTATGCTGTTATAGTCTATGGGACTAGACCCCTGCATGTTAGTCTATGGGACTAGACCTCTGCTGTTATAGTCTATGGGACTAGACCTCTGCTGTTATAGTCTATGGGACTAGACCTCTGCATGTTAGTCTATGGGACTAGACCTCTGCTGTTATAGTCTATGGGACTAGACCCCTGCATGTTATAGTCTATGGGACTAGACCTCTGCTGTTATAGTCTATGGGACTAGACCTCTGCTGTTATAGTCTATGGGGACTAGACCCCTGCTGTTAGTCTATGGGACTAGACCTCTGCTGTTATAGTCTATGGGACTAGACCCCTGCATGTTAGTCTATGGGACTAGACCTCTGCTGTTATAGTCTATGGGACTAGACCTCTGCTGTTATAGTCTATGGGACTAGACATCTGCATGTTAGTCTATGGGACTAGACCTCTGCTGTTATAGTCTATGGGACTAGACCCCTGCATGTTATAGTCTATGGGACTAGACCTCTGCTGTTATAGTCTATGGGACTAGACCCCTGCATGTTATAGTCTATGGGACTAGACCCCTGCATGTTATAGTCTATGGGACTAGACCCCTGCATGTTAGTCTATGGGATTAGACCTCTGCTGTTATAGTCTAGGGGACTAGACCCCTGCATGTTATAGTCTATGGGACTAGTAGACCTCTGCTGTTATAGTCTATGGGACTAGACCTCTGCTGTTATAGTCTATGGGACTAGACCTCTGCTGTTATAGTCTATGGGACTAGACCCCTGCATGTTATAGTCTATGGGACTAGACCCCTGCATGTTAGTCTGTCGCATGTATCAGTGTTCCAACATTGTGACCTCGCAATATATGACTTCAAGAATGTATTAATTTGTTTTAATTTTCAAGATTGTGAAACAAACCTGTTAACCTAATGAATTATCTGGATGTGAAATAGCTAATCAGACTGTCACAGACTTAATTAAGTCACCAATTTTGGTGTAACATAGTGACCCAATCGAGCCTACTATACGACAGCGTGAACTCCGTGAACTGAGTTGAACTTAATCCATTTTGGGCGGGAGCCGGGAACCCCTTTTGGTGTTTTAAGCATTATGTTATGCCTTTAGGCTATTGAAAAATAGCAGATCTACAAGCTCATGAACTTGGGTTAGGGTTATGAACTTGTAGGTCTGCTATTTTTGAAAAATCGTGAAAATGTGGCGCATCTTTGAATATATATTCTTTCAGCGCGAACGTTTTTAACTCAAATCTTTGCTTCTGGGTGGGGGGGTCCCTGGAACAACATATTTTCAGATGGGGGTCGGTGGCCAAATACAGATAATTCTGGGGGTCCTTGACAAGAAATATTTTGAGAACCACCGACATAGAAACATGGGTTTTTCAGAAAACTTCAGGATTTAGAAGACATTTGTAGAATCGTCCTCAGGACTAAATGGGTTAAGTATAGGGTATAGTTCTGAGCAGAGGTCAAGAGGTGGACTAACTGGTGTTAGTGATAGTGATATTGGTGACAGTGGGCTGGATGCGATAACAATGTGGACGAGGTTCTGAGCTCCCTGAGCCTCGTGGCAGTGAAAATAATCCCTTTTTCCCTTTGCTTAAACAGCTAATGAATCCAGGGCCATATGCTGCGCGGCATTCAAACACTAAAGGATCAGCAACCAGAATGTCAAGATTTTGCAAGGCAAGAACATAATAATACAGTTCCCACAACAGGTTGTCGCGTGCACGTGTGTGTGCGTGTGTGTGTGTGTGTGTGTGTGTGTGTGTGTGTGCGTGTGTGAGTTTTATTGGTTTTAATTCTTATTTTACTTGTTTCTAATGAAGTTGCCCTTTTTTATATTCCCTGCCCTGGCTCCCACACATGTAAAGTGTCTTTGATTATTATTATTATTATTATTATTATTATTATTATTATTATTATTATTATTATTATTATTATTATTATTATTATTATTATTATTATTATTATTATTATTATTAAGGCATGTAAGTCAAGTGATGTATTGTATATAGGTCTGCTCTTGACATTTAATCAGCTTTAGAGACGTAAGGATTCAGTCATGATGAAATATAGAATGTAGTAAGAGCTTAAAGGAAGATGAGCATATACAGTGGTACAATGCACAAAATAGTAACTATAAGTACTTTTACTTAAGTACTGTACTTAAGTAGCCTACAATTTTGAGGTATTTGTACTTTACTTGAGTATTTCCAATTTCCAGTACTTTTACTTCTACTCCACTACATCTCAGAGGCAAAATTTGTATTTTTACTTCACTACAATTATTTGAAAACTTTAGTTACTATAGTTACTTTGGCGATTTCAATTTTGATTAGAAAACATACATTAACCACTTCATACTTCACACTTCATACATACCCAAAATAGCCGATCTACAAGCTCACAATGAGTCGCGTTGCGATGCATTGTGAGCTTGTAGATCGGCTATTTTCAATAGACTTTATACACATTTTGAACTTGTAAAATGGAACATTCTGCAATATGAATACTTTTACTTTTAGTACTTTAAGTACATTTTGATGCCGATACTTTTGTACTTTTACTCAAGTACATTTTCAATTCCGTACTTTTACTTGTAACAAAGTAGTTCTAAATTGCAGTATTGGTACTTTTACTTAAGTAAAACAATTGAGTACTTTTTCCACCACTGCAAAATACCCAGTTCACTATAGTAGCTTCCAAGAATCCGAATAAAGTTCATTGGTTTCTAGATGTTTCTGAATACTCTTAAGGGCTCCATTTTCGTCACAGCTAAACCCCTAAGGCCCGACTCACACGGTCGCAACAGATTGATGTATGCTTGTTGTATGAGATGTATGCTTGTTGTAAGCTCTCAATGCATTTCCAATGGGAGTCACATGGTTTGACACAACATTTGTGTTGTATGAGGGGGAGGGGGGCAGTCGAAACACAGCCGAAAGCCATACAACAGCTTGTAGTCCAAAATGTTGTATCAAACCATGTGACTTACATTGGAAATGCATTGGGGCGGCCATGACACTTACAACATTCATACAACAAGCATGCATCAATGTTTTAAAGGTGTGAGTCGCCCCTTATCCCTAAACTTCTTTGCCTTTTTTTTTACTATTTTGAAAAACATTTTTGAATAGTTCAACTAGCCAATCTACATTGACACGTTGTGAGCTTGTAGACTGGCCATTTTAGCTATTCAAAAATGTTTTGCAAAATCGTAAAAAAAAAGGTAAAGAAGCTTAGGGATAAAGGGTTTCGCGGTGACGAAAATGGAGCCCCCTTGGTCTTATAGCTTAGAGACAGGGAGAAATGGGCATATTTGGCAATGCACAGGCATCAATAGACATCTATGTTATTGCGAACGCAGTGAGCATTTACTATGAGACCCAGCAGATCATGTCTGTGTGTCTGTGTGTGTGTCACGCTGTAACACCACCCGCCCACCACCAGAGGGCGCAGCTGTATCACACACAAAAACAAAAACACACGCACACACACACACACACACACACAACTTAACTTAAAAAAAAACATAACTTAAAAAAAAACTTAACTTAAAAAAAAAAGTTAAAAAGAAAACTTTAAAAAAACAAAAGAAAAGTTAAAAAGAAAATACTTTAAAAAAAACTTAACTTAAAAACAAATCTTAAACAAAAAAAATAGAACTTAAAAAAAACCTTAAAGTACGTAATTTATTCTAATTGTTATTGCAATTTACGAGCTGCGTTCGCTTCCCGCGTTCGCGCGTCTTACTTGTACATTTTCTACATGCGTGAGGAATTGGAATTCCCTTTCAATCGAGGCGGTGCTCTTTGTGGAAAGAGGGATGCATCACCAGAGACCAGTGTCGCTGTGTCTAATGTCTATATGACATGATAATGGAACATGGCAGGGGGCTGTGTTTCCATGGTTAGGGGTAAACAGCAGCTATCCTTTTCGGTGATATCAGTTGCCATGGGGGTTACCCTTGAAATGTGGTAAAGTTTACCGTTTCCAAGCAACCAGTCTACAGGGCCTCACCATACAGTACTGAGACCGCACTGACACCGTAGAGGGCGACCCATGTTGCATTTCAATAACAATGGTGAGATAGGACACCCCCTTTCCATGTAATTCAATATCAGCCCATTCAAGGCAGTGTGGAGGTCGACTATTTACCTGTTTATGTAGGCTATGGTTAAGTTTACATTGCTGTGTTTCTCAAATGGGGTGGTTACATGTACCCCATAGCTACCCCTAGGGGTATGCGGAAGTACAGCCAAATGTGAGGTCAAAACATGCACACAATACAAAGGCAACAAAGGTTTTCAAACTCAAAGTGTAACCACGGTTTTTGTTTATTTTGTCAAAAACTATCAAATTGTTAGTAAAATTCCAAACAAACAAGTTAAAAGACAAAACAAAACATAAATCCGGTGTAAATACTGTGTAACAACAGAATGTGAACTCAACTAACAGGGATTGTGAAAAATGAAGAAAAAAACACATTGATAAAGTGCTAAAAACCAAATAAAAATTAAAAAACTATTTGCTGTTTTCTTCTGAACATCCATCCATCCATCCATCTTCAACCGCTTAACCGTAGTCGGGTCGTGGGGGCAACAGCTTCACCAGAGTGCTCCAGACTTCCCTCTCCAGAGCAACATTAGTGACTTCCTCCTGGGGGATTCTGAGACGTTCCAAGGCCAGTGAGTCGATGTGTTTTCCTCCTACCTCCTACTTGGTCTGCCCCGGGGTCTCCTCCCAGTGGGACGTGCCTCCCTAGGGAGACGCCCGAGAGGCATCCTAACCGGATGCCTTTCCAGGCGAACATTCTGAACATATTGGCATCAAAACTGAACTTACTGAAATGTTATGGCCACAGTTCAAATTAAATTTGCCCAGGACCCAGGTACTATAATTGCAACTCTTTCACAGCATTTAGTTTTTCGTATTTATTTGTAATCTTATATTCATTGTTATTGGAACAGGAGTTGGAGGAATCACATCGACCCAAACTGGCCTTGGAACGCCTCGGGATCCCCCAGGAGGAAGTTACTAATGTTGTACTCGCATGGAGAGGACAGTTAGGAGCTCTCTGGTGGTGGAGCTGCTGTTGCCCCCGCAACTAGACTACGGATACGCGGTTGAAGATGGATGTTATATTCTTCATCTTCAAAATATTTACCTCATATTATGGGTTATTCTCAAGGGATTCCTCTTGCAGGTTTCTAAGCAAAAACGGTTATAGGCTACAGGGTGAAGGGGGTAATTAGATTCAGAAATAATGGACATCTTTCCGGCACTGTGCCCCTGAAGCCCCTGTCCCATCATAATGACAAATCTGTCTTTAATATATTATTGTACAAAATCTGGGATTTAAAACGAGAATGAGCTATACATTCAAATTGAATTGAGCTAAAAATGTCAATGATCTCGCATACATTTGCCTTTTGAGTGTTGATGGGGCAGGGCATGGCTGGGAGGGGGGATAGCTTTATTCATTTGAGCCAATCAGCAGAAGGCACTTGTTCCGCCAGACAGACAGTTCCCACTACAAGGAGACACTCTGAGAAGAGAACGGGTCCGGGAGGAACCACCAGCAGTCAGAATAGAAAAATATACAAAGAGAGAGGCAAGAGAAGCAGCGTGAGACAGACAGCAAGCTCAGTGTGTGTGGTAGACAGTGACACACACAGCCGCACATGATGCAAACAGTACGAGGGATCTCCTCATTCATACGCGAGCTAGATTGAATCGAGAGTGACCCGTGAGTGACCACTCGTTCAGCATGCAACCATGTTGCAGGAGTCCGCGTCTCTGGGACTTCTATATCTGATTATGCGTTCGTGAGAAGACCACACGGTGAAAAGTAAAAGTAAGTTGACATCATTTTATATTTGCATCTTTGTACCTTTTTTTTGATCGTGTGTCACGAAACGATGTTCGTTTATTTGCAGCTGGCGGCTGGTTTTCTTGAGAATTAAATTGGGGATGTCTAGTCTGTGGACTTTCTTGTTTATTATTGTTGCCCTGGCTGTATTCGTTCGTTCTCCTCATGCTGGAGGCTGGAGCGATGCGATTTGTGTTTTCTTGGCCGCCATGTGCCTAAAAATCCATCCATGCCCCGTAAATACTAACTTAACATCATGACTGGTGGTGGCAGCCTACTGGTGGCTCTGTTATAGAAGCCACCAGAAGCTTCCAGAAGCATTGATTGATTGATTAATTGATTGATTGAAGTATTTATTGAGTACATTTCAAGCACAACTCAATACAAAAACTGTTAACTGTGAGTGGAGGACGAGACCAGTAAAGCATTACTCTATGGGGCAGGTTGGCCATCCTATACGAGAGGCAGGTTCAGCCGAGCTGTTAGCGGCTATCACGTTAGTCTGGTGAGCTGTGGTGAATGGATGATGCTTGCCGGTATACTGGTTTTTTCGGGTAATTGCATGGCTACTGGGTACGCCTATAATATATAGGCTGAATTCTGTCGTTTGAAACATAATTTCTGCAGAAATGAAATGGAAAATGTGATGCACTTTCTTCAACGTCCCTCTATACGTACCAGTCCTTCTGGCACATGAATAATTGATGAAAAATATTGATTCATTTGGAGTGGTTTGAGGATGAAATAGAGCTGTTTGAAGATGACGGTCACATGATTGGAAAACTATGGACTATAAGGCTAGGGTGGACTCACTATGTTTGCATTTAGCCTACAGGCAGGACAGACACATACGAAGCATGTTGATGCATTTTACAATGCATGTCCCTACTTAGCCAGTCATTTTGTGCTATAGCCTAAAAACTAACAGAGTAACAGTAAATATCAATTGTATTCCAACTATGGCTGGGATATATGACTTCAAAGCAATGTCATATATTGCCCAGCATCATGCATATCTGTGTTATAAGCAGATTATAATGCATTATAAGTATGTTTACAGTATAACGCATCATAGACATGGGATGCATAGTAATTGTTACCGAATGATTATATATATAGGGTTAAGTGGATAATCAGACTAATCGATTTAGTCGATTATAAAAAAAATCTATTCAAATTTATTTTGTGTCATTTCGTTGAAGAAAAACAGGAAAAATAAATCATGCTAAGTTCTCGATAATGACTAACCTATAAGAGCAAGATTGAGTCGGTTATTATATGGTTTTTGAGATATTTTGGGTTAATTGCCCAGTCATATCAAACCCATTTCTGTCTGAATACATTTTACTTACCCCGTCTTTCCATCAAGTGTTGATTTCGTCGACTAATACAAAACTAAGCTACGATGACTAAAAGCATAAGAATAAATATATTGACAATTTCGTCAACAAATAAAAACTAGACTAAAATGTTAGGAAGGGACTAGTGGACAAGAGATCCAGTATAAGTAAAAGACACAAGTCATTTTACACTTGCTTGCATGCTGAAAATAGCCGATCTACAAGCTCACAACGCGTCGCGTCAACGCGTAAAACTAGCCATTACGATTGATTGATTGATTGAAGAATTTATTAACAGTTTGCAGAATTACAGTACATTTCAAGCACAAACTCAATACAAAGGCTGTTAACTGTGAGTGGACGACCCAATTAAGCATTACACTTGTTTCCAATAGGGTCCACCATGTTCAAATCATCAAAACATTTAGAGACGTACAAATAGACACTTCTATAGACAGAACAGGAATTCATCATAAGACGACACCGTCAAGGTCCGCCGAAATACATTTTAGCCGACTAAATCAACTGTAGATTTAGTCGACTAAAATCTTATGACATTTAGTCGACTAAAAAACTAGACTAAAACATTTCAGATGACTGAAATGTGACTAAAACTAAATGAAGTTCCATTCCAAAGACTCTTGACTAAAACTAAAATATCTAAATTTGCTGCCAAAAACAACACCGCTCTAGTCCAGAATCCAGGGCCCTGCATGCAGGCTAAAGGAATTTCCCCAAGGCCGTTGCTTCTCCTTGTCATTGTTTTGAAATAACATATCAGTATATATACACACACTACAGAATCCAAATACTGTGGATCCCAAACTATCTTTGAGCATTTCATGGGCATGGCCAAGCATTACATGTATGCAATCCCACATTTTTAGGAGTTCTGAGCATCATCAAGACTCAGGATATACTGATTAAAAAAGGTGCAACATGAGGTTCGTTCAAATCAATCAGCACATAATTAAAGTAAATAATAGTCTGGCTTGTATTTTATCACTTTCCAATTGATCATGTTGCATTATGCATAATAATAGACCCTTTATACACGCGGATGCTATATGACATTAACCCATTCTGGACGGGAACCCCTCTTGGTGTTTTAAGCATTATGTTATACTTTAGCTACCGTACCGAGTGCCACGCTACGAGCTTGTAGATCAGCTATTTTTGAAAAATCGTGAAAATGTGTGCGCAAATCTTTGAATATGTATTCTCTCAGAGCGAAAGTTTTTAACTCAAACTTTTGCTTCTGGGAGGGGGGGTCCTTGACATGAAAAAGGTTCAGAACGACTGACATACTGTAGAAACATAGTTTTTCAAATTAGAGGATTTAGAAGGCATTTTGTAGAATCGTCCGCAGGTCTAAATGGGTAAAATAGTAAACCCTTGCATCCCGATTGTGGGGTGAACATTCGTCCTAGCACTGTCTAGCAGGGATAATTAATATAACTGGCTTACCCTACGATTTCAATTTCAATGCCAATATGGCTGCCGTGAAAAAGGTGTTGGACGCAGAGAAGACATACCTCTTGGAAAGTTGTTCTTGGGCAGATTGTTAAATCACTGCTTTCTCATTCCTCTTTAGAGCTCAGCAGGGAGATAATCAGTGAGGTATACTGAGACTTATAAGGTCATCTATTGGTCCTGTGGGCTCTTAACCCATTTAGACCTACGTTTCGATTCTACAAAATGTCTTCTGAATCATGACGTTTTTCAGAAAAACCTGTGTTTCAGACATTGGTGCTCAAACTATTTCATGTCAAGGACCACCCCAGAAATTATATATGTAATTGCCCGCCAAACCCCATTTGAAAATATGTTGTTCCAGGGACCCCCTCCTAGAAGCAAAGATTTGAGTAAAAAAACTTTCGCTCTGAAAGAATATATCGTCAAAGATTTGCCACACATTTTCACGATTTTTCAAAAAATAGCAGATCTACAAGCTCGTAGCGCGGCACCAAGTGCCGCGCTACGAGCTTGTAGATCTGTGATTTTTCAATAGCTAAAGTATAACATAATGCTTTTAAACACCCAAAAGGGGTTCCCGAACTTCCCGTTCAGAATGGGTTAAACTGCTTGCATTCAGCAAGCTACGGAGGAGCCACACACACATATATATACACAGCCGGGGCCAAAGTGGAGTCAATAGCACTAGACTTAATGAGACACGGTCGATCAGTCAGGGCTACGCCAGCAGATATGCGAGGCAGGTATAAGGGGGCCCCAGGCTCCCTTAGTCGCGACGGCGCGGGCATCGTATAATGTCCTCGTTTTTATTTTGAGCAAGACCGCGGCCTTGACCAGGGCCGAGTGTAATTGCATTCCATTAACGGTATTGGCTGAGTACAGGGGGGTTTCCAGTCCATTGACTTCCAATTATTTACCAACCAAGTAATAGTCATTAGTGTGGTCATTTAAGGGATTATTATAACATTATATTTCATTGAGTTTATTTGGCGGTAGTAAAAATTGCATTGTTTACAGTACACCACTAATCTAGCTACATGTTTAAGCATGTATTTCATATTTACATGTCTTCTGTGGACTCTAACATTATACCTAGCTACATGTTTAAGCATTTATTATGTCTTCTGTGGACTCTAACATTACACCTAGCTACATGTTTAAGCATTTATTTCATATTTATGTCTTCTGTGGTCTCTAACATTACACCTTTAGCTACTGTTTAAGCATTTATTTCATATTTACATGTCTCCTGTGGACTCTAACATTACACCTATAGCTACATGTTTAAGCATTTATTTCATATTTACATGTCTTCTGTGGTCTCTAACATTACACCTATAGCTACATGTTTAAGCATTTATTTCATATTTACATGACTTCTGTGGTCTCTAACATTACACCTATAGCTACATGTTTAAGCATTTATTTCATATTTACATGTCTTCTGTGGTCTCTAACATTACACCTATAGCTACATGTTTGCACTGTAACATTGTTTGATGACTTGTATGGAGTTGTGGTCAATGGGCTTTTATATACCAGACCACACATGGTAAACCATAAACGTGCAGTGTGCGTCAGGATGTCACGTTTTTCATATTTTTTTGTGGACTCTCTCTGTTTGAAGTGATGCTGTGAAGAACCGTTTGTTCCACATTTAAGAACATCCATAACATAATCTCTAAAGTATGTCCTTTCACTAGAGGTATTATTTAAGCCTATCCCCCGAACCGAATACACCCAACTTTTCCCGAGACTTGTACGGAGTTCGTGTGGGTGGTGTGCTGCGTGCAGAGGCTTTGTATATCTCCCCCATCTTTGTGTCGGGAGACACAACAGTGTCTTGTCCTCCTCTCTTTCTGAGCCACTACAATATTTATGCTAGACAGATGGCCAAATCAATTCAGTCTAATAGCCGTTAACCCATATTGGACGGGGAACACCCTTTTGGTGTTTTAAAGCATTATGTTATTGTTACTCGAAAAATAGCAGTTCTACAAAGCTCATAGCGCGGCACCGAGTGCCGCGCTATGAGCTTGTAGATCTGCTATTTTTGAAAAATCGTGAAAAATGTGCCTTGAATCTTTGAATATATAGGCTATTCTTTCAGAGTGAACATTTTTAACTCTGGGTACTTAGTTTAGACAGTTTTTGGTTTAGACTAGTCATTGGTTAGACCAGTCATTAGTCCTACAACTACAACCTATCTCAAACCCTCACCCTAAACCTATAACCTCCCACGGGGCAGCACACCTAAACCTAACCTTAACCCATGTCTATAACCAATGACTATAGTCTAAACTAAGTATGCACCCCCTCAAATCTTTGCTTCCGGGGGTCCCTGGAACAACATAGTTTCAGATGGGGGGGTCGGCGGCATATTACATATGAAATATTGAGAACCACTGACATAGAAACGTGAGGTTTTTCAGAAAACTGTTAGAAGACATTTGTAGAATCGTCCTTAGGTCCTAATGGGTTAAAGACCTAATAAGCCTCGGACAAAGCCAACAGCCGAGTTTTCTTCTTTCTAATTATTTGTTCGGCCCCGAAAACATTTATTATCGTCATGATTTGTCAACTCGGCTGTTAATTGGCTTTGTCCGAGGCCTTAACCCATTTTGGGCGGGAACCCCTTTTGGTGTTAGCATTATGTTATGCTTTAGCTATTGAAAAATAGCAGATCTACAAGCTCATAGCGCGCCACCGAGTGGCGCGCTACGAGCTTGTAGGTCTGCTATTTTTGAAAAATCAAAGAACCACTGACATAGAAACATAGCTTTTTCAGAAAACTGTCAGGATGTAGAAGACATTTTTAGAATCTGATCTCAGGTCAGAATGGGTTAAATAACGCTTTGAAACGTCTATGGGAAAAAATGAATGGGACATTCTCTTCCGGTGCCCTCGCATGCAGGGGGCGGGACTATACGACGCTCTATATGCAGGCCTGTGTTGCGTGCCGAATGTGCCGCCGTGCGTGTGCGAGCATGCTGCGGCGTAAGAGGACACGCGTTTAATTAACTGTTTCACTGCATGCGGCACAATGTTTCCGCGAAGTCCCTCATTAGCGGTGTGGTTAGTGTGTTCTGGCCCCAGCTGCCTGGCTTTTAATTACCCCATAGGTACTAATTAGAGGTTGTCCCTGATTGCGGTAGAGACTCCGCGCCAAGTGCCTGTCATCCACCCGTCTGATGCCCTTTGTTGATTGTCTCATTGGGAAGATGGGTACGAGTCATGAGGCTTCACGCACGCACACACAAACACAAACACGCACACAAACACGCACGCACGCACGCACGCACGCACGCACGCACGCACGCACGCACGCACGCACACAGTCTCTTATCTCTTTTTTTTTTTTAAAGATATTTTTTTTGCGGCTTACGCCTTTTATTGGTTTTTGAAGGGACAGACAGTAGGCTGACAGGAAACGGGAGAGAGATGGGGGAAGACATGCAGTAAAGGCCGTGTCGGGCTCGGGAGTCGAACCCGCGGCACACTGCGACTGGATTACCAGTCGGGTGCCCAGACGGTTACGCCACCGCCTGGGCAGTCTCTTATCTCTGATCATCCTGCTTTCATGTGCCTAGTGTGAATGCAGCTGGGACTGGTGTTTTCATGTCCAATTTACAACAAAATGCAGTCACACACAATGCAAATAGATGATCTGCACGTCGCTCACGAAGCATTGCATTGTGAGTTTAAGGATCGGTTACTTTGTTGTGCGACACTACTGGCGCATAACAAAGTATAATTTAAGCACAGGCGGGCCAAGGTAGAAAAACAAAGAATATTATGTGTCACTGTCCGTGGTGCTGAATCACTGCGTTGTCATCATGTGTCAAAATATGGATTGATTCAAGGGCCTGCCGAGGCCAAAGAGACTGAGAATCTATTGCTTTGCTTTGTTATTTAAATGCTGTGGGGGTTTGTTTTGCCTTTATTGATAGATATACAGTATAGGTTGACAGGAAACGGGGAGAGAGATGGGGGGGGGGGGGGAGACACGCAGCAAGGGTCGTCGGGATCGGGACTCGAACCTGCGACACGCTTGTCAGGCTGGATTACAAGCCTATAGGTGCCCGGACCGCTAGGCCAGCCCGGGCCATGCTGTGGTGTTTAACACAGTGGTGTGTATGTGGTAAACTACAGCAGGGCTCCCCACAACCTTTTTCTGCACCAAGGACCACTTTCACATCAATAAGTTGATGGTTGGCAATTTAAATAACCTGTTAACCCATTTCGGTGTTTATAGCATTATGTTATACTTTAGCTATTGAAAAATAGCAGATCTATAAGCTCATAGCGTGGCACCGAGTGCCGCGCTACGAGCTTGTAGATCTGCTATTTTTGAAAAATCGCGAAAATGTGGCGCACATCTTTGAAACATAGGGTTTTTCGGAAAACTGCCAGGATTTTGAAGGCCTTTGTGTAATCGTTCCCAGGTCAAAATGGGTTAAATATGCTTTATATTATTCAACAATGACCGTGCAGTGCACCAGCACAGTGAGAAGGATCGGCTCAGTCTCTCCCCAAATCCCTGCTAATGTTACAGTACGTCAAAATATGTCCCTGTTCAGCGTTCGTTAACGGACCCATATCGCCCTCCTCCACTCTGAACTCCAGGACTCGTTCACATTAAACTATGCGTGTGAAACTGTACATTTCTTTCATGTATTTTCGAACATCCTATCAAAAATCTAAAAGTTGGGCACCAACACTCCCTCGGGTCCTCGGTGATACACATGCCAAGTTTGAAGTTGGTCGGTTCCAGTGTTGTATTTGGCAGCAAATTTTGATTTTAGTTTTAGTCATAGTCTCTTGAATAGTTTTCATTTAGTTTTAGTCACGTTTTAGTCACCTGGAATGTCTTAGTGACTTATACTGGATCTCTTGTCCACTAGTCCCTTCCTAACATTTTAGTCTAGTTTTTATCTATTGACGAAGTTGTCGATATATTTAGTCTTAGTTTTAGTCATCATAGCTTAGTTTTCATTTAGTTTCCATTTCGTTTTAAACAGGTAGTCGGGGGAACATTTTTAGTCTTAGTTTTAGTCGACGAAAAAACACTGATTGGTTCTCAAGATACGTGAAGGACTGGTAGACACAGGTACAAATGCAGAGATTATTATTTGCCTTTTATTATTTTTATGGCCTGATAGATACACCCTCTGAACTGTTATTAAATAAATACTTTTTGAAACGTCTATGGGAAAAATGAATGGGAAATTCTCTTCTGGTGCCCTATAGTTCTGAGAGGGGGTGGGACTGCGACCAACGCTCGCATTAGGCACAGGTAAATTCAGGCGCACAACATGCACAAAGTGCACATACAGTACATAATGCGTCCACAAAGGCGTGAATACATACGCATAGTTGGTGATCTTAAGAGTAATATGCCTCTTACGTATAGCTCCAAGTATGCTGTAGGAGTTTTGTTTTTCTTAACCGCATCCCTGTTCTGGTCCAACATTAGGCATAAATAGCTGAACTACAAGCTTGGTGGTTGATTGGCTTGTAAAGGTCGGTTACACTCAGATAAGGGATTTGGTGTAGCAGGGAAAAAGGGATGTGACCATGAACTATAGCCCCCTTGCAGGTCTACTTGGTTTTAGTGGTTAAAAGGAGGGGAGAAATGTTGCTTGGTTTGGAGAAGAAATGTTATTCAGAGGCTGGCTGGCTGACCAGAGAACAGTCAGGAAGGTCACTCCACTTGATAAAATGCTAATGCCCGCGCTTAGCATCCACGCTTTGTCAATCTTGACATGCCTGGTTTGGCTGGTTGGGATTACTCTCCTCGAATAGTGCACGCACGCACGCACGCACGCACGCACGCACGCACGCACGCACGCACGCACGCACGCACGCACGCACGCACGCACGCACGCACGCACGCAGAAACACATGTACACAGCTATGTGGAATTAGAGTTGCAGAAATGCAGACACAGCTATGTACATGCACATGGAAGTGAATGTGTGTGCGTGTGCACTTACACACACGGGATTGGCCTTGTTGTAGCCTGAGCAGTGATGTGAAGGACATGCGGTATATACTGTAGAATGTAGATATTGTAACAGGGTCAAACACTATCCTCTGCTATTTGCTCACTGCAACATTCACATTACGATGTTATAGTCTCTAAGCAGCTGTTTATTGCAGTGTTGTTTTTGGCAGCAAAAACAATGATTTTAGTTTTAGTCATAGTAATGACTTATACTGGATCTCTTGTCCACTAGTCCCTTCCTAACATTTTAGTCTAGTGTTTATCTGTTGACGAAATTGTCAGTCTTAGTTTTAGTCATCATAGCTTAGTTTCCATTTAGATTCCATTTAGTTTTCGTCAGTGAAAAAAGGTAGTCGACGAACATGTTTCGTCTTAGTTTTAGTCGACTAAAACAACACTGGTTCATTCCATTGGCACCTGTACAGTTGAGTTTTCAGAGTCTCAGTCTTGTTACCCAATGATGTTTCAAACAATTCATTATCATTTTTGGAGGTTCCTTCTTTGGCAAGACATGATTTTGAAATATATGGGCCATTATCCACATGCAGGAACCCTAGCTTGCTCGGCAATGCCTGTCTCGTTGCTCTAGTTTCGCTCAAGGTTGCGCTGCCCTCCGCGGTCCCGAAAACAAGCGCTCCCTAACGTCTCGCCTGCTATGCAAAGCTGCAAACAATAATAAAATGTGGAAGGCTTGAAGAGCATGACATACATACTGTATAGGGGAAGAGGAGCAGACTGTAACACTCTCCTGATTGGATAGAATTGGTATCCCGGAGTATAGAATTGGTATCAACAGAGTATAGTATATAGAGCTATTTAACACTTATTTTAACAAATAAATATCACTACCTTTGAATTAGCTCTGAACAGTCTGAGTTTTTTTTTTAAGTTATAATTTTTATCCCACGATTGTGCAAACCCATTTTTTTCACCCAGTGTCAATTATGATCTAATGTAATCCTGGGCGCTACACTTCCTCTGCCAACCTGGGGGGGGGGGGGGGCAGCCAACTGATCTCATGCTTCCTTCTATGCATGAGGAGTCCAAGCTCCTCATGCATATAGTCTGAGTTATATATATGGATAAATGAACACATGATTTACTGTCCACAGTCCACACCTCCCTCTGTGTGTCTCTTAATTTCTCCCCCCCCCCCCCCCCCCCTCTCTCTCTCTGTCACATCTGTCCCTCCTTCTATTCGTCCTTTCAGCTCATCATCCTCCGAATGCCTCTCTCTCTCTCTCTCTCTCTCTCTCTCTCACAGTTTTGTTTTCGTCGACTAAAACTAAGACGAAACATTTTCGTCAACTACCTTTTTTCACTGGCGAAAAGTCGAAAACTAAATGGAAACTAAATAAAACTAAGCTATGATGACTAAAACTAAATATATTGACAATTTAAAAACTAGACTAAAATGTTAGGAAGGGACTAGTGGACAACACTAAGACATGTCCAGGTGACTAAAATGTGACTAAAACTAAATGGAAACTATTCAAGAGAGACTATGACTAAAAACTAAAATCAAAATGTGCTGCCAAAAACAACACTGCTCTTTGATACTAAAGCCTGGGGTTTTACTCCCGACTTCTCTCTCTCTCTCTCTCTCTCTCTCTCTCTCTCTCTCTCTCTCTCTCTCTCTCTCTCTCTCTCTCTCTCTGTGATAATGAAGCCATGGGGTCTCTCTCTCCTCCTCCTCCTGCCCACTCCCCTCCACTCAGGCTATGGTTGGCTGATTGGTATAGTATTGGAGGGTAATAACTGTTGGCTTGCCACAGTGGGGGGGGGGGGGGGGGGGGGGGGGGGTCGCAGAGTGCACTCTGGACCACCGCTATAGCGTGGCCACGACCAGCCGTTAGCCTCGGGACAACAGCATGCCTGCCTGCCCAGGCTCTAGTGCAGCAGGCAGCAGTCGCTCCAGAGTCCATCCACACACACCCCCTCCAGCCCCGCTATCCATAAAACAATTGGCCATCCGTCTACCCTGAAAATACTTTCCACCAGTCAGTGGAAAGTGGAGTGGATTTTTTTGCCCAAGAGAGCAGGGCAGCGTTTTTTAGTGGTGAAATGCAACCTGTCACACTGAATGTGCCATTGTTCTCTATTTTGCCATCCATACAGTATAAAGTGAAGGCAGTGGCATTTTACACACAAAGGAGGATATTTATTCCTCAAAGGAAATTACTGTGTGCGTGTGTGCGCGCGTGTGTGTGCGACTGTGCGTGTGTGACGTGTGTGAGTGATATGAGCAGAAGGCAGATACAGAATGATAATGAGAGTGAAAGCCTCCAAAGTGTACCAAGCTTGAAGACGGCCTGCCTGACTGTCAACGTGCGTGCGTGCGTGCGTGTGCGTGCGGGTGTGTGCGTGGCGTGCGTGTCAGGATGCATTTTAGCAGTTGGAAGCCTTATCCTCAAAGCAGCTGAATTGGCATGCTCCTGCACCCAACCGTGCTTCAGGTACAGAAGCAGAGGGGTTAGCTATAGTCAATCAGCAACCTGGAGAGCTCCAGAAATCACTAGCCCTGTTATGTCCCTTCAGTTTTCTCATTGCACACTCTTTGCCTTTGGGGGGGACTGGGTTTGGCAAAGTGGGGATTAAACTATGGGTCTGTAGGCCTTGTCCTCCCCTCCCTCCCTCTCTCTCTCTCTCATTCTCTCTCCCCCCTCTCTGTCTCTGTCTCTCCCTCTCTCCCTCCCACCCACTGAATTGATGATAATGGTGCCTGCCTGTGGGGTCCCCCCCCCCCCCCCCCCCACAGCAGGGAAACTGTGCTAAACGCTTAACCCATTTAGACCTGCTGACGATTCTACAAAATGTCTTCTAAATCCTGACAGTTTTCTGAAATACCTATGTTTCTAAATCAGTGGGGCTCAATATTTCATGTCCAATGACCCCAAAAATTATATTGAATTGGCCACAGACCCCCATCTGAAAATATGTTGTTTCAGGGACCCAGCAGAAGCAAAGATTTGAGTTAAAAACGTTCGCTGTGAAAGAAGATTTGCACCACATTTTCACGATTTTGAAGTGGTGCAACCACTTCCTTAAGTGACTATGTGTGTGGCTGGGTGGGTGGGTGGCTGGGTGCGTCTGAGCACGAAAACAGCATGGTTGTTTTTCACCACCTGTGCGCAACCTAACACACACACACAAACACACGCACATATTAACTGTATATCTGGTGATTTCGGGTGTGCCAGTACAGTACAGTACAGTGACAGTACAGTACAGTAGAGGGTACAGTATAGGGACCCCCACACGGTAATTTCTCAACCGTTCCGGACGCGGGGAAGCTCACCGGAATCGGGCCGGCACCCTGGGTGCGTTCCTGTGGGTCTGGAACTCCCCCCCCCCCCCCCCCCCCCCCCCTCCGGGGACCCCCACACAGAGTTGCACCACTTACTTCACACGGGTGTGATTTTTCCAAAATATCAGACCTACAAGCTCGTAGCGCGGCACTCGGTGCTATTGTTTTTAGCTATTTTTCAATAGCTAAAGTATAAAATAATGCTTAAACACCAAAAGGGGTTCCCGTCCAAAATGGATTAAACTCTTTCCCTATCTCCAGAGAAAGTATGGAGCCTGTTTGAGCTCTCTTGTCCAACGCATTTCAGCCTTTTGTTCACTGAACAAAATAAAATTCCAACACAGGCCCAATAATCCTTTTGGCATGTTCATGTCCTTGCAATTGCAACCTCAATCTGCCTTAACAAAGAAATTGCCTCTTTGTGGGTTTGGGGGCGCTAGTTTAATTCAGCTAAACAAATATTATCACTTCCCAAACAGACTGTTATACTTTATGTCAGTCCAGAGTTATCATTAGAAGCTGCATTTTTTGGTTTACTCTCCCTCTACTGTGTGTGTGTGTGTGTGTGTGTGTGTGTGTGTGTGTGTGTGTGTGTGTGTGTGTGTGTGTGTGTGTGTGTGTGTGTGTGTGTGTGTGTGTGTGTTTACTCTCCCTCTACTGTATTTTACTGTACTGTGTTTTCTGTTTCGGTCTTCTGTGAGTATAATGCACTGGTTCTCAACCTGTGGGCTGGCTGGGGCCCACTGGTGGGCTGCGAGGGTATTGCAAGGGGGGCCCCTCAAATAATTGACAAAATCACAAAGATTTGAACACATTCCCTCCTGTTACACTAGGCGGGATCGTGAGGCCAGTGCCAGTCAAATGCACAAAATATCAAAGTAGAAGAAGAGATCCTGCTGGGCAACCAAGGACTATTTAAAGAGGAGAGGAAGCGAAGACCGGTGGACTCCACGTTGCTCCCTGGAAGGAAAGAAACATGGGCAGTTGAGACCAAGGACAGTCTAAGAAGGACGAGACGCGAAGACCGTACGGGCGACGCCATGTTGCTTATGGTGCTCCATGGAAGGAAAGAAACATGCGCAATGGGCTATATGCAGCCAACACTTCCGCGTTCAGCTTCCTTGGTCTCAACTGCGCATGTTTCTTTCCTTCCAAAGCAACATGGCGTCGCCCGTACGGTCTTCGCGTCTCATCCTTCTTAGACTGTCCTTGGTTGAGACCAGGAAGTTGTACATGAGAAATGGCCCAGCAGATGGCATGATGCCACTGAAAGGAGAGATGTTTGTACATAATGTCATGTCAGACCAACATTACTGTCTGTGTGATGATCCATGCTGGGACTTACTTATCCACTTGCTGTTAAAACGTTAATATAAAAGGCAAAATGCAATGACGTGACATGATATGTACAAACATCTCTCCTTTCAGTGGCATCACGCCATCTGCTGGGCCATTTGTGCCTTATCTATGATTTGTCATGTACAACTTCCTGGTCTCAACTGTGCATGTTTCTTTCCTTCCATGGAGCACCATGGAGCAACATGGCGTCTTCGCGTCCCGTCCTCTTTAGACAGTCCTTGTGGGCAACCAGGAAGTGCAGCCACCCCCACCACACTGGCTTCACTATAGGCAGCGGTGGACCCGCGATGGAGTTGTTTTGGTCCGTGCGATGTAAGAACAGGGAATTATAACCTCCCAAACACCGGATTTAGTCTCATTTTGAACAGAAAAAGGAGTAAGAAGTCGGATCCGTATGAACTGAACGATTCCTTTATATATTGGAGCTAAGCTGCTGCACTATTTGTAGAATCGTCCTCAGGTCTAAATGGGTTCAAATAGACTTTTGGGGCAATCGGTTGCCTTTTCATTGGCTTAGACTAGGCCAGCCAATCATTGAAAAGGACTGTTTTATCTCAGTGGCGTAAAGGCACCTTGAGTGACAGGCTGGCTAGCCAATCACGAATAGGTCGCCACTACATAGAGCGTCGCAGTCCCGCCTCCTACCCTGGACCAGGAAATGAAACCCAATGCATTTTCCTCATAGACATTTCTTAAAGTATTTATTTAAAGACGGTTACGCCGCGGACAAAGCCAACTCGAGTCGTGACAACTCATGACAAGACAAACAATATTTTGGACCAAACAAATAATTAGAAAGAAGAAAAAACGGCAGGTTACAACACTTTTTTTGTTGTTTTTCTTCTTGGTAATTATTTGTTTGGTCCAAAATATTGTTTGTGTTGTCATGAGTTGTCACGACTCGAGTTGGCTTTGTCCGCGGCGTAACCGTCTTTAAATAAATACTTTAAGAAATGTCTATGGGAAAAATGCATTGGGTTTCATTTCCTGGTCCAGGGTAGGAGGCGGGACCGCGACGCTCTATTGCGACTAGTGCTCTGGGTGATTGACAGGCTGGCTTTTCAAGCCACCTGTAAATAATGTACATTGATGATTTGATGAATGTCATGCGTCGTTATTGTGTGTTGTTGTTCCTTATCTTATTGCTTTACTGTAGATGAGGATCTTCATGCAGATTGACGTGACCAATGCCCTGCCCGTATAGTAGCCGTTTGTCATTAAAAATACTGTCATTAAAATTCAAAGCGATCCGATCCTGAATATTCCGCATCACAAACACACACAGAGCGCTCGAGTGTTTGAAAGGAGCCGTGCGGTATATAGACCGTCCTATTGTTGTGTAAATATTGACGTTTCTCAAACTAGCTTCCTCATATCATTACCATAAAGATTGCCGCGTTTGAATTTTGATGACGGACGCCTCTGTATAGCTCCCCCCCCCCCCCCCGCCACACACACACACACACACACACACACACACACACACACACACAGCATGGGGATCTTTATGAGCGTTTTACGGCGTAGATTACTATGCAAACAAGTCACTGGGCTACGCAGCCCCCCTGGCGTGGCGAGCCCCTCCTGGGAAAACGGTATCTCATTGATCTCATCTGCACGGAGGAGAGAGAACCATGGTCTTCCCCCCTGGGCCATGAGGATTCAGGAACGATGCAGCAGCGCATCATCAAACCTCAAAGCAACGCGTTGTTGTTTGTTGTTGTTGCGATGAAGTACATTAATCCGTTTAGGCCTGATTCTACAAATGTCTTCTAAATCCTGACAGTTTTCTGAAAAAAAACTATGTTTCTATGTCAGTCGTTCAGTCAAACAATTTCATGTCAAGGACTCCCAAAAAAAACATGTAATTGGCCATCGACCCCCATGTGAAAATATGTAGTTCCAGGGACCCCTTCCCCCGAAGCTAAGATTTGAGTTTAAAACGTTCGCTCTGAAAGAATATATATTCAAAGGTTTGAGGCACGGTTTGAGGCACGATTTTTCAAAAATAGCAGACCTACAAGCTCGTAGCGCGGCACTCGGTGCCGTGCTACGAGCTTGTAGATCTGCTATTTTTCCAACAGCTAAAGTATAACATAATCCTTAAAACACCAAAAGGGGTTCCCGCCCAGGATGGGTTAAGGCTTCAGTGTTCTGCGGTAAATACACAGAGATAATCCGACCCACCACTTCTTGTGTTTTATGTACATTTTAATGTACATCGACGGACTGGAAACGGAAAGCGATGTCCATCTTGGGCATTTCTGGCCTCATTTTATTGCTGCTTTTTTTACGACACACAAGAGACTGTGATTCTCTGCTGTTATTTTAACTGCCTCAGTTTTTTATTTTTATTGCTACAGTACAGTATGTGTTACCATGCACCTGCCATGTATTTGACATGACTAATAATATTAGGAATATTCCTGACATACCCGGTATGCAAGTATCTGAAATTTGGGGAGCTGAGATGAGATGAGATATACTTTATTAATCCCCGAAGGGAAATTGAAGCGCTTACAACAGCATAGAGTGACACATAAATCAAGCTGGACAGACAGAAAAACAATAAACACAAATAAACTCAATTCAATTCAATTCAAAGGGCTTTATTGGCATGAGAAAACATACGTTTACATTGCCAAAGCAGAAAGCACAATACAACAATACAGCAATACAATCAAAACAAAGATTATGTACATTTGAAAGTCAGAATCTTCAATAGATCAATTTCTATGTACCAAGATCACTGGATGCAGGTATAGTGCAGGAATATACACAATGATTAGACTTTAGGGTGGTCGTGTTCCGTTTGATATCCTTCTCCTATCACAGCAACTCACGAATCTTGCTGCTGTGTTTGCACATTGTTGTACTTCGCCCAGCAGATATGGGAGTTTTTTGTCATTGGTCATGTTTTCAAAATCTCCGTGTGTGGTTGTAATCTGTGGGAAGTATGTGTCTCTGATGTCTTGGTACAATGGACAGATGGTTAGGAAGTGTAGCTCGGTTTCCACTTCATTTTGTGTGCAGTGGGTGCATAGTCTGTCTTCTCTCGGGATAAACACAAGTGGACATGAACACACCAGACCAGAACCACTAAGGGACCATAAGCAAACTTTGGGGAGGCAGTTCTTATGCATTTGCATTATAGAGCGTCGCAGTCCCGCCCCCTACCATGGACCAGGAAATGAAACCCAATGCATTTTTCCCATAGACATTTCTTAAAGTATTTATTTAAAGACGGTTACGCCGCGGACAAAGCCAACTCGAGTCGTGACAACTCATGACAACACAAACAATATTTTGGACCAAACAAATAATTACAAAGAAGAAAAACAATAAAAAAAAGTGTTGTAACCTGCCGTTTTTTTCTTCTTTCTAATTATTTGTTTGGTCCAAAATATTGTTTGTGTTGTCATGAGTTGTCACGACTCGAGTTGGCTTTGTCCGCGGCGTAACCGTCTTTTTTTTTTTTTTTTTTAAGATATTTTTTTGCGGCTTATGCCTTTTATTGGTTTTTTTGAAGGGACAGACAGTAGGCTGACAGGAAACGGGAGAGAGATGGGGGAAGACATGCAGTAAAGGCCGTGTCGGGCTCGGGAGTCGAACCCGCGGCACACTGCGACTGGATTACCAGTCGGGTGCCCAGACGGTTACGCCACCGCCTGGGCGGCGTAACCGTCTTTAAATAAATACTTTAAGAAATGTCTATGAGGAAAATGCATTGGGTTTCATTTCCTGGTCCAGGGTAGGAGGCGGGACTGCGACGCTCTATACCGCTCCGTATGCATCCTCCGGGGGAAGGTGAGCCTTCGACTGAAGGCGCTCACCCTATCCTGCAACATGACATAAAAGGGGTGGGAGCTTTTGTACGATAAGGAATTTCACTCACTCTTTTACGCCGTGTAAACCTGTCATGTGACAATATATAAGGACACATTTAGCATGAGGAGTGAAACCCAGTTCAAATTTTAACCCATTTTGACCTGAGATCAGATTCTAAAAATGTCTGTTTGAAAATGACAGTTTTCTGAAAAAGCTATGTTTCTATGTCAGTGGTTCTTCGATTTTTCAAAAATAGCAGACCTACAAGCTCGTAGCGCGGCACTGTGAGGGACCAAGCAGTCACGGCTTAAGGATAACACAGGTTTCAAACTCAAAGTTTGTTTAATTTCAACAAGTAACAAATCATTAACAAAATATTGCAATAAATGAAGTTGTAGGGCCCTTAAGAGGTCAACATAATATAACTCAAATGAAAATAACGTGGAACCAAACAGGAAATGAACTCTACTAACAGACCTGCTCAAATGACATGACATGGAGACTTATATAGTGGTGGACCAAACCAATAAACACACAAAGGGGTGCACAGCAATCAGAGCCAACTGGAATCACTAAACAATTCCCACTTCCCCCCTTCTCAATCACGTATGTTGGTATGGTCCTCTGCATCACAGCTGACTCCACCCCCTGCCCCATATGTTGCCATTTCAGGAACTAAATAAAGAACAGAATTAGTACAACAGTGCATATTGTCACCAAGCCAAATACTGATTGTGTTTTATGCATTATAATATAATATAATCATTGCAAATGTCAATACTAGAGGTTAGAGTACAATGCAAATGTGAGTGTGGGTTAGATGAGTCTCATCTCACTGTGGGGCTGGGATCACAGCCCTCACAGGCACCGAGTGCCGCGCTATGAGCTTGTAGATCTGCTGTTTTTCAATAGCTAAAGCATAACATAATGTTAACATCAAAAGGATTTCCCGCCCAAAATGGGTTAAAGGGCTTTATATGGCACTCCCCGGAAATATCATTATGATACTGGACATCACGTGGTCTCTCAGTGAAAACAGTCTGGAAGCGAACGCCGTATACCATAATGTGCAGTGGTGGAAAAAGTACTCAATTGGTATCGATTTGCATTCCCAATGTGACACTATCAAAATATTAGCTAATCAAATTACCCCCTTTCTTGGATGTCACAGGGTCTTTAACCCATTTAGGCCTGACGTCGAAATTTAAAAAAAAATGACTTCTAAATCATGGCAGTTTTCTGAAATACCTATGTTTCTATATGAGTGGTGCTCAATATTTCATGTCAAGGACCCCAAGAATTATATGTAATTGGCCGCCGACCCCCATTTGAAAATATGTTGTCCCAGGGACCAACAAGATTTGAGTTAAAAGCGTTCGCTCTGAAAGAATATATATACTCAAAGATTTGCGCCACATTTTCACGATTTTTCAAAAATAGCAGATCTACAAGCTCGTAGCGCGGCACTCGGTGCCACGCTACGAGCTTGTAGATCTGCTATTTTTCAATAGCTAAAGTATGATGCTTTTAAAACACCAAAAGGGGGGGCACGGTGGCACAGTCGGTAGTGCTGTCGCCTCACAGCTAGAAGGTCCTGGGTTCGATTCCCGCTCGGGGCACCTGATGGAGGGGAAAGGAACTGGTTGGAATAACGTGTTCCTTCCACGCGCTACGTTCAACCAGGGAAACTCCCCCCTGTCAGGTGTAAAGGAGCAACTTGGACACTCAGGCATGAAGGAAGCATGAGTTCAAGTCCGTTGCTCTCCCCATGTCCCCCATATATGGGGACTAGGTTGGCGGAGGGTGTGCAGAGCCCAGGATCACATTAGATAATTGACACAGGGGTGAAAAATGGGTTACAAAATCGTGGGATAAAAAAAATATTATTTAAAAACACCAAAAGGGGTTCCCGCCCAGAATAGGTTAACAAGTGCTGGCGGGCTCTTTCCACTCTCTGATTTCCCATTTGGCAACAGTCTGGCTAATCACATTCATGATAACACCAGGAAAACGTTTTCATTTCCCTGCCTGGCCCACGATGGTTCTATTATCACACACATTTATTGAGCATAAATTGAGGATGGAAGCGATATAGGCTACTCGCCAGTCGTCGCCACCACCAGGCAACCATAATCTTGACCTAACTCTGCGGTGCTAACCGGGAGCGTACCTATTATTTTCCCCAGGTTCTATGTTCCCCAGGTTCCATGTTCCCCAGGTTATATGTTCCCCACCATGCAAAAAAGGTTCTTTGTTCCCCACTTAGAATAAACCTAAACCTAAACCAGAAACCTAACCTAGTAATTTTAGTATTTTAGCTATTTTATTAGCAACTTAGTCTTAGTGTTACCTTTAGTAGCAAATTCTGATTTAAGCTCAGTCTTTGAACAATCCATTGAACTTTAGGCCTGCCTAGGCTACTTAACCCATTTTGGGGCGGGAACCCCTTTATGTTATGTTATGCTTTAGCTATTGAAAAATAGCAGATCTACAAGCTCATAGCGCGCCACTTACGAACCGCTATTTTTGAAAAATCGTTAAAATGTGCCTCAAATCTTTCAGAAAATTGTCATGATTTAGAAGACATTTTTTAAATTTCGACATCAGGCCTGAATGGGCTAAACTATCTAGTCTTAGCCAACTAAAAATGAACACTGGCATAAAATAAAGTAAAACATTCTTTGTTCTGTACTTATACATACAATTGTATGGTACAAAACACTGAGATAAGTGGGGAACATAGAACCTGGGGAACATAGCAGGGATGACCCCTGCTAACCAGCTCAGTTGGCAACAACATCTGGAGTGGAGCTATAAGCAGGGTTTATGTGTAAGCAAGTAGCAGATGGAGATCCAGGTACGTGTGTGCTTTAGGGGAGGGGGATCATATGTCTGCAGCGTAATGCAGCCGTGGTTTACTGTACCGTCTCGATGGATGGATTAACTGGAAAATTGGATTTCATGACTTTATTCCCATAAGGATGGCCGGGGCTGATTCCGTGTACTGCATTGACCGCATAAATACGGTATATACGCTGATTATGTTAGCATGCTTCCCCTGCACACAGGACATTTAACCCCTTCAGGCCTGACGTCGAAATTTCAAAAAAATGTCTTCTAAATCCTCCAGTTTTCTGAAATAAATATTTTCACGATTTTTCAAAAATAGCAGACCTACAAGCTCGTAGCGCGCCACTCGGTGGCGCGCTATGAGCTTGTAGATCTGCTATTTTTCAATAGCTAAATTATAACATAATGTTTAAAACACCAAAAGGAGTTCCCGCCCAGAATGGGTTAATCAGCCAATCTAGTGCTCGGATGGGGAGCACTATACTGTAGCCGCAAGTGCACACACGCACACGCACACGCACGCACACACACACCACCATTGACTACAGGGGCATGTAGGCTACGCATAGATGCATTAATGCAAGGCAAGCAGTGCACATACACGTACGCATGTAACTTAACACACATAATTTGACCCACAACAACTGTGCTTTCTCTCTTTCCTGCACTCTCTCTCTTACTCTTATATGCACGCACGCACGCACGCACGCACGCACGTACGCACGCACGCACATACAGATTTGTATCCTCAGAATATAGGTCATATCGTTTCCTTTACGTAATAATTGATAAACCGCTAAGTGATGTCATAGAATCCTTTGGCTAAAGACATAATGCAGATATAAGTCAGGTTTAATGGACCTTTAGCTAAGACTTAGACACTCCCACTTGGACACTTTCCAGCCGGGGCTCATTCATTCCAATGTAAATATCATGGATTTTACACATTAAATACTGGTTCATTTTTGGAAGCAGACCTTCAAAATCTATCAACAAGGCCTGCCGTATATGCACTGGAAAAAACAGTGTTTTATCATATAGGAAAACTATTGGTGGAGAGGTTTGTCTAACCCACGTTATGCTTAGCTGTGATTGGACCATAGCAGTTGGGGAGGGGCTTAGCTATTGGTCAATTCCGTTTTTTTTGTGTCATCGTGTGACACTGGACTCTTATGTTAGATGTTCTGTAGCGCCTCTGTTCTGCTTTGGAGCTTAATGGTCAAATGACTAACTAACTAACTAACTCACTAACTAACTAAAGTAATGAATAAAATGATAGCATTTTAAATCACCCTGAAGAAGGCAGTATTATCTGTCCGGAACGTTGGGTGTCTCTGTGTCCTCATTAACCTACTGTATTTAGACCTGAGGACGCGATTCTACAAAATGTCTTCTAAATTCTGACAGTTTTCTTTAAAACCTCATGTCAGTGGTTCTCAAACATTTTCATGTCAAGGACCCCAAAATGTATGTAATTGGCCGCCGACCCCCAGCTGAAAATATGTTGTTTTCAGGGACCCCCCAAGAAGCAAAGATTTGAGTTAAAAACGTTCGCCGTAAAAGAAGATATATTCAAAGATTTGCGATTTTTCAAAAATAGCAGACCTACAAGCTAGTGCCGCGCTACGAGCTTGTAGATCTGCTATTTTCAACAGCTAAAGCATAACATAATGCTTAAAACACCAAAAGGGGTTCCCGCCCAAAATGGGTTCAACCTTATTATGCATTGGCAGCTATGAGTGTGCGGCTATACATTCTTTTCACTACCTATTAACTTTCCCCGGTTGGCTGCTGGCACCTCACAAGGACCGCTGTGCTGCGCATCCTTTTGCTTATAGCATTTTAAACACATCTAGTCATTGCTTTCGGTGAGTCAACGTTCATTATTCGTGGAGTGAATGACTACTGTGGCACACATGTATGCTGGTTTGCACACATGTATAGGCACTCACGCAAACAAACACAGATATGCACGGTACAAAAAAGTGTTTGGTTATACATTTGTAAGTAACCAGTGTTGTTTTCGTCGACTAAAACTAAGACGAAAAATGTTCGTCGACTATCTTTTTCCACTGACGAAAACTGAATGGAAACGACATGAAAACTATGCTATGATGACTGAAACTAAATATACTGACAATTTCGTCAACAAATAAAAACTAGACCTAAAATGTTAGGAAGGGACTAATTTTACACTTGGGTGCATGCTGGAAATAGCAGATCTACAAGTTCACTGTGAGCTTGTAGATTGGCTATTTTCAGCAAGTGAAAAAAACAGTCATTACGACGGCATCATGGCCCGCCAAAACACATTATGTTCGACAAAAATCAACTGTAGATTTAGTCGACTAAAATCTTAGGATATTTAGTCGACTAAAACTAAACATTCCACTAAACTAAGTGAAAACTATTCAAGAAATTTGACTGCAAAAAACAACACTGTTTGTAACACAGAGACCACCACATGGAGCCTTACGAGGTCCATTTAGATTTAACCGTGTAAGTGTACACACCCATCCACGCATGCACCCTTTAATGTGCATGCATGCATCGCTTGTCACGACTGAGTGAAGCAGCATTTTTGCTGAGGAATGTGGGCCTAGTTCCCATATACTGCTTTCCCAGGATCTGGGAAGTGTTTTTTTTCTTTTATATATTTATTTTACAACCATCCTGCTGCATGTATGGATATTCCTTACTTTGTCAACACAATTAAAATGCTAAACCTTTTTTTTTTTTTTACGACGTTGTTACGACACACAATGCATGTGTGTGTTGTCTGACTGTGTGTTTGTATCTCTCTACCAGTCCAGGGATAATCTCGCCGTGTCCGAATTTCCCCTATAGAGCGCCGAAGTCCTGACGTCACTTGCTCATCCCCCTGGTTCACGGAAGTATAATTTCTCTATGGAGAATAACATGGTGGTCATCTTAAAATCGTCTCATATAAGCGTTGTGGTCCAAAAATAAACAAGCTGTCTCGGCGTTATTGTCAGGGAGGTGTCTCTGTATCGTTCGCGACAGTCAGTCACTCAGATTTGATACCGTCTGTTTCTAGCGAAAATTTAACAAATTCAGCAGCAGTAACAATAGCGTTTTCTCTCAGTCAGTTGATTCTTCATATCCATATGAGTGAAACGGCCGGGATGACATGTTTATTTTTCAAACACAGTCCTTATATGAGGCGATCTAAAAATCCCCCTATGGGGATTACGATGCAATTAAAAAGTACACGAACCTGTGGATTCGGACTCTACCGATATTCGATATTGGCGTCAGACTTCGGTGCTCTATTCACGCTGCCAGTAGGCGTACAAAGTACCTCCATGTATAGATTTAGTAACATTATGTTTTATATAATTTACTTTAATTTTATAATGTCAGTATCAAGATGGACGCCCAAGATGGACGCCACGCCATTACCCTGTCTTGTTTATTTAAGTATTATGATGTATTATTATTACATGGCTTGGAATCAAGCATTCAGCTTGATTCTGATTGGTCAATCGCCTAATTCAGATGTCTGTTATTTCTTGATAACAGACCGCGCCGCTCTATAACAGACCGATGCCTAATCAAACCCTCAGAGCATGCACCTGCTGCGCCCCGCTTGATTTTTACTGCTGTTTCCAACATGACGTGACGGCCATGTAAACACACACACAATGTCATTTTACAGCTAAACATTGCTCTCAAAAATGTTTTTGAAAACATTTGAGCGAGAAATAGACAAAGCAGTATAACCGAAAATGGATTCTATTTCATCAACTGCTCTTGTTACGGTTAAATATTAAGTAGTTCCGGTCATTTTGTGGGGGGGCACTATGGGGTCACGCATTAAAAGTAAGTGAATCCACGAAACTAACGTCATTTGTATTGTTGACCTATTTCTAAAACATTAGCGCAACTTTCGTTCATTTTTGACCCCTCTATCACACGGAACTATGTTTTTTGTGTCCATATCACTACGCCCCAAAAAGCAGTTCCATGTGATAAGAGGGGTCAAAGTTGGAACGAAAGTTGCGCTAATATTTTAGAAATAGATCAACAATACAAATGACGTTTAGTTTTGTGGATTAATTTACTTTTGTTTTTATTTAGGGTTTACAGACATAATTCAAATAAACAAAAGCAAAAACAACTAGAAAAAGTGCCCTTCTGGGCACAGGTCTCCACCAGGAGGATGTTGTGTGTGTGTGTGTGTGTGTGTGTGTGTGTGTGTGTGTGTGTGTGTGTGTGTGTGTGTGTGTGTGTGTGTGTGTGTGTGTGTGTGTGTGTGTGTGTGTGTGTGTGTGTGTGTGTTTGTGTGACGCGGCTTGGCCTGTTGTAGCGCCACCATGAGGCTGATTTGACTTGAACTGTCAAGTGGCATTTCTTCCTCAGCCTAGTGGGAATATGCATGCACAGTTTCACCGCAATCGGACGCTGCGTTGAGTAATTGTGGCAATTTGTACAAAACGGGTACAAAGACATGACTATGGAGAGCATGTGTACCGATTTGCGTGAAATTTGGATAAAATCTGAAGGAGTAATATTAGAAAATGTGTTTTACATATGTCGGCCTCCTGGTGGCGCTATAAAGAGCAGATGTGAAAAATTCCAGGCAAAGGTTTTTCCTTGGCCTCTAGGGAGTTGGCATACAAAGTTATCCACAGATCTGTGCAGTTAGAGGTAAAACACTTTTCGGCAAGTTATAGCGCCACCATGAGGCTGAGTTGAAAATGTTCATGTGGCATTTCTTCCTCGGCCTAGTGGGAATGTGCGTGCACAATTTCACGGAAATCACACGATGTGTCCATGATTTGCAGCATTTTGTTTGAAACTGAGCACTCCTGCTAACTTTAGAAGCCAATCTTAGCCAATCAGGATGGAGTCTGAGAAATCTGAAAGACCTGTTTCGTTGAATGGCTCTAGAGAGACTGTGTACCAATTTGCGTGATGTTTGGACAAAATCTGTAGGTGTACTGTCCAAAAACTTGTTTTGCACAAAGCGGCCTCCTGGTGGCGCTATAACAGGCCGTTCTGGAAATTCTGGGGCAGAGGTTCATCGTTGGCATCCAGGGAGTGTGTGTGCAAAATTTGACATCGACCGGGTTAACGGTGCCGGAGATTAGCTGTTCACAGACGGACGGACACACACACACACACACACACACGGACGGACACACGGACGGACGGACGGAGTGCAAAACATACTCTCTCCCCATGCCTTCGGCCTGGTGGAGACAACAACAACAACATAGTACAACAACATAGTACAAAGACAAACTTCGGATTAATTTACTTTTAATGTGTGACCCCAGTGCCCCCCCACAAAATGACCGGAACTACTTAATATTTCACCAAAACCAGAGCAGAACTCCCACCAGCAGAACTATCCCACCAATACAGTTGCAACCACTACCACTATATTAATGTCAAGTATTTCATACAGCTTAAGTTAAAAAAAATTGTCTATCCCTGAACTACCCTGAACTATCCCTTTAAGAATAACCCAATTGACCCAGGCATGGGACAACAGTCACACAGACACAGTTAACAGAGTAAATATATGTCAGTGCTTGAGCCTCTGGCTTGTTTCCTTTTTATATGTGTCACTTGTTCCCATTGTACATCCAATCCATTGTAACCACACACGCACGCGCACGCGCACACGCACACGCACACGCACACATCACTGCGTGCACCAAACCCAGCAACCCATCACTCAATCGATTGTCTCTCTCCCTCCTGGCCATGAAGCCATAAAAAGGACGCCATTGTATATCCCACAACACAGCCCTATGTGGTTGCCAAGCAAATTGAGGCTCCAGATAGACCGACCGGTACAAGACATTTTTACGAGCGTCCACTTTTAAGGTTTCGCACGCACTACCACCAATAACACAACACAACACACACACACGCGCGCACACACACACACGCACAAACCTCCCTCCATAAGCAAACATTTAGCTCTTGTCACAGGCCGTTTATAGACAATGCATTGTTCCTCCCGGGGGGGGGGAGTCGGACAGTAATAGCCATTGTTTCGACCGCGACGTGTGACAGAATGGAACGGAAAAGGGTGGTCTCCATTATACGCATGGCCTCTGCTCGTTGTAAACAACTTTCATTCTCTTCTAGTCTGCTTCCCCGAGTGTAACCCCAGACATAAGTCATGTGACCTGCAGGGACGTCGTGACATCAAAGGGGGCTTCAGCCCCATGCCCTTTTTACCCGGTCTGTAAAACAACTGCCCTTTTTCCAGACCACGAGTGCAGCATTCACTACATGGTGAAAGAGATGGAAAAAATGCCACTCCTTTCCTTTCCATGCCATTCCGGAAGGAAGGCAGCATTCAGGAGAATTGCTTTTTTTCTTCCCCCCGAAGTCTCCTGAACTTGGAACGCAGCATTTGCGTTGAAAAAATTTGTTTAGAAATCCATGTCGTTACGCCGCATCTCCACTAGATAAAGAGTGCTGGGGTTGCGCCCCCGGAAATAGGGGAAATAGCTGATCTACAAGCTCTCAACGCGTCGCAGCGCGACGCGTTGAGAGCTTGTAGATCAGCTATTTTTTGTCCGAAAGTGCCCTCTTATGACATTTCAGCCCCTGCCTCTCTCTAACACATCTCTCTGTGACCTACAGTGTAAATGTAACTGTACGATGTGTTTACATTGTTATGAAGGGAAAGCCTCCGGTATATAATATATACAGTACGGTGCTTCCCCAACACAGACCGCCCGTTGTCGCTGAGCCAGGGTCAGAACTGGACTCACTATAATAAGCAAAATGATGCACAGCACAGCGGTCCTTGTGAGGTGCCACCCAGCCAACGGGGAAAGTTAATACTATGAGTGAAACAAATGTATAGCCGCACACTCATAGCTGCCAATGCGTAATAAGGTTTAATGAGGGCGCAGAGACACCGACGTTTCGGACAGATAATACTGCCTTCATGATGGGGTGAAGAAGGCAGATAGTCCAGTTCTTCAGAACTGGACAAACACACACGCACAGGCACACGCGCGCGCACGCACACACACACACACACACACACACACACACACACACACACACACACACACACACACAGACACACACACACACACACACACACACACACACACTGGATTCACACACCGTCGTGTCTTCCTTGCCTGAGTCATGGTGGGGCGCCGTGCTAAATATAGCAGACCCTAAAAAAAGTGATGGCATGGCAAGTTCTTTTTGAGAGCTGCCGCCCGGCCCACCCACCCAAAATACTCTCTCTCTCTCTCTCTCTCTCTCTCTCTCTCTCTCTCTCTCTCTCTCTCTCTCAGTTAAAGGCTGAGGCAGAGTGAAGACTCGATGAATTATTGAGGCAATCCGAAGCCCTCGTAAATTATGTAGGCACGTGGTGCCGAGCGGAGTGGGCGGGGCAACGGAGCGGACGGACGCCGGTCGGCCCTCTGTGTCATCACTCATCATGGCCACCTGGACCTCTGTGTACTGGTCACACAACACGGGCACGCGCGCATGTGCTCGCTCACTCGCTCACGCAAACACACACAGGCACTCACGCGCGCACACATACACACACACACACACACCCCCACCCACACACACCCACACACACACACACACACACACACACACACACACACACACACACACACACACACACACACACACACACACACACACACAGGACATCAACAATCATCACAGAATACAGTGATTTTATATGAATGCCATTTCTATTTATTTTTAACCCTATAATCCTAAAAGCAAAATCTACAAGCTCACAACGTGTTACCGATCGAAGCATTTTGAGCTTGTAGATCGGCTATATTTTCATTGCTTGGCACCACACACACACACACACACACACACACACACACACACACACACACACACACACACACACACACACACACACACACCACCCTCCTTGTTAGTCTGACAGGTATAGCTGCTGCTGTCTGATCAGTCTCTTTATATCTTGGCACCCAGCAGTGTTCTTAGAGGAGATGAGTGTTTTCTCTATAGACCTGCCTGTCTGCATTAGACCCAACAATAAACATGACACGTCCTACCATTGTCATAACTTTAGTAGTGCTATTAACCGTTTCCGTACATAGGACGTAGCCACACGTCCTAGGGGTCCCAATCGACGCGTACATCCGACGTGTGAGGACGTCCCGCATCCAGGGCGCTCTCCGTGGTGTTGAACGGATCGATATACTGGCGCTTCATTTCTGCTCCTCATCCGTCTCTCCCGCAAAATATGAACGCTTTTTGGATCATATATCATATAAACTAAAACGATCGCAATGTAAGCTAGCTAAGTAAACTTGTTTAGTGGATTGTTTCCGGGTCATGGGTTTCCGAGTAAAAGCGGCCATGTCTTTCCGGCACCCCAGAGCTCCTATTTTGAAGGACTTCCGGCACTGATTGTGTTAACTAACCGTTTGATGGGTTTTCAAAAGGAACAGATTTGGCAGCAATCGTAATGCTTTGAACTATGTACGTATTAGTCACTATACTCGATAGGGACTCACTACGCACTACACACCCCGTTCTGACACACCAAATACACTACACCAGTGGTTCCCAAAGTGGGGTCCGGGGACCCCCAGGGGTCCTTGAGGGAGTTCCAGGGGGGTCCCCAGCTAAATGATAGTTTGAAACCAAATGGACCCTTATGGGTCTGTAACTCTGAGAGTGTACAAATGGAACCAAATGGACCCGTTAGGGACCATTTGGTTCCATTTGTACACTCTCAGAGTTAAATTAACTATGATTTTACAATATAAATTGAGGGTCTCAGAGATAGAAATGCCATTAAATGGGGGGTCCGTAGCCTAAATGCATGTCAAACTGGGGGGTCCTTGAAATTAAACGGGTTGAGAATCACTGCTAGAGCCGTGGAAGTCTTCTCTTATGGAGGGGTCCCTGGAATATCTTTTCTAATGGGGGGGTCTGCGGGGCTAATTAGTGTCGATTTGGGGGTCCTTGACATGAAATAGATTGGGAACCAGTGCACTACACGAGTACACACTCACGGACGAGTGCTCTCCGTGATCGCCACCATTGATTAGCTGACATGTAACTGAACACGGGAGATTCGAGGAAGCTTATGTGTCACACCACAGGTATACAGCAGCTCTCTCCATCGTTTCTCACTGCACTCCCCCCCTCTGTACACTCCCACCCCAACCGCCCCCACAGTGGCCCCACCCCGTCTCTGTACATTGTCTTCTTGCGTCTATATTTTTACTCATTTGTGAAAAGATGTATGTATCAGTGCTGCTATAGCAGGACAGTGGGTTATAGGCTATAACTTGGCAACGAGATGCCACTGGTGGAGCCGAGCATATGGTCGGTGTGGCAACCCTGAGAAATGTAAGCACGTGCACGCACGCACACACACGCTCACACACACACACATAATAAATGAAACACACATGCAATAAATGAAACGCACACACACACACACACACAGACACACGCAATAAATGAAACATACAGGAAACATTCGAGACACTGGGAACACAAGCTGACACAAGCAGTATAACATTATAGTGTGCGCGCAGTCGCGCACACGCGTACGTACACACACACACACACACACACACACACACACACACACACACGCACACACACACACACACACACACACACACACACACACACACACACACACACACACACACACACACACACACACACACACACACACACACACACACACACACACACACACACACACACACACACACACACACCTTCTGGCAGTCCCAGGCCCAAAGTCATTCCCTGAGGAGGAAGGAGGTGATGTCCAGGGGTCATGCAAGGGGTGGAGGAGGGGCCCACCCCCACCACCACCACCAACACATACTGTATAAACACCCTGGAGACCCCCCCCCCCCCCCCCCCCCGTGCAGGACAAATACCCCCCCCCAAGCCTCAGGGTTTGTTTGGCAACAGCCTTTGTGTAAAGCACCACACACACACAATGGCATCTCACCTATTATTATTTATTTATTAGTTTCTATGTCAGTGGTTCTCAAACTATTTCATGTCAAGGACCCTCAGAATTATGTATTCGGCCGCCGACCTCCATCTGAAAATATGTTGTTCCAGGGACACCCCCCCCCCCCCCCCCACACACACACACACACACACACACACACACCCAGACGCAAAGATTTGAGTTAAAAACGTTGGCTCTGAAAGAATATTCAAAGATTTGCGATGTCAATGTTTTGTCAATGTTTTTCAAAGATAGCAGATCTACAAGCTTGTAGATCTTCTATTTTTCAATAGCTAAAGTATATAAACACAATGCTTAAAACACCAAAAGGGGTTCCCCGTCCTGAATGGCCATGCATGCCTTCATGGACAATTTGAAAATATAGTAAATGTACCACAAATTCCAACTGTTTTTCAAAAGTAGCAAAAACTGCAATCTATACAAACGCACAGCGAGTCGCATGACATGTTGTGAGATTGTAGATCAGCTATTTTCTTTTTTTCTTGCTATTTGTCATATAATGACATATAGGGCTTTAAGGCTGAAGTGGTTAAAAATTGTGAAAAATGACATGATGTACCGCATTGTCCCGAATATAAGACGACTCTGATCATAACACGACGCCCATTTTTTCAAGACTCATTTGTGGAAAAAGAACATCGCAATAGTCTACTATGTTTTGTTGATGTTGTAAGTGTATCGTTGTGTGTATGTTGCGTGTATGTTTGATGTATTGTTTTGTCCATGTACTCATTGTACTGTATTCATTGTGTTTTAGAGGACCCCCTCTAAAACGAGATGATGCATCTCAAGGAGGCCTCTAAACGAAATAAAATGTCAATAATCTATAGTCCCTGATTATAATACGACACCGTTTTTTAGGATATTTCCATTGGGAAGAAAAAAGCACAATAGGGTATTTGACCACGTACAGTATAAAGTCAGACCTTTTGGCATGCAGAGCTTTGGAGGAGATTGATATAATTAAGGACTATTCCGGTTGGGAGTTTTCTGGGCGTCCCTCCAGGTCTGTCGATGGTTCTATTCAGGCTCAACGTGTGAGCAGCTGATCCAGGTCAGCGGCCGGGCTCAGAACAGTAACACAGCAGCTCCTACATCACTGCGAAAGCAATCAAGCAGCAGACAATTAAAGATTAAAGATGTAGTTTGGAAGATTGCCAAGTTCATGACACAGCAACGGCAGGCCCCTGTGCGTGCGTGCGTGCGTGCGTGCGTGCGTGCGTGCGTGCGTGCGTGCGTGCGTGCGTGCGTGCGTGCGTGCGTGCATGCTGTGTATACCAGTTCAGTTCAATAGGAGGGAATCAGGCTGCAAGACACAGAATCCCCCTTGGTTTCATATAATTAGACCACATAAAGAATATAATGTGTGAGACATTGTGTTTCTATGTGTGTGCGCGTGTGTGTGTGCGTGTGTGTGTGTGTGTGTGTGTGTGTGTGTGTGTGTGTGTGTGTGTGTGTGTGTGTGTGTGTGTGTGTGTGTGTGTGTGTGAGCACACGTGCATGTGCGGCGTGCATATGAAAGAAAGGAGGAAAAGAGAGAAAGTGAGAGAGAGAGAGCGAGAGAGAGAGAGAGAGAGAGAGAGAGACAGAGAGAGACAGAGAGAGAGCAACCCCCGGCACTTGAGGAGCGCGACAGACAAGCGCGCTTCCCGGTTTCCATGGCAACCGTGAGGAAGGCTGCTCACTTGGAGCATGCTCACTTTGGCTCCCCTCCCTGTTAACAATAGTCAGCGAGAGAGAGAGAGAGAGAGAGAGAGAGAGAGAGCTGGAGCGCACACACACACACACACACCTACTTACACATTACTCAGGCTCACAGTGGGAGAGAGAGACACGGAGAGGAGAGGAGAGGTTGCCTGCTGCTACGGAGCTCAAGGAAGACACTACTCACGCGCGTACGTCGCGCACACATGCTCTTACAAACAAAGGTGAGCGATATATCCTCCTTACCTAGTTTTATCTGATAAGATGTTAACGGGTTAAACAGCTTGAAAACGGTATACTGTAGTAGCCTGTACCGTTATAGTTTTGTCTCCGCGAAGGAGAGAGCTTTGAGAGTGTCCGAGACAGTGAGGACTTGTTGTTGCTGTTGTTTATGGGAAAGTGTGGCATTATTGGAAAACGTGCTGTGTTTTGACACCGTTGTTGTTTTTGTGAGTGTGCTGCAGTTCCTCACGGTCACTTAAGCGTTTGGGAAATATCACGCGAAAGAGGATTATATTCATGAATATTCTATCATGGGAATGGGCTCCGCGCACGCACGCACGCACGCACGCACGCACGCACGCACGCACGCACGCACGCACGCGGCACTTTCCAGGAGCAGCTATATATACGTGTCATGATTCGGCGGTAACGTTGGTGTCGGGATGCGTTCTGTAAACAGGCTGAATATTTATTCCGCTGAATTAGAGAGAGAGGGAGAAGGGTTGAACGAAGCGACGGCTCGTTCAATAATTCATGTCTTGACTGTATACTGTAGTATAGTTGCGGAGGAAAGTCATGGGAACATGACAGGCAGGTGTAACGTGATGCTGCGTGTGTGTGTGTGTGTGTGTGTGTGTGTGCGTGCGTGCATGCGTGCGTGCGTGCGTGCGTGCGTGTGCGTGTGCGTGTGTGTGTGTGTGTGTCCTGAAACCTACCTCCTCAAGCTACCTTTGACCGGAGGCGAGAGCATGGTTTGGTTTTTACGAGCTCTGTTTTGACTGCGTTTTGGGATATTTGCATTATTTTGGCCACCTCGCCAATAAGCCTCTCAGAGTGATAGCGCTGCTGAGGCACTAATATGCTAAAGGGCACTGTCTGAACTCTGAACATCATGGTTTCACTTGTCTCAACAATATGTGACCCGCCGTGAATTCTGGGAGACAGTCTTTGGATTATTATTCATTTTCGTTTTTTTTCATGTCATATGGAAGCAGGGAATCATAGCTTCAAATTGACATTGGTTGTTCTAGTTTGACCCCGCCACCAGTTTTGGAGATATATATGGCGTAATGTCTTGCAGAAAACAGCGAGTTGAGAAAACAGTCTTGAAAGCTATAGGTTCACTTCTGTTTTTCTCCTCTGGTGAAAAGCTGGAGGTTTGCACTGTATATTCCTAGTTGCTCAAAACAATCTTTTTTATCAAGTTTTCTTCTAGTTTGTTTCTTCTGTTGTTGTCGGCGGGAACCCCTTTTGGTGTTTTAAGCATTATGTTATGCTTTAGCTGTTGAAAAATAGCAGATCTACAAGCTCATAGCGCGGCACCGAGTGCCGCGCTATGAGCTTGTAGGTCTGCTATTTTTGAAAAATCGTGAAAATGTGGCGCAAATCTTTGAATATTATATTCTTTCAGAGAGAACGTTTTTAACTCAAATCTTTGCTTCTGGGGGGGTCCCTGGAACAACACATTTTGAGATGAGGGTCCAAATACATATAATTCTGGGGGTCCTTGACATGAAATAGTCTGAAAACCACCGACATAGAAACAGGTGTTTCAGAAAACTGTCATGATTTTAGAAGGCATTTGTAGAATCGTCCTCAGGTCTAAATGGGTTAAATAGTTAGATAGTTGAGTGGTAATCAAATGGATTGCAGGATAAATAGACTATAGACTGTTATATCCTGTATCCTCTCAGGCAGTAACATGACCTGTGTGTGCAGGCTGGAACGTGAGAAGCTTCACTGGTCATGCCCAGCTGACCTGATCTGAGATCGTGTGTGTCCATGTTGATATCTCGTCTAGTAGCTACGCGTGTGAGTGCATGTGTGCGTGTGCGTGTGCGCGTGCGTGCGTGCCCGTGTGCGTGTGCGTAGCTGTACATGTACGTTTATGTCGCTGTTAAGGGTGGTCAGCTCTGAACCCACTTTTATCCTGCTGTCTCACCCCATTTCTCACTTGGCAGGCACCACCCACGCACGCACGCGCACGCACACGCGCGCACACACACACACACACACACACACACACACACACACACACACACACACACACACACACACACACACACACACTCACACAAGATTAATTGGTGTGGCCGCTGAATTCCTGGTGGGTCGATAGTATATTCCACCACTGCAGCCAGCTAGTGTGTGTGTGTGTGTGTGTGTGTGTGTGTGTGTGTGTGTGTGTGTGTGTGTGTGTGTGTGTGTGTGTGTGTGTGTGTGTGTGTGTGTGTGTGTGTGCGCGTGCGTGCGTGCGTGTGTGTGTGTGTGTGTGTGTGTTGCATTGATGTCACAGAACAGAACATATTGACCGGTCCTTTCTCTGCTGAGCGGCGGTCCAGACCCCACACACACTCTGGTCCTGCCCCTGTCTGTCTGTCTAAACGCTCTGTCTTCTTAATTGGCTCGCTGTCTGTCTGTCTGTCTGTCTGTCTGTCTGTCTGTCTGTCTGTCTGTCTGTCTGTCTGTCTGTCTGTCTGTCTGTCTGTCTGTCTGTCTGTTCTGTCATATGCGTGACATATATACACGCTTTGAAGACAAACTGGAGTGTGTGGAGTATAAGAGAAAACAAATCACACTCGTGTGAACTGAGTGGTGCAACTCCGTGTGGGGGGTCCCCGGTGGTCCCCAGACGTTCCACAGGAACGTGCACCAGGGTGCCGGCCCGGTTCCGGCGAGCCGCCCCACGTCCGAAACGGTCGAGAAATGACAGAGTTACTATGTGGGGGAATTGGCAGACCTCTCTCTCTCTCTTGCACGCTCCACATTGTAATTAGCAGCAGGCAACAGTGCAACACTATCTCTCTCTCTCTCTCTCTCTCTCTCTCTCTCTCTCTCTGTTTCTAGCACAACAGCGCCACTTTTGCCCCTACTGGGTACCCTAAACATAAGGACATAAAAACTGACATATTATAGGGATGCCCCCGGATGGACATATAAGGACATTCCTGTTCCTTGGAGTGGCTGCAACCACTCAAAAAATAAGTGTTGAGTAGAGGAGATAAAAGGGAAGGGGAGGCCGGGGGTTGGGGGTGTGTGCATGCGTGCGTGCGTGCGTGCGTGCGTGCGTGCGGGGGGTGATAGATGTTTAGAAGGATGGCACTGGAGGTAGACAGGGAGGGAGGGAGAGAGAGTAAGAGAGAGAAAGGGAGAGAGAGAATCTTTTCACCCTGCAGGAAATTGGAAAATAAATTGAGTTGACACATGCATCCAGGTTTGCATATAGTGTTGTGTTGTGCTGGTTGCTGGGGGGCACGGGACATTTTGGGGTTTTGGGCTCGTGGGGCTTATAGCGAGCATGCAGGTTCATACGAGGCTAATCATTTTCTGTTCTCACTGGTGCAGGGCAACCGAAAACTAGCCCGTTTAAACCCATGATGAGGACGATTCTATACAAATGTCTTCTAAATCCCGACAGTTTTCTGAAAAACCCTATGTTTCTATTATGTCGGTCGTTCTCAAACATTTTCATGTCAAGGACCCCCAGAATTATATGTATTCGGCCGCCGACCCCCCCATCTGAAAATATGTAGTTCCAGTTCTCATGCCAGAAGCAAAGATTTGAGTTAAGAACGTTCGCTCTGTGAAAGAATATATATTCAAAGATTTGCGCCACATTTTCACGATTTTTCAAAAAATAGCAGACCTACAAGCTTGTAGATCTGCTATTTTTCAATAGCTAAAGTATAACATAACACCAAAAGGGGGTTCCCGCCCAAACTGGGCTAGACGTCCCGGGGTTGCTCATTAGAATCTTCCCCTGCGCTACCAGATAACAAATTATCTACGGTTCCTTTTTTTCGACTGAGAAAATGATGCCTCGCTTTTGTTACGTTTTTGACGGCAAGCGTTATTCGATCGATGAACAGACAACTTAATTTGTCTGGCAGCAGCAGCTGAAACCGAAATATAGTCCATTAGGAAATGGCCCTGGGGTGGGAAATAGAGCAGGATATATTGGAGATATCAGAATTTCACAGGTGGAATATTTTCTGTGAGGTGTCTGGCAGCAGAATACAACGTGTCACCCAATTGTGTGCTGTCTGGTTTTAGCAGGGACGTGCAGAGCGGGCGGAAATCCCGTAAAGAGGGCACTTTTGGACAAAAGTTGCGGATCTACAAGCAGATCTACAAGCTCGAGCTTGTAGATCTGCTATTTTCAGGGGGGCAACCCTCTTTAGCTTGGGGGGACACATGGGGGGGACACACAGGGGGGACACACGGGGGACACACAGGGGGGACACATGGGGGGACACACAGGGGGGACACATGGGGGGGGACAGGGGGGACACACAGGGGGGACACACGGGGGGTACACACAGGGGGGACACATGGGGGACACACGGGGGGACACATGGGTTCAGGGCAGATCTGTATGCATCTTGTGAGTAATGAGACACTTGTGTTGCGACAGTGGCTTAAAGGTCTGGTGACCTACATACATTTTTCTTATATTCTTTTTTGTTAGTTTTTTTTTTTAGGTTTTCAGAGCTCAATTGCACCCAAAAAACCTGAACATTTGAACATTCAGTATAAATTGTCTGTGGTCTGGGGGTTTTCTGATTAATTAGGCTCAAACAAGTGCTGTGATTTGGACTGTGATGTAACAGTCCACAAATCCCATATATGATGACGTAACAATTTGCCAGCAGATGTCACCGTTGAGGGATTTCTTTGCCTGTTTTCACTGCAGCTCAAAATGCTTCAGAACACACAGGGAAAACTCCCAGACCACAGAAAATCCACCGAATGAAGTTCGGGTTGTTTGTCGTGTAATTGAAGTCATAAAACCTAAAAGAAAAACGAAAAATAACAATAAATTAAAATGAACGTCACGAAACCTTTAAGTCTGAGGCATGCAGAGTTCAGCCACAAAACACACGTCAATACAGGCCCACACACAGGCACACACACACACACACACACACACGCACTAATGGTATATACCGGTACACATATACACCGCCACACTGCTTATGCAAGTGGGATCGTAAACACGCGAGAACCACAAAACATACCGTACATGCAAAACACACACACGCAGCACACGCACACACACACACACACACACACACACACACACACACACACACACACACACACACACACACACACACACACACACACACACACACACACACACACACACACACACACACACACACACACACACACACACATTTCCATGCAGAGCACAGCCCCGCAGTGTTGATGCGTGTTAGTCAGGCCAGTGTAAAGTGCAGGTGACAGCTGATCGATGGCCTCTCCATCCCTCCTCATCAGCCTTCCTCTCCTCTCTCCTCCTCCTCCTCCTCCTCCTCATCAACCACCACCACGCCCTCTCATCCTCTCCTCCCCTTCCATCACCTCCTATATACCAGTGGCTTTCAACCTTTCTCATATCAAGGCCCGTTATTTATTCAGCATTTGAGCCACGGAACCACCATCTAAAATGAAACCAAATGGACCCATACAGGTGGAGACAGAGTCACAGTTGCATACAAATAACATACACGTTCACATAAGAGAAACACCATGAAACATACAAAATAGAGATATTGCACACATTCCCTTGATAAAGTGCAGTTTAGTCAATAAAGTGCATATGGCAATCTCTGATTGAGCATTTTGATTGACAGGGGAACAAATGAGTGTTTAAATCTATTATACATGTACCGTGGAGTTCTCTTCTCTCTACTTCCATCCTGATTCATCCTCTCCTCTCCTCTCCTCTCCCCTCCTCCTCTCCCTTCGTCTCATCTCATCTCACCCCTGGAGTTTAAGCCCATTATGAGCTTGTCCTTGGCTCAGACAGAGCAAGCAGAGAAAGGGGGGGGATTCCTGCTCCGCCCCCTCTCCCTGCCTTCTTCTCATTTCCCATCACTCTCTCTCCTCTCCCATTCCTCTCTCTCTCTCTCTCTCTCTCTGCATCCCTCCCTCAACTAGGTTGAAAGCCATGTGACAACAGTATATACCTAGGGTGTGTGTGTGGAGCGGCCCATGCAGTCAATACAGCACTATCATCTATCAATGATGGAGCCTTGTTAGGGGCCGACAATGAGCCGACATGTGATGGATCCTGATACTGTTGACGGTCGGCCCCCACAGTCAGGTCAAGGGCCGCTATCGACCGCCGGGAGGAAGGAGGAGGCGACGGTAAATGCACATACATGGTTCGATTTGAAACCGATGAATGCAAAACTCTTCTCCCCATTTCCTATATTCAGTTTAGGTGGTGGTTGGGGGTGTGGGGGGGTTGGGACTTTGTCAGTGAAAGTGGTCTTTTTCCATTTTTAACCCATTTTTACCTGAGGACGATTCTACAAATGCTTTCTAAATCATGACAGTTTTCTGAAAAACCCTGTGTTTCTATGTCGGTGGTGCTCAAACTATTTCATGTCAAGGACCCCTAGAATTATATGTAATTGGCCGCCGACCCCCCATCTGAAAATATGTTGTTCCAGGGACGCCCCCCCCCCCCCCCAGAAGCAAAGATTTGAGTTAAAAACGTTCGCTCTGAAAGAATATATATTCAAAGATTTGCGCCACATTTTCACGATTTTTCAAAAATAGCAGACCTACAAGCTTGTAGATCTGCTATTTTTCAATAGTTAAAGTATAACATAATGCTTAAAACACCAAAAGGGGTTCCTGCCCCAATCCAAAAGGACCTCAATGGAAGAAGGCCTTCAGACTTTGTTGCGTATTTATCCTTTCGAGTTCATTTTAAATCAATAAAGTGGGTCAAAAGACATGGATCAATAGCAGACTAGGGTTCGAAGTGGTGTTGTTAGAAGTGAGCCATGCATGCTGCAATAAAGATGTACACAGATGGCCGACTTCCCGCTGTTAAATACAAAAAAGAATAGATTTCATATAATATAGATTTTATCTTGTCGCATGAAGCTCGCCCCTGTCAGCAAAACTCTTTCCGAGTCTCGTTTTTATTTTCCTTCAATCAGCAGCAATAAGTTAGTGAGCATATAATACGATAGGTGTCGCTTTCTCTTTTTGAAATAGTGGCTTTTTT